>NC_139484.1:11892743-12455834 GCF_008360975.1 Lichenostomus cassidix | reverse complement strand
CATTTCTCATCAGAAATTACAGGTGCAGGACTCATGCAGAGAATGCTGTGTACTCGCCTAAGGCTGGTGCGGAGCGAATGCTTCGTGCCTGCCTAAGGTGGTACAGAACGAAGACTTTGCACCTGCCTGAGCTGATACAGAACAAAGGCCTTGTGCCTGCCAATGCGGGTATGTGACGAAGGCTTTGCACCCGTTGCCCTGACACCCATTGTGAAAAACCTGCCGACCATGCCTCGGACACTCCTCCCCTGACCCTGCCAAGTGGAGATTGGCAAATCTCCATGAGAATTAAGGGGGGGCAAAGGCGGCTGGCAAGGAGGGACCAGGTGTATGGACTATCATAAAAGACAGCTTTGGAGTGGCTGAACTCCGAAGATCTTCCCCACCGAAAGATCACATCGATCTTTGCAGAGGCCAAGGAACGCCGACTGACCGGGACTCCAGGGACGCCGGACGTCTGTGGACCCGTGGTGGTAGCTATAGCCCCTTTCCTTCCCTTTCCTCCCCATCTTTTCCCAATTTTCTCTCTCTCTCTCTCTATCGCAGGCCGCTTTACAGGCCAAATTAATAAAGTTCCCCCTTGGATTGAAATTTAACTCCCTTGACTTGTTGCATTTTGTGTTTTCTTTTCCTTTTTGCACTCTGAGATCGTAGCTGGTATGAACCATCACGCGTCTGCTCATGAGTGGACCGTGACATAAATTGGCGTCACAGACAGGATCCTGATAGAGGCTGAGGGACAAAACCCCTCGAAACTCATTTTTGAGGACTCTATTGGGATTCTGGCTATCAGGACTCAGAGTGCAAAAAGAAGGGGAGTTAAATTTTTGTTTTAGTGACACCTGAGAAAGGGTAAGAGTGGCCATTGGCAAGTATCTAACTTTCTCAAGTAGATTTGAGCTGTTTTTTGTTGTTTTTGAAGTTGTTTTGTTTTAGGATTAAGAATTTGTTTCTCAAGTGAATTTTGAGCTGTTGTTGCATTGTTTTTGGAGTTGTTTTGTTGCAGGATAGATTTTTGAGCTGTTTTTGTTGTTATATTGTTTTTAGGTTGTCTGGTTTCTGAATCAGGATAGAGAGAAATGTTTCTCAAGTGGATTTGAGTTGTTTTTGTTGTTGGTTTTGTTGTTGGTTTTATTTCTGAGTCAGGATAAGGAGAAAGATGTCTGGCAAACAGGAGAAGAGAGATTCTCAGTTGGTGGATGATAAAAATGTATTATTTACATTTTTGGCTAAATATGGTGCTCGACCCTCTCCTATTGGGGAAGATTGGGCTCGAGAGAATTGGAAAAATATGCAGAGTATAGTAGATCGGATTTCTCTGCTACAGAATGAGGCTAAGGTTAAGTTTTTACTACCAGGAAAAAGCAAGACAATAGTCTGTTCTGTTTTGGGTGCCAGCTTGATTGCAGCCATTGAAGACCATCATAGGCAGCGTAGTAATGAAGGAAAAATCATAGAATCCTTAGAAAACCTGGTGCGCTGTCACCAAACAACAATTTCCAAACTGGAAAAGGAATTAGAGCGCAAGGAAGAAGAAAACCATTCCTTAAGGGCTGCTCTTGAAGTAAATCACACTAATTCACAGACCACTAGTTCACAGAATATAGCATCATCAGGATCAATTAACCTGATGTATCCACAGAAGGAATTGGAACAGATGACAAAATTTGATGAAAATCCCCCTTATATAAGACCCTTATTCAAAACTGAATTTTCTTACCCTAATGATGAAGATACTGACCCCCACATAATCACCAAGGAAACGCCCTATTCTGCCACTAAACTAGCCAAGTTCAAAAGGGAATATGGGCATCTTATCAAAGAATCTGAAACAGAATATGTGTCTTTAACTGGGGGTGATCAAATACAATTGAATGAAAAGGAGGCTGAGGGTTACTGGGGCCACGGAGTTTTCTTAACAACAGGTGATCACCGAGCCCCATGGTCTCCAACTCAGTGTGCTGCTTACTGGGCTGGAGGGTTAAACCCTCTGGACAGGGGAGACCCCTTGGCAATAATAGGCACAGCTGACCAATTACTAGAAAGTGTACACAAAGCTGCTTGCCTACAAATAATACATGAGAGAAAACTAATTCTTGGATGTGAATTACCAATGATGTTATCTGTTAACCCTGAAATTATGACTGCCTTAATAAGGGGACTGCCTGAATCACTCAAAACCACAGAGACAAGTCCCCAGAAGACCACAGCATCAACGAGTCCTGTGGAGCGGTCGCAGATTTTTATGTGCAGAGGTGATAATAGCAGAAATACAGGCAGTACCAGTACAGACTCTTACACAAATTCCTCTGACTTTTCAACACCAGTCCTGCCAGGTAACAGACCTCACCCTAGACCTAAAGTCTGGACATGGGGGGAGGTAACACAAGAATTAGTTGATTACAGTAGAAAATACTGTCTGATAAAGCCTCTAGAAGAGACATCAAGAGGTATCCAGCAAGTAGGAGTTAAAAATGCACTGCCCTGCCCCAGCAAAACTATGGATGTTGCCAAGGAACTGTCACAGCCTAAACCCCTTTCTGTCCAACTTGATTGGTGGCGTTTAGGACTTAAAAAAGGAATTCCTAGAGATTTGATGGATGGTTTACCTTTAGAAAAATTGTGCAAACGGGTAACTCAGTGGCGTGTGACAAAACCACCTTCCTCTGTGAAAGAAAGTGCACCCGTCACAGCTTCTGCCCCCCCTTTCATGGATGGTGCAGACAAGACATCAAAGCAAACCTTTTTCTCCAGAACAGGGAAACTAGGATCTCCATTTCCTAGTGGTGGGCAGGGAAATGGAGAATGGATCTATGTTAAACAGCTCACCAAAACAGAAAAAGGAGATGTGTTAATAACAGCTATTGTGGGATTTTATTCTTGGAGTTTTAAGGATGCTGAGAAAAGGTATACTGCTTGGGAGAAAGGCTTGTTTGTGGTAAGCCTTGCTTTCATTGTAGTCGATGCACAGATTGAGCATTTCTGCGATGTGTTTTCTGTAACAGAAGTAACCTCAAAGAATCTTTCTATCCAAGAAACAGAGAGCCTGGATATCAACCAAGATAAACCTGCCTCAGTCATCCGGGTGGCCCCTCCTTTTTCCCAACACCAAACAATAAATGCCTGGTTTATTGTTCCATCATTTTAATTCCTTTTGCCTGAAAAGGGCAAGGTCTCTATTTTTTGTTTTTGCAGGAGAACCCCGTGGGACTTTAAGAATTTCTATAGAAGAAATATGAATAAAAATTGAAGACTTAAATCTGAAAATGGCCTACAAAATTTTCATTAGATTGCTCATGCTTTTCTGCATTACGCCTTCTTCCTATAACCAAAATAATAATGAATTGCCTTGGTCTCAAGCCTTCATAGAATATTCTAGCTCTTCCAGAAATTATCCCAAAAATAACCATCCAAATTTGGCTTTAGTTGTAATGCATGATGACAAAATTTACCATTCGTCTGATTGGGTCTGGGATAAAAATGAGTGGGTTAGAACCCTACCCGGTATCATTGATGAAAAAATTCAAGTGGGATGCAGAAAAGTGGAACCTGGTTTTCAATACCATTTGTAATTGGAAATACCAACCAACAACAAATATTATTTAAACCAGAATGGTCTCTCAAAAAGGTTGCTCCCTTTTCTCCTGGAGATGAATGTCGAGAGACCTGACTGGTGGTTTTAGGAACTAGATTGGGGGTTCTAAATAGCATTGATTTGGAGGTATTATTGAATAAATTGGCTACTGCAACTTTTGATCTGACAAAAATGCAACAGCCTTTAAGGAGGCATTTTTCCTACAGAAATCCAAAAAAATAAATTGGGATAGTGCTAACAATTTTGAAAAGAACCTCCAATCTTGGTGGAAGTTGGTAAATTTTACCTATAATCATGTTAATAACACTGTTACAGCTTATACATTAACTATTCACAATGCTTCAGTATCTTTGATTTATCCCGTTTTCACATTAGGCTTGAACCACAATGGAACTACACTCTATCCGTTCGAGCATACAGCATGGGCCCAAAAGGTGAATGATAAATGGCAAACAATAGACCTGGAATCCTGCATTGTGCGGGAACAACTAGGAATTATCTCTGAAAGTAGCACCATCAGAACATGAGATTTTTGTTTAGACACTGACCAAAACGTTTGCCATTTTGAAGTTCGTCCTGATGTTAACCCTAAAACTGTAATAATCTATATTTGCAAAGGTTGTGCATGCTTAAGAACTGTTTGTAGTAATATCACAGTAGGAAATGTGATAGCTTATACCAGTAATCATACGAATATTTGTATTTGTAATTTTACTGAAATCATGGGATGTGACTTCTCTTACTCAGCTCCAGTCGCTTCCCACCAAATTCTGAAATCTGATTGATTCATATTGAGCAAGCTACATGGCAAAAAGTAAATGTAAAAATCTTTCCTATCTTGTTTCCCTTCCTTCCCTTCTCTCCCCTTCCCCCATCCTTAGTGTTACCACCATGTGGTCCCGAAGACAACTCATCCAGAAGACACCTCATCACAAAGAAAGACAACTCACCCAGAAGACAACTCATCATGAAGAAGACAACTCATCATGAAGAAGACAACTGGTCCTGAAGATAAATGTTGAGCCACCGGGTGGTGTAAGGGTCGATCCAAGAATTGAGTTCTGTCTCAACATTTCTCATCAGAAATTACAGGTGCAGGACTCATGCAGAGAATGCTGTGTACTCGCCTAAGGCTGGTGCGGAGCGAATGCTTCGTGCCTGCCTAAGGTGGTACAGAACGAAGACTTTGCACCTGCCTGAGTTGGTACAGAACAAAGGCCTTGTGCCTGCCAATGCGGGTATGTGACGAAGGCTTTGCACCCGTTGCCCTGACACCCATTGTGAAAAACCTGCCGACCATGCCTCGGACACTCCTCCCCTGACCCTGCCAAGTGGAGATTGGCAAATCTCCACGAGAATTAAGGGGGGGCAAAGGCGGCTGGCAAGGAGGGACCAGGTGTATGGACTATCATAAAAGACAGCTTTGGAGTGGCTGAACTCCGAAGATCTTCCCCACCGAAAGATCACATCGATCTTTGCAGAGGCCAAGGAACGCCGACTGGACGGGACGCCAGGGACGCCGGACGTCTGTGGACCCGTGGTGGTAGCTATCGCCCCTTTCCTTCCCTTTCCTCCCCATCTTTTCCCAATTTTCTCTCTTTCTCTCTCTCTCGCAGGCCGCTTTACAGGCCAAATTAATAAAGTTCCCCCTTGGATTGAAATTTAACTCCCTTGACTTGTTGCATTTTGTGTTTTCTTTTCCTTTTTGCACTCTGAGATCGTAGCTGGTATGAACCATCACGCGTCTGCTTACGAGTGGACCGTGACACTAGCTAATTAAATTAAGGTGATCCATACTTCATTTCCTGTAAGTGAAGTAAAATAAAGCAGTTATTTGATAATTCACAATACATTGTGTTATAATGAAAGCAAGCCTTTTCATACATGCACTTAGGAGTTCTTCAAAATACTGAACAAATAAGCACAGTCATACAAGTTAGCAAATTTGCTCCAAAAGGATGTTTTAGGTCATGTGAATCTTGCCACTGACAAGTTAAACACAAAATAATGATAAAACAGGAAACACATGAACACTGGTCTTCCTTTTCAATGGTTTCTATTTCATATCACTATGCTTCTGCCTAACAAGTTTTGGAAGTCCACTTGCAAAAAAAAAAAAAAAGAAAAGAAAAAACCTCTAACAAAAGCATGCTTAACAGTTTAAATAAATTTTCTACTCTCATAGAAAGTTCATTTTAATTGTTAACAAGTAGCCATCTCAGCAATCCCAAAAATTCCAAGAGCACTGCTTCTTCTTGTCAACCACTAGTCAAAATTGCATTAATTGTTCAGGTATTATTTATTTTACTTTTGAGGGGAGAGATGACATTTATACAAACTGAGCAGCAAGAGAGCCATCCGAAAAGAAATGAAACCCCACTTTTTGGATCAAACCAGGTTTTTCATTCCTTACATGCTTTATGCCAAGGTTCCCTCAGGCTCAAGGGAGAGGCTTGGGCTTTACATCCCAGTTGTGAAACACACATAGTAAAAATTTATCAAGGAGAAGGCATTCACAAATATGAAACTAGTAATATCCAAAACTGCTCTGAGAGCACATTAGCATCTGCATTAATCTGAAAGGCTGACAGACAAAGCATTCAACAGGTCAGGTAACTGAAAATATCCTCTAGACTAGTAAGAGGCTTCTGCTGTGCTGCCAGCAGAGCCATAAACCACTGTCACTGTCCTGCTCTCCCCCTTGGGGCATAGAACCTTCAGTGTGACACCTCCTGGTATAAATACCCAAGGCAAAAGGCACTGGCATTACTGGCACCTCTGGTGAGCCATATGCTACATGGCACTGCACAGGAGCAACTATCCCTCCCAACTAAATCCACAGTCACAGCTCGAGAAGACATGAAACCATGCACCAAGAAACACAATGTACTTTCCCATATGTGACCCAGGCAAATATCTCCACATTTAAAAGAAAAACAAGTGAGGAAATATACTGAGGCATCATCCACACAACCCAGGTGTGGGAAATATTTCTGTCTTCTGACTTCACGAGCACAAACACCTGGCCAGGCACCGGAGCACACCCTGGTGTCCAGAGAAGGGTAGGAAATGCGTGGGAGCAGTTGGACAGTGCTCAACAGCCATTGCATCCTCCCTGGAGGAGCTTTCCACCCCACTGCTGGACTGGCAGGAAGCACAGGGATGCAGAGGAAGGTGATCACTATCCCATAGTCTGTCATGCACCCTCCAGCCTTTCAAAAGTTTTGCACTTTTCATGCTAGCTGGAAGGTTACAATATGTTGTACATAGAGCTGATGCTACACTAGCCTGGGATAAATGTATTTGTTTCTGTTTTGCTGTTAGCACACCCCAACAGATCTCTAAAAAATTCAATACAGAAATAAGGAATAAGGCATTTTATCCATCACATCCATCAGATTCATGTCTTCTATGCTTTATATACAAAGTCAGAAAAACCAGCTAATACACTACCCACAGGAAATCTGGCAGACCTTAGAATATTATGTGAAATATATTCATACCACACCTGTAGACATTCAAGTAGTCATTTTTTCTGAACTCTAAAGGAAAGAGTCAGTGACTAAAATCATAGAAACACAGAATAGGATAAGATGGAAGGGACCTGTGAGGATCATTGAGTCCAACTCCTGGCCCTGCACAGAACACCCCAGGAATCACATTATGTGCCTGAGAGCATTGTACAAATGGTTCATGAACTCCAACAGGCTTGCTGCCATGACCACTTCCCTGGGGAGCCTCTTTCACTGACCAACCACCCTCTGGGTGAAAAACCTTTTCCTGATATCCAACCTCAATATTCCCTTGGGTCCTGTCACTGGTCACTGTACCTGCCCCCCCTGCTTCCCCTTGTGAGGATGTTGAAGACTGCAATGGTGTCTCCCCTCAGTCTCCTCCAGGCTGAACAAAACCAAGTGACCTCAGCTGCTCCTCATAAGGCTTCCCCTCCAGACCCTTCAGCAGCCTTGCTGTCCTCCTTTGGATGCTCTCCCATAGTTTAATACCTTTCTTACACTGTGGTGCCCAAAGCTGCCCCCAGCACTCGAGGTGAGGCCAGCCCAGTGCAGAGCAGAGCAGGACAATCCCCTCCTTTGCCCAGCTGGCCATGCTGTGCCTGATGCCCCCCAGGACATGGGTGGCCCTCCTGGCTGCCAAGGCACTGCTGACTCATATGAAGAGACTATGAGCTGTTTTGCTAGCATAGTAGTTACAGTAGAGAACAGTGTTGGTCTTTTGTGATTAGCTAAATAGTTTCATATTTGGCTTTCCCATTTGGGAGTTCCCTTGCTGTATTTCCAATATATTAATTACATGTAGACTCTGTATTTTTTTTTAAAGTTACGATCCTGAGGCACAAATCATCATGCCTCTGTTCAGCCTGGATTATTTTGTCCCAAAAAAAGAGAGATGGATGCAAAACAGCTCCACCTGGAAGCCCAATTCTATGATCTTCCACTCTCTAAACCCTAAGTCAGGATGTCCAGGATTATAGAAGATTCCTGCAAACATAGCGACAAAATAACTGACCCCTCAGCAAGCAGGGAAGCCTTACGCAGGGAGGGCAAAAATCACTGCAGAAGGCCAGCAGGCAAAGGTCTGGCCAGTGGTTCAACTTTCTCCACTATGAACAGAGAAGAGCATTGGGATTTCCAGCTGGGTGAAATTCAGCTGACCATGGACAGTGACAGGGTTCCTATTAGTTTCTAAATATCAGTCAAAGAAGCATGTCTGATTAATTCAATTTTGCAGCCCTTTGAGCAATGTTAGAGGCAGTGCAGCTGCTTGTCTCAAGATATCAGATTAAAAAAACACCATAAAACCTCACATGTTCCCACCCACAAATATGGATTTGGATCTATTTACAGAGGCCTCATTCTCAGTGTTGCACTCATAAACAGTAAGGATTATATTTTAAAGTCACAAGTGCCTATGCTCTGCACACAGCTAGAGAAAAGTTCTGCTACAACAACACAGGTAACGAGATTTGCAAAGAAATGTCCCTACAGAGGGACAAATGTTCCAGTGCAAGGGCAGCTCTGCATCAGCTCAGGAGATTGCAGTATAGGAGAAAAATTTCTGTGTGAATCCAAAATGTACAGAATATTCCATATACTTCCATATAGTAAGTCTATTCCCTCCCTTGCTGATTTTAAAAGATGTGCATGACTTCTTTCTTACACTTCATCTTTGGAGAATATTATAGTCCATGTACCATATTTAGTAATTTGAAAAGCTGAAATGTTCAACACAATGAAACCTTTTTAAAGAAGTTACTGCAGTCTTTCAAATATACAAATCAATAAAAAGGGACAAGCATATCCATAGCTATAGTTTACAATTTTCAGAAGCACTATCAGATGTTCTACAAAATGGTCTTATGATTCTTCATTTTAGAATAGATATTTAACAGTGACATTAGTTAGTTATTTAGTTAGTTAAATAGATAGACTTGTGCCTTGCATCACAGGTGAGATCACTCTAAGTTTTAGCAATCAGCTAATGAGCTTCATGTTGGGAAGGAAAAAGCAGAAGACCCTCAGCTTCTCTCTTTCCTCCTTCTACAAAAAGAAAAATATTTTAAACTGGCACGGAGGCTTTTAAAAATCCTGCACCATGCAGAGGATCACAGATCCTTCCTAGCATTAGGTGAGAGCCTCCTGACCTGTATTATGTTACAGGAATCATGCCAACAGCACCAGAAATGCTGAAGCTGCTCTGTCTGGATGGTGGGAGATTACAGAAGGAATCAGGCCACGAATAGTGAGTCCTGCTCTAGAGTGGAGGCAACAACGACCAAAATGCCCTCGACAAGCAGAGCTTATGGTAGTCAGTAGCTCAGAAACCCTGGGTAGTCACCCTCCATTCCCTCCAGAAGGATAGGTGGCAGATTTCATTTAAAACATACTTTTTTATAATCTATAAAATCAAAAGAATTTCATAGATCAAGACAAAACAGATGTGAGAGATGTTTCTAGTACTTTATATGATAAAGGTAGTGCAAATGGATTACAAAATTTAAAAATAATTGCAACTTTTACATTATTCATCAAGACATCGTGAGCTGAATAAGACCTGGCACCACTACCAAAAATACATCATTAAGTTACTAAACCAGCATTTTGCACTTGGCTTTAGGCAAGACCCTGAGAAAACAGGTCATCTTCTAGGCTTTGCAAGAAAATGTCAAGGGTTGTACCTCCCTCAAAGACAGGATACCATGTCTCTTAATTATCCTTTCAGCTGACCATGGAACAGAAAATGAGGTATCAGCAGGAAAAATCATTTTTATCCTTCTCCACTTCTACAAAACAACAAAGTATCAAACTCCAGCCTCTTGCAGATGTTTGCAAAAGGACTACAATGAAATCATTCTTTTAATCACTTTGAGTGCACGCTCAAATTTTTTAGTTTTTGGTAATAAATTGCGTAAAACACCAGATTACATAATTCTGGAAAAAATAACTAACATTTTAAAAACAAAAAAACTAAAAGAGAAAACTCGGTCTTTGAATTTCAGATTCCTACTACATTTAATCAGCCTGTCTCAAGACCACCCATACATGATTTTGTGATTTATTTGAGAATTTACCATCACAGACAAGTAAACTCCTGATGGCCTCTTAAACTAATCTAAAACTAAATACTTTCTTCTCATAGAATTTAGTGAAGATCATTTACCACCAGCCATTTACAGAAACTGTTTAGGTTAACAGAGATAAGGCAAACAGTATTTACCAGTCTTTAAGTGAATTTAGTCAGGCCTCTATAAACTGTTTTGCTTATCTGATACATTTAGACAGGACCGACTGCAGTACAGGGAGCACCACAGCCAATGTGTGGAGTCACTGACTCTTCAGCTGTACCGCAAACCTGTATCAGCAAGTAACAAAAAAGAGAGGGGCTGAAAGAAAACCAAAGGAAAAAGGTGTGGGGAGGAAGAAATGGCTGTACTTGTCACTTCAGTTAGTGGGCTAAGGTACAAACTCAACCACAAGCCTGTCACCCTTCCCCAAAGGGGTTTTCTTGCACAAAGTCCAGGGGAGCCAGGACCAAAGCCATCTGACCTTGTGAATGCTCTGCACGCTCAGCAGCCAAACCAGCGCTTCTAGCAGGTATCTGACCATTTGACAGCCTTCACTGGCTCTTACATTAGTTGAATTAAAAGCAAAACAGTCTCCATGCAGCTGAAGCAAATACTTCATTAGACAAGACTGAAGAGAGTGGTCCATTTCTGCTCACGTCCAGTCCAGTATGCAAAGGCTTAGGAATACTGCTCCAGTATGAAATACTGAAAAAGTTCTATAAACATCCACAAATATCCCCTTCAGCTTATCTTCAGATAATTGAGTTTAGATGGAAAGTTCGTTAATGTAAAAAAGCAACAATAACTTGAAAGTGACATATATATAAAAGGAATTCCAACTTAGAACTACACAACCTGTCTTTTTTACTTCTGTATGCAAATATCCCCCTAAGGACAATACTCCTGACAGGCCACCTCAGCTAGAAAAGTGTTGTAAGAATATAATTTTCTCCTCTTTTGTAGTAACCAAAATAGAAGCAGTCTCTCACGTAACATTTGATCTGATTTTTTGTACGTGCTAGACTTAGGTATTTTTCCAAGAGCTTTCTGGCACCAGATCTCAAAGAACACCAACCTTTCAACATGCTTTGTTGGCATTGTCTTTGGGATCATGTCACAAATCGACACAGTTCAGTAAAAAGAAAAGACTGGGGGGAGGAGGGGAAGAGGCAAGGGATAAAACTGGAAGAAAAGATAAAGTGGGAGAGGGTCTTTACTCCAGACACCACCACCACCACTCCCTCTGCAAGCCATCATCTCTAACCTACAGAACGTGCTGTTCTGCAAAAAGGGCAAATCCTGGACCTTCTTTTCATTAAATGCACAAGTCATAAGCCTTTATTAATAGCAATGTCAACTTCTACTTGAAATGCAAAACCACTTTAACTGTTGCCACCTGATCAAGGTAAAAGCATGAACTATTTCTTAGTAGCCCTCCCTAATTTACATAATTGTGTAAATTTATGACGCTTTCAATTTTTAACCACACTTTCTCTGAGAAGTTGTGAGCAATTTATGCTCTATATACAGGTCTTCTATGAATTCCATACAGATTTTCTTGGGGGAGAAAAACCACCACAGGAGATTCAGATATTAAAGAATAATCACTTTGCCTTAGGAAGGTATGTATTAAAGAAAATAAAACCTAAGATTTTAAGAGGCTTTTCAGAGAGTATTTGTCTTAATTAATCACTGCTATATAAAAACAAATTACTGCAAACTATATTAGGATCGAAGCAGTTTTCAGGGGTTGGGATAATCTGTATTTGGCTGAGTGCCCACGAACATCCTCAAGGTCTGAGGATATACCAGAGCAGTGTACACACTGTTTTAAGAAGCAACAAAGCCTTTGGAGAGTTAAGTGACTTCACATCTGAATCATTGTCTGAATGAGACATTTTGGCCTTTCACACACTTCCCAGTGCCAGAGAGACTCTGGATTTCAGTGAAGTTATTTCAGAGAAGAGGAATCAATAACAGAAGTTGCAAAAACTTTTAAATATTATTCTGCAGGCAGCTCCACTACTTTCCATCCCTAACAATTCAAGAAAAGTTAATAAAAGGTAACAAATTTTCTAGTTAAAAAAGAGACAAAAAAGAGAAACTGTGACTGCTCTAGAGAAGATGATTTCAGCAGCAGAGATTTGCTACTGAAAACACAACAGTTGACTATATTTGGAGTCTAGGCTTCACAGTAACAATTTAAAGATCCTCTCATTTAAAGATTAAACCTTGCTTTTATTCCAGAATCCTAGTTGTGGAGATCATGTTTCCCACACCTGAGGGGAGGTGTCAGGGAATAGATATGCCTTAAATTAAGAAAAAGACAAAACTGTACACCGAGAACACAGATATATGCATGCCAAATCAAATGCTTTCACCACACAGGTAATACCAAGTGGCACTATTTTGAGAGCAATATTGATGTAAACGACTGGGGCACTAGATTCTAAATGAGAAGAATAAAATGCCATTTGTGACTCTACTGCTGGGATTTCGGCAGACTTACTGTAAGGAAAATAATAGTCCACATTGGATTATATTCTACACAAGAAGAAATTAAACGTGATTTGTGACAAATATTCCTGGCTGTTTTACAAGGCATAGGAGTGAACAAAACCAAAAGGGAAGTAAAGGGAATACCACTGACCTCACTACACTTTCCTCCTGGGAGGACTAGTGGGCTTGCTTCCACTATTCTTTAAGAAAACCTTGAGGTAGTTTATGTACATCAGCATACAAAAGGCAATCTTTAGGGGAGGGGACTGTACACCTAAAAGAAAAAAAAGCCAGCAAAATCGGAAATCCTCAAAAAGAGATGAAAAAAACCTCTTACAGCCTGTTAGGGAAGACAGACTGCACAGCCCAACAGGGCAGGGCACATCAGTCAGCCAGGCATGAAAGAGAAACCCAAAGAAAACAAAAGCTACATGGGCACACACCCACACATGAGGGCATGATTTTCTAACAATATTCGTTTTCTGTTCGCTTATCATTCTTACATTATCCTCTTTTCACGAAGAACATGAATTGAATTAAACAAGAACAATCAGCATCTGCAACATGAGGCCTGAACTCTTTCCTTTTCCCTAGGGAGAGAGAAAGCAAAAATAAAAAATGCACTTCACTTTTGGTACAAGTTATATGAAACGACCCAGACTTAAACAGACTATAGACTGTATGAGAAAAGGAAAGGTCAAACAAGTATGTTTTACACAGGTACACAGAGCATAAGATCTAGGATCACCTTTCATCCCAGCAGAAAAAAGGAGGACTTTATTCCACAATTTCAGTCTAGCAATAAAGCAGAAGTCCATATCCTCTTGCTGTGGCTACTGCCCTCGTGCCAGAGAAGCCAAACCACTTACAACAGCCTCATTCTGGAGCTCCAGGCTTCAGCACAAAATACTCTACAAGATCCCCAGCAAGGAGTAATCCAAGTTTCTTTGACTGCCACTGGGTGGGCACATTCCCATTCCTCCTGCACAGGCAACAGATGCCTGGCAATCCAGTTGCAGGAGAACACCATCTATTAGTGCCACCAAAGCCTCTCCAGTTTCATGCCCTGGATGCAGTCCAGAATATAAGATTCAATTAAATGAGCCTGTAGAAATGCTCTACAAGGTTTTCTGTGAGCTTTGCCCATCAGACAGGAAATACTACAGCTGCAATTATTCTGGGATACCTTATTACTTTCCCTTGGACTGACTATCAGGATCTGAAACAAGAAGTAGTTGTGTCTACAAAGCCCTGGCTTTTTTAGCCAAGCATGGCACCAACTGGTCACAGCTCTTGCACACAAGAGAAAAAAAATATATCAGACCAACTAGTCTTACCCTGAAACTCCTCTGCATCCCACACCTACTGAAAATAACATGGATGGGTAGTTTTTTGTAGGTTGGTCCTGGCCATCTGAGATGTTCTTCGAGCAAATCTGTTCCATGATTTATTCCCCTGATGCTTAATTCCATTTGCTGGATCCATGAAAAGGTTTTAGACTCGACAGACAACCCCCAAAAACAGAATTTGGCAGCTTCAGTAGACAGGAGCATTTCGTTTTGGCCTGTGATAATCTTCAAACTTTGCATGAGTCCTCTTTTCTCCTGTTTAATTTCACTAAAGTATTCTGTAAGTGTCCACATGGCAAACCTCACATGGCAGATAAAGAAGTTTGTATTTTACTCATTTTTGCCAAGCACAATAGGAAAAAAAAAACAAAACCCCAACCAAGAACAGGAGACAAATGACGACGTAAACTTGAAAGGCCAAAATATATAAGGCAGCTACAGTGTGTGTGTGTGTGTGTGTGTACATAAGAAGCTTTACTGTAATCACAATATTGTAAATATTTCAAGTACGCTGATTACAGAAGTTGACAACATGCATTCCAGTCATCACCATTTTCTTGGTACAGGAGAAGGGCATGACATTAAACAGTCCATATTAACACAGGTTTTATAGCACTTTGGTCACCAAAGCAAGAAAATATCCCTTTTTTTTCTCATGGAGACTCCAAATTTGCTTATAAACGGAAAGAAGAAAAAAAGTCATATACAGATGCATAAATTTTTCTAAGGTGTTCGTTGATTTGGGGGTAGGGGTTTGTTTTGCTTAGGTTTTTGTCTTTTTTTTTTTTAAACAATCAAAAGGCATTCATTTTGGTTAACTCAGGAATTAGAATTAGTAACCTGTGACCTAAGACTCTCACATGATTAAAAACAGGCCAAAAGTCTTCTAAAGCTTCAGAATTTATTCAGTACATAGCACTAAATATTAATGCTATTGCATCTGCAAGACCTGCCTGGAGACACAACTAGCCACAGCTATTTCCCTATCGGAATGGGAAGTTAAATGCTACAGAGGAAGTTGGTGGGGTTTCAAGTAGAAAGCTTTTAACACTCACCTTTCCCTTACAGAGTGGTTCTGGTTCAAATAGTCCTGCTGCAATGCCAGTGAACCAGAAACAGGCACACATACACAAACAGGGATGTTGTTCTATCACAAGCTAACTAGCAGAACACCTTGTCTTTACCATTCAATAGCAAACATCCAGGATTTTCTATTTCCAGTTCTGCAGTGAACTTTGGGAGCACCTGCTGACCTCTGGAAGGTATCTGTAGGATATTACAGTCCTACTAGGTACAAACACATTGTCTACATGGACCTTTTTCGTTCTGGTGGTTTCTTTAAATGGAAACTAGACCTTTGGCGGAGACTTCTACATCTACAATGTTGCAGATACATAAACATGAATAAATAACTTTCTATCCTCTCTGGTCCATTTATCATACTCTGCAATCCTCACTACTGAAGGTTAATACTCTTTTCTCCTTTGAATTACTTAAATGTATAGATGCTGAAACAGAAAACAAAAGGTAATTCAAACTCCACTTGTGTTTCTTCCCTAGCTTCAAGCAGCATCCTTTCTGACTGTTGTTGTATACTGAACCACTAAAAAAATTCAGCCTGTTGCTTTCCCAGTCTCCTCCAACACAGAATATTTCAGAACTAACCCAGCCTGCTCCTCCCTAAGCCCCTACTATGCTGAAACTTTCAGAAAACTCGCCTAACCTAGAATAAATATGATAAGGCCTAGCAGGTACTCACCAAGAAATATGATTTTTGCATGTCCAGAAGGTGAAGGATAGGGGGAGGGGGAATCAACAAAAACCCCAAACACACTGCTTTCAATGAGGACTCCAGCAGTTAAATAGTTGCCACGTGTTATTCCCATGTTCACAGATTATTATTTATAAATGCTCTTTTAGACTTTTTTTAAAAGGTAGTTTTTCTAGACGAATTATGCACAGGAGGGAAAAGAAACAGTTTGAAAGAAACTGTTTTCACCACAATAATCCATGGTACTGGATTAACATAAAATCAAGCAAAAATAATTCATTTTGTAGCTAAAATTCAGCAGTGAAAGCATTTTATAGCATTTTCTGGCCAGAGAGTTCATCTAATCTCACCATTGATTCAGTTGCTCTGCACACTAAAAATCTATTATTACTGCCACCAGTTATCTTTGAATAAAGATAAAACCTGCATTTTTTTAAGCCAAAAAATGTTTCTGCTGAACCTTTAAGAAGGCAGTTAAAATCCTGGCCCTGCGTCAAGGCACAGAAAGGATCCACTGCTCTCCCACAGCACAACAGAACCAGGGTTTAGTTTTGCCAGTTTTGTTATATGAAAGTTTCTTTTCTGCCTGAAGCATTATGAAATCAAGGTAAATTGTTAGTATTTGCTGATAAAATTATTTATTAGAAGCAGCTAGCATCATCTGTTCAGATAATGTAAGACACAAACTGAAGTCACTTTTAATGTTGTTCAACTGAACAGAGCATCAGGATACAGTAGATTCTCAACAACAAATCCCAGCACCACATATCTCCCATCAAAAACAAAGACACATTCTGATAGCTATACATTAACCTTTCCTCCATGGTCAAATATCTTACCATTAATATAATGCATAGAAACTATTTCCTCTGCTGACTTATGACTATGAGAGGTGCCCACTGTGCTAAAAAAGCCTTCTCTTTTCATGGCTGTAGCTGAGCAGGAGACAATGACATAACCACTTGGAGAGAAATGTCCTGCAGCACAACTCAACAGAAATCCCTGGAATAGCCATTCATGCTTCAGGTAGGTGAACACATCCTATTAACAGCACCTGCAGCTTTAGCTTGTTGGGCTTTCCCATCTGCTCTTCGTTTCCATGTATTCAAAACACCTCTTCAGCTCCTGTGTTGAGTTTAGTTGCCAGGATCATCTTTCCAGGTCATTATATCTATGTTAAACCTATCACTTTCTTTCCTTTTTTTTTTTTTTTTTAAAGTATATTTGAGGTAAGTCTTTAACACTCTACTTGCCTTTTGGCAACCACTAAGTTTTCCAGAACTACACTTTTCTAATTACATATAATTAAGTCAAAGATTACTAAATTAAGTCAAAGGC
Organism: Lichenostomus cassidix; assembly: GCF_008360975.1. Taxonomy (NCBI): domain Eukaryota; kingdom Metazoa; phylum Chordata; class Aves; order Passeriformes; family Meliphagidae; genus Lichenostomus; species Lichenostomus cassidix. Next base: position 12,438,699 of record NC_139484.1, on the reverse strand, counting down.
AATAGCAAGCCCTCTCCCCAGTTATTGTTCAGTGTGTTGCAAAGACAATAAATGCATTTAAACTTCTTTCATGGGGATGTATGTTGTCCTAGATTTTAGTTTATGATTTTTACTGTACCAAGGTAATTCATACCTTAAATTACAGTATCTTTCTATCTTTTTCCTCAAATGTATCTAGTCAACTAAGCAACCCTGGAAGTTGCACTTTCGAAACAAAAAAAAATTACCTCCATTATCCAGATTAATTATCCATGAAGGTGATGCCATCTACAGAACTTGCTCAAAACTTCTAGTATGATTGCTCTAGTAACTTTTCAAAAGCAGTCAGCATAACTTTGTCATAGTCTAACTTTTCCAGATGCCTATTTTCATTTTCTGATACCTACATCAAGAGATTCCCTTATCACAGGTTTGATTGTACTGCACATCCAAGATTCAAGTATTTCCTGGTCAGGTTTATAGGGAAACCTTCACCTTCATTAGGAAACAAGTAAGAAAACAGAAAGAAAAAAATGCCAGAGAGGGTCAGAGCTGAAAGACAATTGCCATCACTCTTAATTTCAATTGCCATGCCACTATGGAATAAACAGATGAACCAAAGACTAGGGAAAGATAACTACTTCCTTCCAGTAATTAGAAAATAGACCTTTCTGATGGTCATATTAAAAGCACTGGCGGTAATAACTATGAAAGATTTATACAAAAGCTTTCTTGCCCTTTTTCTTACAGTTGCCCAAAGCATTGTACAGTGGTCTGTACTGTACATTGTCTGTCCTGCTTTCAAACTACACCAAACTCCAGAGCTGCGCATCCTCAGGAGATTCTGAAACTTGTCAAGAGTGATCTGTGCAAACATTTTGCCAGCAACACTACTAGCTACACATGGATGCATCATCTCAAAAATATATATATCATTCCAATGCAACATATCTTGCTGCTATGCCAAGATAATTACTCACATGGTGAACCCTCAATCACACAAAGCATTCTTCCTGTAGTATTAGCAAACATAACTCTTCATTTTAAATAGAGATTTCTGTATTTCATGTTTGGTCAAAAGGCCTCTGAATTGATCAAGTGTTTTAATTATCCATTTAAGAGAGTTGAGTAAAAGGTGATCACAGAATGGTTGAGGTTGAAATGGGACCTCTGTTGGTCAGCTGGCCCAACAAACACCTATGCTCAAGCAGGGTCAGCTAGAGCCAGTGGCACAAGCCATCAAGAGATAGCTTTTGAATGACTGAAAGGATGGAGACACCACAACCTCCCTGGGCAACCTGTGCTAGTGTTTGAAAAGCAGAAATTCACTTACTGTGAGAGATGTCAATTAGTGCCTGTTACCTCTTGCCCTGTCACTGGGCACCACTGAAAAGTGCCTGGCCTTGTCCACTTGCTACAACCAGCTTTCATACACACAGGTAAGGCCTCTCTGAGCCTTCCTTCTCCACACTCAGTGGCTCCAGCTCTCTCAGATTTCCTCATATGAAAGATGCCCCAGTCCCAGGGCCATCTCTGTGGCCCAGCACTGAACTTGCTCCAGTATGTCCAGGCTTTTTCCATACTGTGGAGACCAGAAATAAATCCAGCACTTCAGGTATGGCCTCACCAGTGCTGAGGAGAGGATTCACCTCTATCAACCTGCTGGCAACAATTCTCATTATGCAGCCCAGAAGGCTGTTGGCAGATTCTCTAAGATATATAAAAACCTCTGTCTCCATAAATCAAGGGACGAAGGCAAAGAGTAACACACTTTCAGAAGCCACAGCAACTGGATTATAACCAAAAACATATCTGCAGAGTATGTTTCTAATGGGCAGTACATCTGAGATTAGCCTAGGTTATACAAAAACCCTACAGCAAATTATTGTTACAATATTTTGTTACAATATCCTGTTACAATAGGATACAAGATGTGAGGTAATGCACAGAAAATTCACATGCATTTAAGATGCACTCTGTTAATGACAGCGATATCCCTCATCTTCTCTGTGAGAAACAGTTTTTACATGAGAGGTAAGTGTCACCTGAGATTCAGAGCTCCAGGGAAGAAACAGTACCTTGTTAAAAGGATAAAAGTATGCTATTACCTAATGTAAAAGTTCTTTGTATGTATAAATTAACTTTCATATACTTTTATATGTCACACAGAAACTGTGATATATGGAACAATTGCTAAGAGCCCAGCAAAGCAACTCAAAGATGACTTAAGGGTCTGAGGCATCTCTCCTGTGATGAAAGGCTGAGAGAGCTGGGGCTGGACCAGATGACCTCCAGAGGTCCCTCCCAGCCTTAACTATTTCGGGCATCTTTGAAGCTGTCAGAGCTTGTGCTCTTTCAGTGAGTAGAGAACAGTACTTTGACACATAATTCATAAAATTTAAGGATACACTATATATCCAGTGAAGTGGAAAGCAGATAAAATTATGAAAGGATAAAAAACAAGCAAACCAAACCACACCTGATGAGGTAGTCAACAGCCCAGAAGCTAAAACTGATCTCTCAACTGCAGTGAATGCAGGTTCTTCCCCTTTTGTAGTATAAGCATGGGGTTTTTTTACTTCCCTTCTTTCCTCAATCTACCAAATGTAACCTTGTCTCAGCACGCTCAAAGCATAGCATCCTAAAGTATTTTCCCTTCCTGGTTACTGGTAACATAAGGACAAATATTAAAAGTTGTTATGGTTAACAGAAACTAAAAACACTTTATCTCAGCAAACATTTTTTTTAAAAATATGCAGAAAGTTCGTTCTTTGATAATCTAAACCAAATTTAGGGGTATACACATGGAGTATATTACTAACTAAAACTTTTACCAACTGCCTTTGCCAGATCCCTGCTTGTTGGGAGTCAAGTTCCCCGGCAGCTACCACCCAGCATGCTGCCCTGTTGCACAGGCACCTCCAGGGTACTCACCTGAGCCAACAGGGCTCATGAGGCAAAGCAGTCCCAAAACAGCTCTCTGCTTTGGATTTCTAAACTACATAGGATTCCCTTAGTAACACTTCACTGCACTGAATACACATACCCCTGCCCACTGTGCTCTTCATTTCTTCCCAAACTCCCCATCTGTAGTCCCAATACACCATCTTATGCCATTAGTTTCCCCTCTAGTAAGCACAGACACCAGTGCTTGTGTGACACAGGATAGCAGGTCTCTCAGGGAAGTAAATAATGCTCCCACACCTATCTGGTATGCACATCTTTAGTACTACCCATGTGATTTTAAGAGTTACTCTATTATATCCAAAAAATAAGTTAAATTATTTCATTTAAGGTGACCCATATGTGTTCTTTACTGAAGAAACCTCCTTTGTAAAGGGACACAGAAAGAAAATGCATACATACAATCTTCCACTTGGTTTTCCAACAATAAAGAACAACCACATGCACATACACAGAAAGCATTTTAGAAGACAACACTTCTGAAGAGGGAGCAACAGAAAGGCAAACCAGCCACCTACAAACAGACAAGTTCCTCCTCATTTACCTCCTGCGGTAAATAAGAGCACCACAAAGTTGAAAGGCACTTAGCTCACTCTTAAAGTAAGAGCTACTGCTGTAAAAGATCAGATCTAACAAAGCAGTTTAAACCAAAGAGAAATCATGCACTGCAAAAGGAAGGCCAAAATAAGAAATCCTAAGATGACAATTTGATTCACAGTTTACTCAAGTTAATGAAAGACTCCAACTCCCACAGATTTCAGCGGGTTATGAAACAGGTCCTGCAGAGGGAAATGTTCCAAGTCACAAACTGCAATTCTGCATTTTGATACGTAATTACCACCACTGCCTATGAAGAAATCCCTGGTGTAAAATAGAGAACAAATACAATAATCTCACTCTCTCATTTTAAAAATGGCATGAAAGAAACAACAAAAGAAAGTTATTGAAGAGAACTAGATTGTTCCCAGCTGTTGTCATAAAATACTACAGCTGTTCATGTCATTGCAGCTAGTGACAAGTTGCACTTTTTCAAAGACTGTAACACAGTATGACCATTGTAATCTACATCAAACTGAAACTTGGCAAGCATCATGGAAAAAAGACTAAAAAATTATTTAAATTCTGTTTGATTTTATTTTTTAATTTCTGTTCATGGGTTGGTTTTGACTGTTTTGGGGGATAGGAAGGGACTTTGTATGAACAGTTCTTTATTCAAATGGTTAATTATGTTAAACTACTTTAAAAAATCATGGTAAATAACAGTATTAAATTACCAAAATTGTCCTTTCCAGTAATAAAAACAGAATTCAGATAATTTTTTTTTTTAAGAGGTGTGCTGACTAAAAGTGTCGAGTTCAAAGAGGATGATGAAACATCTTTTCTCTGGAGCCAAGAACAGCATAGGCTTTCCCATCTAGAAGCTTTTATTAATTTTGTTAACTGTACTATACCTGAACCAAATCAGATTTTTTCATCAAGATTCAAATACACAAATGCAAAGAAAGGGTTAAAACAGAAAAATCCATCCATACATATATACATATACATATGCAGAAAGAATTTTTCAGCTACAGCTCTCTCTAATGGAGCGTTACTCCTTGACAGATGGAGGAAAAGCTAGGGGAAAGCATGAGTTCCCACATAAACTCCCCATAGAAACTGAAACATACTATTTCAACTAATTTTATGTCAATTTTCATGAAAATGAAAGAGTATAGGTTCCTCTCTAGATATGTGTCTTCCCCTCCAAGATCATCCATATAGTGCTGTAGACCAGAAAAAAATCATAAGCTCTACACCAGAAAGAAATCACAAGTTGCTACATTGCTTTCTATCTTCCCTATAGTTATCAAGAAAATAAATAAATCACGAAGAAAATTACGAGTTATTTTTCCACTCTCTCCACTTTAGGACACAAAAACACTTCCAGAGAAATTCCAAATACTTTAGAAAGATGACCAGCTAAACACATTCTCATGGCACCAACCTGGAACTCAATAACAAGTAACAAACAAAGCCACAACAAAAAAAAAAAAAAACCAACCAATGAAAATGAAACTTCCTTATCCAAAAAAAGACAGAAAAAATTGCTGAACGTGTACTTATAACCAAGCATAGCAAGAGATAACAAGTTAGAAGCTGAGCCTCTTTTCCTCACTTTGGGACATCTATACAGACTGCAAAGGATTTCTTCACAAATAGTTACTTCAAAACACGACCTCTGAAACTTTGCTTTATGCAGTCATCTGTCACTATCAGCAAATTAAAAAAATAATAAAAACGTAAAAATCACACACCCTACTTTTAAAGACACTCACGAAAGTCTAAATAAAAAATAAAAATCCTTTCACACACTACATCAGGCCAAAATCCTGTAGTTTGGATTCTATTAATTAAGCCTATTGGATGATGTCCAGAGTGACTGTTATGAGTCTGTAGCACCACATCTGCATAACCCATTATCAACACATGTTGTTTTCACCATTCACCAATCAGAAGTTCAAAGCGCACTTCCTTTCTGATGGCAACATTGTGCAGACTTGATCTTTTTGTGCAATTAGGAAGTATTAGACAAACACTGTAGCAGAATTTGCTCTACAGAAAGTTAGGGGGTTTTTTTCTCTCCACTCTATTAGCTCCACACTGTGCAACAGTCAAGATTGAAGTACTTTGGCCAGCAGAAATCTGATGCAATTAAAAGCCTAAGCTGAATGCCTCTAAAAGATGAGATGGAGAAGAAGAATATAGTACAGAATACTGTTATACCAGTGTGGGTCTCCATCAATACATGTTTAATTCCATTACAGCACTTTTTAATTTTAAAAGCTTGATTTTATTAAGCCTGATATGCCTATCTGAAAGATGAAACAATAGCTATTACTATTCAAAGATTTTATACAACCATTTTTTTAGCATAGCTTTTCCCTTTCTTTTCCACAAAGGTTTTGTACAGTCTCCATACAGACTAGGTTCTGCACCTTCTATGCCTCAAGTTTAAGGAGGGGGTTTTAAAATTCACTCATCTGTGGTGAACCTCAGGGTTTTTCTCTATTATTACCAACTTCACCAAATCTTACCTTTCATTACTAACCAACTTCTATGTCTGATTATAAACACACCAAACCATGAGGGCCCATACCACCTCCTAACCAAGTTAACCAAAAAACACACTGTCCACGCTAGCTCTCAGAGCTTTTTGCAAACTACACAAGTTGAAACTAACAGTCACGCTATGAGTTTTCAACATAACTGCTAAGAAACCTGCAAGCAGCAGCTGAGCTGCAGAATAGAGATATCCTTCTGTGACAAGCTGGGCAGAGCTTGAGCAGCACACTGACAGTGGAGCTTTTCACTGAAAAGAAAGCTACTGTCAGCAGCTGGCTGCAGAGCTACAACAGAAGTCTGAGAAGAGGCAGAATATACTTTGCCTATTCTCATGGGCTTCCCCACGCACCTACAGATACACCAGAAGGAAAGATACAGTGTTCCATGAACCTCTTGAATTAAATACATGCATCCAAGTCACCCAAATCTACCAGGCAGCACTCAGGCTGTCCAACATACACAGCAATAAGCAAATAAGCACAAGAGCAATAAGGAGAGAAGACTTTGCAGAAATGTAGGAGAGGAACAGACAGGAAAAAAAAGGCATATTGAGACATGAGAGGGAGAAAGCATTAAAAATCCAACTAGCTGAGAAGAAAATGGAGCTGCAACAGAAGTTCAGCACAGCTTTTAATTACAAGTAGAAAGAAGTTTGTGATACATAATTCTCAAATGAAATGTTTTCACAAACTGGTTAAGTACACCCTAAAGTGAAAGGATGCCATCTACACCTTAGACACATGCAACCCCCCAATACACAAGACCTAACTTCTAATTAAAACCACCATTTTTAATGTGTTGTGCCTTTCCACTCAGCTTCTTTTCCTCTCCAGCTCCAAACACAAATGGTGTTAGTTGGAAATTAGCTGGAGATGATGGTGGCATCCTAATTCAATCTTTAATAAGACAGTCATGTTCTCCTCATCCAGCAGTGTTGCCATATCAACATTACCATACCTGTGCTCTCTTACAAATAGAGGTACCAGTCAGTTTAAAAAACATGCAGATGACTGTCAAGGAGGTACTACCTTGGAGGTGTTATTTTAACAGTGGCAGCTTTCTAGGGGAGGAGTTAATACAGTAAGACTTAGTTCAGACTTTTACCTTTAAAAGAATGATTTACCATCATAGTACTTATCTCCCTATTTCTCCACGTAAGAACTCTGGTCTCTTCCTTTATTCAGTAACTACAGGAAAACAGTAAGTATGACTCTGGAGCACTACCTCCAGCAATTATATATCTGAATCTACAACCCAAGTGGCTGAGCCCTCATGAGCCACACACTTAGGTGAGCATACATACTTAAACTGCACATACAGTATACTGTTTTTCAAAACTGGGATACTTTCCACCATTACTGAGCAGACATAAAATGATCTTTTACGGGGAAAGTCAAGGCAAATGACTGATTATGAGAAGGGGATTTCAGTGTTCAGCTGAATAACCATTGTGAAATCAGCCTATATTTGATTCATGAAACCACATACAAAAGAATACATGAAGGCACCTTTTCATGAAGATGATTTGAAGTGGCTTTTACTTCAGAAACTTGTGGCTTCTTTCATGGCACGCTTACAGTAAGAGTTAAGCAGTATCTCTCCATCTTAAAATACTCTTAAGGAAGTACTTTTTTCCACATTCCTTGAAGCTATGAAGAAGAAACTGTCCCCCATGACATGCTGCTTCAGCATCACTGAGAAGACTAGGATAAATTAATATTCACACTTAAATGGAGTACTGAATTTAACTAATAGTCCTGTTTTTGTACTACAAGTCGGAGCCACTCAGCAAAACAGAAGAAACCAGAAAAAACATAGAAAGATGAGTTGGGAGTATCCAAGCTACAGGTATTACTTATGGACATTACCCAAAATTATTTTTGATAGAAAATCCCCTTAGCAATACCAGAGAAAAAACACTGTGTTGAATTCTAGAAGTCTAGAACTACAAAAAGATAATTGAAAACATCAAGTTATATAATCGAAGGTAAATATATTTTGCACTTGATCTTCCTGCCGCAACCTACACTGAAATACAACCATATCCATGCAACAACTATCATCTCTAAGTGGGATACATGTGATGGGAGTAAATACCATTCAATATGGGAATGGATAGCAGAGAGAAAACAACTGTTCTCTACAACATACCCCTATGCAAAGTGACCTCAAGTGGCTCATATTTTCCAAGTAAGTTTAATGCTGATATGATCCAGTATGTACTCTTCTCTCAAGATTGCCAGCACCAGTGGTACTAAAACCAACAGCTCCCTAGCAAAGCTCAGTCAAAAAGAGCAAGCAACAGAAGACAGCTTCAGCCAACTTGGAATTCAGAAGCATACAAAAGGTTTTAACACACAAACAAGGGAATTCTGTGCCTCGCTTCATATCAGTCCTACGACTCGGCACGCTCAGCAAGCCACTCTCATCATACAGAGCACGAGAAAAGCCTCCCACCTATGCACTGCAGCAGAAACTGTGCAAGAATAGCGCCCTTCAGCATGTGCACAATTTTCCCCCATGCCTATACAGCAAAAGACTTGTTTCACTAAAGGGCTTATTTACAAAATGATCTTAATGACTAAGAGGTTCAGTGAGTTCATAAATCAAAATAAATCACCAGCTTTATTACACATAGTCATCAAAGACTGTACTTTGGTTTTGTTTCATTTTCTCACCACGACATTCATAATCCCTCACGAGCATTACACACCTACCACACACACATACAGGTTTACACCCTGTAAAACATACAAGGACTGCCAACACCCAAGTGTCATCCAGTTGATAAAATCTACGGGTGCTACAAGTATTAACTTAGTTTTGAGGATGAGGTAAGAACAAATCAGTTACACATACAAAAAAACATAACACACCAACCTTGTTTTCTTTCCTAAACAACCATAACATCTCTCCAAATATACTCAGTTGTTTTCTGCTCTCAGGTGCCTCTCACACAGCTTGTTTCATAAAAGTACCATGAGTTTTGCAACCACAGAGTTACTAAACCTGAAGTGGATGTACAGTCATTCCTTCAAATGAAGACAAAAGTGGATAGGGGAGAGCAGGTAATCCCCAGCTGTACCAGTGCCACCTTTCTAGCATAGCTGGGCGTAGATTCTCTAATTAATAGCACACCTTAAACCCAGATGCAGGCTTCCTCAGAGCAAGGAAGTCTATTCCTAAGTCCTACAACAATAAATTAATTAAAAGGAAAGTGAAGTCAGCTTTCCTATGCCAATAGGAACACCTACAAAGCAATTCCTTCTTTTTCCTCATGAGGATCACATAGACACAATCTTCAGCACTGTCAAAAGTGAGGTACATCAACATTTACTCTACTGTATTAGACATTTGTAACTATTCAGGTAACCCTGATCCTTGTCATAAATTAGTAATGCTCAAATTTACACCAAAATATGTACCAAATCCACCAACATTATAGACATTCAGGTCAACACAATTACTCAAAAACCACTGAAGTACTTGCAGGACATATCTATACTGAAAAAAACTGAACTTGGTTCAGAGGGAGACAGAGACAGGCTTCTGCAATTCATAAATGCTGAATTCCAGCCTGGAGTACAAGCCTTTGGTGAGTACACACAAGTCTCCCTGGACTAATGGGAATTAGCAATGAAGTTTAGAGTTTCCATTATTGACAGCAATTCTACCTCTCACAAATCTGAAATTAACACTGATGGCGACATATCGATCGTGAGCTGGCATTCATATTATATTACAAACAACTGTCAGCCTGCACATTAGGAGAGCATTAACAATGACACAGTTTGAAATTCAGAGACCAGTGTCTGGTTTTATTGTGTGCTGTCAATTGCTGATATAACTGTGTACTCCTCCCTATGCAAGGCACAAGAGGAAGGGAGACTGCCAACACCAAGGATCACAAGCCATGGCTACAGCCCTTCTAAACAGCTGAGATGGAATTATTTCATTAGAATTCCACTTCTAAGAAAAAAACACAAAACAAAAACAAAAAAACCACACAAAAGCACGCAACCACCTGACCTGCCCAGAAAAAAATCAAAACAATTATTGTACCTAACTCACTGCAAGATTTCCAAGGAATACTGACTTCACTTTTTTGTACGACTATTACAGTTGACTTTCAAACTTTTTATTTAGGATTACTCTGCTTTAGAGCAGTATTCCTCAGCGGCACTAATGAAACACTCAATACTTTGAGGAGGTCAAGTAACATGATACACAGCTTTCCTTCCCCATCGGTGGGGTTCAGATCTTGCTAATGTCAGTAGTGACCAAAAGCTGTTGACATCAGGCAGCTGAGCCATGTGGAATGAGCTAATATCCTCAGTTTTTCCTGGACAGGTATTCCTACCTTCACAAGAACAACCAAGCCCACGCTCTGGCAAGCAAGTCTCAAGAGTTAGTAGTAGCATGGAGTAAGGAGTAGCTTCCTCAGTCCTAAAGGAGAACAAGAACTTTTAAGGCAGTTCTGTTCAAGTGAAAGCTGCACCATACCTCTAACAAAAAGGCAAAGAATTTCAACTCATAGTACTTCAAATCAGCATCTTCTGCAACAGTATGTTATCCTAAGCCTCGAACGCACAAACTTCTGAGTGCACCTGAACATACAGTTTATCGTATCTGCAGTCAGCAGACCAAAGAGTTGTTGCTCTACAGGAGGACAAAATCCAGAAAGTAAAGATGAATTGTGTAATCTGCATCACAGCATACATATCATCTTAAGGAGAGCACCAGAGTAAACTGAAAAGTACCCTTCAAACCATAACTGCATTCTCTGGATTAATTTCACTTTTTTCTTAAGCTCAACAAAACAGACAGTTTTGTCAACTTTAACAGGAGTTAATTTGCTTCTGGAAACTTAACATTACACACAAACTTGAATTTCTTCTTTACACTTCTCATTGTATGATGGTGTAAATTCTGTGCAACAAAGCCAGGAGACCAGCACATTATAAACATTAGGAGCTCCTAAGCCTTTTTCCCCTCATCCCAAAAGTACATTTTGAGTCGAATCAACTTAAATACAGTTCAGACAACTCAAAAACCAAAGCAAAATGAGTGTGAGACAAAATCCTCACCTATGGAAATATTCCACTTCTCCATATATTTGAGCTTTTAAAGCATGAGAAGCAAAAAAAAAAAACCCAAAACAACCAAATCCACAGCAACCCCCTGAAGAAGCAGCTCTCAGCCACAAGCAATTTGCACAAAGCTGCTGGAACTGTAATCCCCCCAAGCCCATCCCACTGTTACGTAACAGTGCCAAGCCAGGATTTACACCAGCCAGTCCAGAGTTACTGTTAGAAGGAGGTATCTCCTGTCACACACCAGCAATAGAAAGGATTTTTAAAAAATTAAATCAACAAATGGTAATAAAAACAAATGAAAAAAAATCCCACACAGGCCAGCAGAGGGAAAAATTTAATCCAGAGACTGCATCCATGTTAAAAACATTGCCTTTTCAAATGATGTTTTATGACATTCTAACTTAAAAGTTGCTTTCTCAGGTTATACCTTCCCAATGTTAGAATCTGTTTTTTCTCTCTAAAATAAGACTCTTCAACTACTTATATAGGTGCTCACAATGTACCTTTTTATTTAATTATACTTTATTAATTTAACATTGCAAGCCCATTTCAGCTATTCATCTCAAGAGGGTACAAATCATGTCCTGTTATGAGAGGAGCAACAAAGTCATCTTTCCTATCTCTATTACCAACCACCAGTTGTTTTCTGGACTTCCTTAATGTCCCTATGAAGGCAGTGTGAAGTGCCTATGATGCAGCAAAGAATAATCCTATTAACAATCAGTTTACTGTGTACTACACTCTTCGGATGCTATTTTAAGACCTTTAAAGGATTTCAATATTTAATAGAGGACTGAACCAATTAAGCAGATCTTCACATCTACACTGAAACACCGACATTATGAGGTAGCAGGGACGATGGACATCCAAGCAGCATCTATGGTCTTTTTGTTCAAGACTTGAACACAGTTTAACCAAGTTGATTTCTCTTTTAGTTGCATTATAAAAATATTTAACTATACACATTGCTAAGTTTTCTTGGAAATAGTGGGTTTAGATGTTTGAGACATTTACGTGTGTGAAAAATGCAAAGAGCAACTGCTGACAAAACACATTTAGATGAGCTGAAACCACTGAGGGGTTTACAAATAATTCCTATTCATGACAAACACTGACTTAAGCCAAAAGAAGTTCTGCCACAACAAAGATCAGGACATCTGGCCATGTGTTAGGATCAAGCATATTAAGGAAATAAAAAAAAAAAATTGGACACCCCATAATGATGAAGTTCTCTTAATAGGACAGTCATTTGTTGTTTCTACAGGAGACAAGTATCACCTAAACACAGGCTTTTAAGCCTACTCTTGGTGTGATATAACAGACTGGAACTTAAATTGTAAATATTCTAGATATTACAAGGAAAAAGTGCATTTACAAGTAACTTTGAAAAAATTCTTGCAATTACGTTTCCTACAACTTCTGAATGTCTACTATTTCCTTTGGAGGTACAAAAAATTAAGTTAGAGAGGAAAAGCCATAAAAAGGTAAGTGTAAATATAAACACTAAACCATAAATGACACGCCTTTCCAAATAATATTTACACTGTTTCATTTTGGCATACACTCGTGTAAATACATAACTGTACATATTTCAAGGCCATTTCCATTTCTAGCTTCCCAGGATGTGGACAGATGCATGCTGCACCTAGGATTTGTGCTGTCCACCATAATACCCTGCAGTGGCATACGGGTTATAACCTAACTAGCTGAAACACACCAGAGCCGGGTACACTGGGTACACCTGACCAGTGCGGAAGGGAAGAAACAAACAAAAAGCGGCCAAACAAAAAACCCAGACCATTAAATACACGTGCGCTACATCCATACTGAGAAATGCACACGTGCAGTTCACATCAGGCATCACCCCCGTAAACAAAACCTTGGTCTGTACTGCGGGGCACAACGCTTTGTTAACCCAAACTCTAATTTGTTTATACGGCCGAGGCTGCCAGCACACGCATAGCTCGGAAACAGAGCAAAAATCATGGAGCCGATCCGTGTTTGTGCCGAGCACCCTCACGCACATCCGCACGCACACGCCGGAGCACGGCCACGGTACGCCCGCTGGATAACTTCACATCCACGCAGGCCGGGCCGTCAGCAAGAGACGGCGATGGAGGAGGAGAAGGAGGAGGAGGAGGAGAAGGAGGAGGAAGCAGCCTTCGCCGCCTCCCACAGCGCCCGCGGCCCGCGCCCACGGCCCGCCCCCCCGCCAGGCATCCCCGCCGCGGGTGCCGCGGAGGCGGCCCTGCGGGAGCGGGGCACGGGGGAGCCGGCGGTGCAAGCTGTCCCCCCGCAGCGGCGCTCGGTGTGGGAGCGGAGACCCGGCTGCCGGCGCGGGGAGGTCTCCAGGCATCCCTGCTGCATGCGGGGAGCAGAACGGCAGTGACAAGCGGCGGCGGCGCAGCCTGCGGGGGGGCTCCCGGGAGCGCAGTCCGGAGGAGAAGGAGGAAGGGGGGATGCCCAGAGGAGCGGGCGGGCTGGGGGAGGGGGCCGAGCCCTGCCCTCCTCTCCCCCAGGCACCGCGGCGGGGGAGGAAGCTGGGGCTCCCCCTCTCTCTCACGCCAGCCCTGTGCAGCGCCTTCAAGGAGGAGGGGGGGAGGCGGCGGGGGGAGGAAGGGGGGGAAATGCTGCAATGTAGCGCCGGGCAGGCAGGCGAGGGAAGCCGCAAACCCTCCACTGGGGCCCGGCGCAAGCCCCCGGGCCGAGCCCACCGCTCCCAGCGGCCGCGCCGCCGGCAGCCCCGCGGTACCTGCCCGGGGCGGGGAAGGGGGGACGGACGCGACCCCAGCCGGGGGCACGGCGGGAGGACCGGGCCGAAAGGGCGGCGGGGGCGCAGCACCCACCTTTCACCACCCTGTCCGTCGTCGATAACTTGGGATCGACGGCCTTATGCTCCGACATGTCCGGCGGCCGGGGAGGCGGCGAGGCTCTCCCCCCTCAGGCAGGGCAGGCGCGGGCTGAGGCGGCGGCCGCCGCTGCGGTCACGGCTCCGGCTCCTCCGCTGCGGCCGAAGTTGCCGCGTCCCGCCGCCGCTCGCTGGCTCGGCTGGGCTCTGCCGCGCGGTGCCTTCCTCCTTCGTCTTCCTCCACCCCCGTCCTCCTCTTCCTCCTCCAGTTAATTATTGCTCGCTTTCAATCACGCCTCCGGGCTGTGCAGGACGGCTCGCTCCGTCCCCCCCGCCCAAGACCCCGGCGACAACACCGGCGGCGGGCGGCTGTCAGGCAGCGCCGGCAGGAAAAGCCGCGAGTGGACGCGGGTAGCAGGAACAGCCAGGTTGCACACGCAGCGGCCAGCCCTGCGCTTCCTTCCTCCGCGGCGCGCCGCTCCGGCTCCTCCCGCCGCCGCCGCCACCACCACGGCCGCCGCCGCCGCACCGGATCGGGCTCCGGATCCGCGTCTTGCCCGCCGCCCCCCGCAGGGTCTCTCCCCCGGCTCGCACCGACACCGGCCGCGGCCCCGCGCGCCGCTGCACACGCTCCGCCGCGCAGCCCCCGCGCGCCGCCCGGCCCCGCCCGCCCGGCTCCCGCTCCCGCGCGCCGCCATTGGCCCGCGCCGCGCTGCCACTCACCGCCGCCCGGCCCCGCCCCGCGCGCGCCGCACCGCCCAGGTGCGCCCGCCCGCCCGCGCCGCGCATCCCCCGCCGAGCGCCCGCACTGCACGGCACGGCACGGCGCGCTCGGCTCGGCTCGGCACGGCTCGGCATGGCGCGGCACGGTGCGGCCCGCATGTGGCCGCGCGGGAGGGAGGGAGGGAAGGAGGCCGCTACCTGCCGCTCACGGGGCGGCGGCCCTGCGCTGGGGAACCGCGCCCGGTGGCCGCGCCTGCGTGTCCGGCCACCCCGCGCGGGTGCGGAGCGCCGGCCGCTCCGGCCGCGTGCCCCGCAGGGTATCCGCCCCGAGGTGCGGCGTCCCCGGAGAGGTGACACGCAGGTACTGGCACGCGCGCAGCCGGGACTGGCCTGCACGAAAGGGGAATCCTCTCAAACAGCATTCTTCAGCCGGGGGGTTGCTGATCCATCCCCTCGGATAAAGGAAATACACATCCGTCTCCCCCAGCTCTGTGCCTTGCTCGGCGCACCTGGCACACGCCAACTTGGCGAACGGGCTGGCGGAGCCTGCAGCGCTCTGCCTCAATACTGGGGCACCACCATCCCCTCAAATGGTCCTGCGAGGACAAACGGAATGGTCAAACACGGGTGAGAAGTGTTTGCCGCCCCCGGATGGAAGACATCGACTCTTGCTTCATGTTTCTTAGAGGACTGGAAAGTAATTTACATCTGTGAAGGTGTCCCCCATCATTCCAGACAACATAAATATTGTTTAGGGCTTGTTTATACATGTTGTTTAGGAGGAACTGTTCCTGACTAATTTCATGACTAATTTCCAGAATAAGTCTGGGCTGTTTGGTTTAGTATAACACTGAAGTTTTAATTAAGGAGGAAAATAAGGCACACCTATTCTGGAAGAGGGATGTTTACAGAATTGTTGTTGAATAACTTCTGTGTAGATGAGCCAAGAGTCAACAGACGCCTAACCCGGCTTCCCATTTCCCTCCGGGGTGATGTACAAGTTGCTTGCTTAGCAGATACTATTGCTTTAGAAACCCACAAAGAATATAAGATGGGAGTTGTGACACATGCTCTCTGCTTTGATTTGCCTGACATTTTTAGGGGACGTTTTGTTGGCTGTTCTTGTGGCATTTTCTCTGAACATGGGAAGACATTGTATGTGACTGACATTTAGCAGAACAGCATGAGCTCTCAGTTTGTTCCAGCCACTGTGGTGAGCTCCATGTGCTGTGACCATCCTCTTGTCCCAGGAGCACAGACTAGCTGGGCAATAAAGTTGCCATCTGAGATTCCTATTGCAATGGTAATATGAGAATATGAAACAGAGCTAGGGCTCAAGCAAGGGTGTCTTATATATGCCCAGAAAAATCCTGAAGCCCATGACAAGTATGCAGACGTCTCCCCATATAGTAGGCATACGTCATGGAGCACCAAGAGCACAGAAGAATCCAGACAGAATAAAAACATACATCTCCATCCCCAGTGCCTGGAAGCACTGCCCAGTGGCACTTGGTGGTTGGACATGGAAGGAGCAGCAGCATGTGAGGAATGCAGCATGGCCAGTATTGCCTACACGTCGTGGGCCCGAACTTCACTAGGTGTGGAGGAACAGTTTGGATCTGTTCTTCTGTGACTGCAGGCTGTTTGCATGAGTCACCTGCATTTGTCTCGATAGGCTGGAGGAACAGGGATGCTGAGTCTCTCCAGTTCTCTCCAGTTTATGTTTGCTCCCCCATTTATCACAGGACAAGACTTCAGCTCTGATTTTTTAACAAGAAAGTATTATTGTTGCTGCTGCTTGTATAAGGACATCCAGTGTCACAACTCCAGCATGATTGTATTAATTCTGAAAGCTATATACGTGGGTTTTTTTTGTTTTTATTTATGGTTTTCCTTTGCTTCAAATTTTCAATTATAATATGGCATCCAGGTTAGGTAAAGCTCTTTCATTTTATCTTGCAGAGGGTCTTGATTATTCATCTGCTGAGTGTGTTTAGTCTTCCTTTCCAAGGTATAATCCCCGTTTTAGGTCATTTCTTCTTCAGGAGTGTTCAGATAATCTTTCAAAAGACAAAGGTCAGTACCACAGCCAAATTCCACCTATCATACCATATCTGCAAGATATGATACAGCCAAGATTCAGATCACAGGTATAAGACCTCATGACTACTCTGTCATGGTGGAGTCCAATTTTAACCCCATGACTTTTCTCAGGAGCAAAATCCTTACCTGTGAGGGAGGCAAAGGAAGAGAGAGAAAAATCACCAAACACCATTTGTTCTCTGATAATGCTAACAAACTAGAGATAGTCTGTGTTTCAGATTTGTGTTAGTAGTAAAGGTTGTATAAGCATTCCTTATGACTAAAAGGATAGGTGTCCTTTAGATCCATCCACACAGGTGGTCCCTCAGGTTTTTCTCACACTCCTTTGTCACAGAGGGATTTCTTTTTCACGGGATCTGAGTCTTATTAGATTCCTTTTTCTCACTGAACAGTAGGAGGATGATATGAAGATCACATCTTTGAATGAAAAGAACAGTCAGTGAATTCTGGGAAAATTCTAACACACTTGACCTCTTGCATCACTAATCCCTAGTAGAATTGTTAGTCATTTCATCCCCTGGTAGAATGGAAGCCCAGCATGATACATTGGAAGCTCTGATCTTCCAAGAATTCTGATTGCTGATTTTGAAGACAGGCTCTGTGAGAGCTGGGGGAGAGAGAATTTTTTTATGTCTGGAATAAGTTAGTATCCACCTCTTTGCCTCAGATGAGCAATTCTTTTCCATTTTAGTTGAGACATGACAATTCTTTTAAGCACACAGTAGCTCTGGAAAGTAGCAGCATCCAGCTGAAGTGGAAGGAGGAATAAATGCCCATACAATGAGAAGCCAGTAATTTTAAGTCAGACTTTCATAAAGATAGACAGAGATTTCAAACTGTGTCATAGGCCCCATGAAAAATTAGCAATCAAGTTGTCTTGACTTTATTTCAGCAGCAAGGTGAGGATTATTTTATAGAAATGTAACCATATGTTTGCCCACTGACTCAGCCAATTAAGATACTGTTTTAAAGTACTGATTGCAAGAGAATGTGTTTAAAATTTTAATCATTATGATTAGAGAAAGACTGTTCTAGCTAGAGAGAGACTGTCCTTCCTGCATTAGTGTTAGCCTCTGGAAGTTCTGGCTTCACATGTAATAAATGTAAGTTTGACAGTATCTTGGAAGGTTAATCTGGATAGTGGTGCTGCCTTAACTGATGATTTTCCTGATTTTTCTTTTAAGAAAGACAAGTAATTGTTTTGGTTTACTTCCCTTCAATATAAAAATTACTGGGGATTTGCAACATCTGTGTTTTTCCCAGCATACATCTGTGAGGCTCTTGGCTTGACTAGTTATGCAGGTTCTGGATTTGGTGCTGAAGCTTTTAGCAGAATTTATACATACTGTTAATGATACTGTGCCTGGTTTGGAAAGCAAAGCAAAATAGTTAATTCTACAGAGAGTCATGGAACGGGTGATACCAAAATGTATTGTGCTGCAATAAAATGCAAGCAATGGCATCTGGAATATAGAAGAGGGAAAGGTTAGCTACAAATTCCAAGATGCTGAATCAACATGGAAAATAGTAACAACTGGTGCCATGAACAGTTACACAGAGCTTGACTGGCATTTGAAAAGTCAACAAATAGTAAAAGAGAAGAACACAAGTGAGAGAAAATAACCTTGAGCCCTGAAATGGTTTACCCCCTGCCAAAACTGGCCTGCTTACAACAGGTTTCAATATAAACCTGTGGTCATCTAAGGCTGCAAATTAATATTTGTATTCAGATTAAGCCTCTGGTGCAAAACTGATCCACAAGTCATGTTTGTAATCCCTCACAGCATGCAGACTCAAGAGAAATCATGCAAAGGACTTCCATATCTGTCCCCATTCCAATACTGCTGAGAAGCAGCCTAACACAAGTTTCCTGCACCACAGTTTCAGTTTTCCTAAGAGGCACATACTTTCATTAGACTACTCCAGTAAGTCCGAAGGTGAAGACCAGTTAAGAATTAAGTTTGGATACAAGCAGAGTGAGGAGTAAATCAAAACACCAGAGATGGAAAGAGTCATCTCAAAATGAAAAGCACAGTCAGAAAGCCACTGAGCCAGAAGTCTGAAAACCAAAGAGCCCCTATTGTAAGTCAAGTCAGGACTGGAGCAAGGTGAGGTATAGCAGCATAACACAAAGGGAACAGGAACCAGGAATCAAGACTAAGCAAACAAGAATGAAAGGCAAGAGAGTCAGAAGCAAAACTACAGCCAAATGGCACTGCTGGCTGCCAAAAGCAACTGGTGGAGTTGCCTGACACATCTGCTATTAGAGGAAATTAGCCAAGCTTTAGCTCCTGCACAGCTGGGCCACAGTCCCAGTTGCCCTATTGCATCCAGCTGCAGGGCCAGTAGCCCAGGCAAAGCCCAACAGTGTGGTAAAATATGCATTGACTTAAAACTCGATCTGCAGGAGTAGCTTGTCCCTATAAATTTACTGGTGCAAGCAGCAGGTTTAACTCAATTTCTGTGTCCAGTAGAACACTGCACTGATTTGCCTAAATGTGTTTAAAATTATTGCTTTAATTAAGCACTGCATGTTCGTGCAGTGAAAATGCCTTACTGTAGAAAAAAAATCTGTGTCTGAAGGCAGGCAACAGTGCCAAGGTTCCCAGAAGGGGAATGACATCCCCTCAACTCCCCCTACTGGTGTGCACCTCCCCGAGCCGCTGCTGGGTGAAGAGGAGCAGCTACCTCCTCTGCTCCGCCTATGCCAGTACTTTGTGAAACTGAAACAAAGGACCCTTGGGAGCAGCTTCCAGCATCGAACTGTTCTCAAGATGTTGGCAACAGCTTAAAAACACAGTCCCGCTATCAAGAATTAGTCATTTGCTCCCAGGGAGTTCATCCTGCAGGCTTTGGTTGTTAATTAGACATTGCTTTTAATGGGAGTCTACAGAATACAGATTTTACAAGGGGCTTTAGGATGTTATCCCAGTGAATGTTAAAACCTTCCAGAAAATATAAATCATGAAAGGAATTGAAGGAACGCTCACTGCATTTTAAAGATGTTCTTGCAGTAGCAAATATCATGACAGACCAATGCCTGTTGAGAGAAAGGAGCAATATTTGAAGGAAATGGGAACAGCAAAATAACAAGATGTATATTCATTTTGTATTATAAGCATCTAATATATAGCTGGTTTAACTCTGGTGTGTTACTGAAAACTACTAGTGACAGAAGCAGCTGAACATATCCTAAAGTAAGACATGATACTTAGGATATTTAATACCCAGGATGCTTTTCTGCCTCCTTTTTCAGGAGTAATTTCTGTTGATGACAGAGACACAAGAACAAAGAGGAATGTGTGTAATTACTTTTGCAAGACTAAGCCTTACTTGTTTTCATAGAGATGCCATGATTTATTATTTAGTTTTGCTGCTTTTATGGCCTGAAAACAGTATAGATTAAATCCCTGCCACTTTAAAGGTAACATGCATGGAACACATCCTGGAGTAAATGATTTATTCAAGTGCCATCAGTGCCAGCTGAGGGCTCAGTGGTAACAGACCATAACTGGTGCTAAGAGTGAGACAATTAATCACAATAAGTTGATACTCAAGGAACAAACATTGAAAACTTCAATTTAGTTGCCAAAATTCTCAGAATATAAAGTGTCTTGTGATGTATTATTTAAATAAGCATAGTGAATATGAAAAGGAACAATGAAGTGTTTTCCAAACTGATGTCCTGTGCTTTGTCTTTTCTGAGGAACTTTGGAATGGATAAAAAAGGACAGAACAACCTGATGTCTGAATGTGTTCGTAAAATTCCCAAGTATTTATAAAGGAAAATACTGAAACCTAGAGATTACAATACAGTTTAAGGAGCTCTAATTAATATAACTGCAATATTGAATTAGATGTAAATAACTTATTCAGGTTGACGTAGTGGTAGTACTACAAAATATAAAAATCTTCAGTTAATTTTCAGACTGACCATAATTTACACATTGGAAATCCAGATTCTCACTTACCCCAAGGCTTTAAACTGCTGTACGATGCAAAGCTGCTTTATAATGGTTATATATTACACTTACAGTCACTTAAAATATATTTTATATTCCCAGGGTGATGTAGAGCAGCCCTAATGCAAGGGAAACCAGGTTTCTAATTGACTACAAACACTCTCAACCAAGGATGCAAATTCAGTGCCATTGTCTCAAGCAACTGCTGCAAAGGGACTCTGTCACTATAGCAGTGCCCTACTAGTCTCACGAGGCTTTCCTTCAGGGCAGCTTGCAAGATTAGGTATTAATATTTTTTTAAAAAAACCCAGGAATATTGACAACCAATCTCTCCCCTTCTCCCCCATGCACCTAGGTAATTCATAAACATCAGCCTCAGGCACGCCACAGAATATCCTTTCAATCATATTTTAATCAAATTGCTTTTCATCAGCTCCTCCAATTTTACATAAGAAGCATGTGAGCTGGTTTAATATTTCCTCCTCCTCCCTCACTTCTTAAAAGAAAGTTTCAGTGCTCTGTGCTTACTCAAAGAATGGCATTCAGCACAGAAACAGATGCATAAATCTTCTGAATTGCTAAAAAAGTGGTACCCAGAGGCTGTTTTGGCTCTAGATGATGACAATCAAGTGCACAGGACTGGAGAACACAGTTTAAAAAACACTCAGATAATAAATTTTCCTTTTAAAGGATCCTTAGCAGCAGAGATGCGAGGGTTATTGATGTGTTAGAAACAACAGAAGCGCCTAGGAATGATCATGTAGGAATTAAGGCTTCATGCCTTAAAAATGTGGCAGGATCAATAGTCCAGCTGAAGTGCATCTACACCAGTTCATGCAGCACAGGCAACCTGGAAACCAAGATGCAGCAGGAAAACTATGACATAGGTTGCCATCATGGGCAAGGGCAACAGGGCAGGTTGATTCACTCCACTGGAGTGCAATGGATACTACACTGGGTGTAGGGATAGGCAAGGAGAGGTGGTGGGGTAGCCCTGTATGTTAGAGAGAGGTTTGATTGTCTAGAGCTTGATGGTGGTGGGAGTGTTGATCTGCTGGGGGCAGGAGGGCTCTGCACAGGGATCTGGACAGGTTGGATCAATGGCTGAGGCCAATTGGATGAGGTTCAACAAGGCAAAGAGCTGAGGCTGTCAAGCACTGGAACAGGCTGCCCAGGGAAAAGGTGGAATTACTGTCCCTGGAAGAAATTAGAACACTTGTAAATGGGGCACTTAGGGACATGGTTTAGTGATGGGCTTGGTGGTGCTAGGTAACCAGCTGGCCTTGGTGAACGTAAAGGTCTTTTATAACCTAAATGATTCTATAATTCTTATTGGTGCATAACACATCCATTCTATAAATAGATGTGCCCTTTAGGATGGGACGATTTCATCATCTTGACTTCAATGGTTTGTGAAAATAATTTAAACTTTAAGCAAGGAGCAGGCATTAACACTATTCAAAACTATCAGGATGTTACTTACTGAGTGTAAGTAAACACTTTTCAGTTACTCTCGCTATCTTAGCTTTGCCAACAAACCCAGCACTTGTGTTAGTTCATTTATATGACACTGCTTTCTGCCTAAGAAGGAAATATTTCTCTAACTCTCCTGGAGTTCACAGCTATCCCAAGAGTAATGACTTCTTGCTGGTTGTCTTCCAAAGGATGTTGTCAGCCCCTCAGTTCATTTCGGGTGAAAATAACCATTGTGCCAAGGCCAGGCCAAGATCATATACCAAATAAGTCCCATTAAAATCTTCAGATAAGGCATAAATGACATTTAAGTGCTACAGTGCTGGCCTTCTTCTCGGTAGCAAATTAATCTAATATCTGCAAAAATGGGTTTGCTCTGAGTTAAAAAATTGACAAGTGCTTATTATGACCTCAGAGTGTAATCAGTGAGACTTCCAAAATTGAGTAGCCCAGGACATGCATGCTCTGCCAGATTCTCAGGAGTTTTCCACTTAAATATATCAGCTGGGAGAGGGCTGATGACAACTATACCAGTGAAGGATCTGGATGCTGTTACAATGCACCAGTCCCTGGATGCTTGAAGGCTGGGAGCAGCCCTGGCACCATGACTTGTGCCAAACACAAAAGTCACAGAGAGGGCTAGAACCATGCACTTTTGTCATGCTCCTTCCAGCTGGGAAAGAGTGTCATGTCATTTCATCTCTGAATCTACCTATTTTAGTCATGGAGCTTACAGGAAGAGAAAGGAAAGGGAGATGAGACAGAGGAAAGTGATTGCTGCTATGCAGATATACAATTAAATGAGGTCTAGCAGATGGCAGACAACCTGACCTCCATCTCTTCACTAAAATGCATTCCTTTTGCTTCCTTCCTGTCCAGACTTAGCTTGAGCTGTCACTTTTTATTCTTGCTCCAATTTCTTTTAGTCATTGGGTCAGCTGGGGAAAAAAAGTGTTGTTCACTGGAAAGAAACAAGACAAATGGATGCTTCCAACACCATATAATTAGAGTGCAAAGCATAGCCACAGATAAAATATAGATGCATGTAAAATATGGGAACCAGACCTTCTGCCTTACTAATGCAATTATTTATATGCATGGCAACACAAATATGCTGTGGAAGGGAATCTGTGTCAGTGATAATGTTTGTTCAGATATTCACTTGCATATTCATGGGCTCATGGAGAATATGCAGTGGGGAATGATTGGTTCACCTCCTTCCATTTCTGTGTCCTCAAAATTTTCCTCTTTTGTTTTCCCTTCTTTTCTCTCTTTTTAGTCTGGATTTTTTTATTCCCCCTCCTCCCTCATTTTGGAAGTGCCTGGAACAATATTTCAGAAAAGTTTTGTAACAGCATGCTTCCCCTTCAGGATGTAGATTGCACCTTGCAGTAACCATACACATTCTCTTTCCCCTAGAAGAATCTTTGCATTAAAGCTACTGTTCTTCCTGCCTTCATCCCATCCTCCTTCACTTCTTCTTTCTCCCCTCCTCTTCTCATTGTAGCCAACGGTGGGCAGTGATAGGGAGGGATGATTAAGACATGGCTGTGACATTTTCCAGAGATTTTTTTCCCAGGAAGGAACTATTTCACAGACCCTCAGCATATACTCTCATAGTGTTCAGAAGCACTTTCCAATATATTCTAGAGATTCTTAATTTTAAACTTCATTATTTTAAGTGGTCACCAAAGTACACAAGAGTGTGTACTTTGAATGTCTTCAAGCTTTCTCTGGCCACTGGCTTTGAAGTATCTACCAAAATAAATTAGGATAAACTCTGACTATGTCATTCACAAACAGAGATGAGCTTAGCAAATCTGCGTTTTTCCTATTAAAAAAATTGCTAATACTGCTCTAAATACATAGTCCCTGCCAACGGTAACACACATAGAAGCCAGCTTCCATCTGCATTGAGATTTCCCAGACAAGTTGCATAATATCACTCCAGAAACTAAGCCTTGGCAGTAATCAAAAGTTTGGTGGTGGGGAGACACTGCAGAAACAATGGATAAAGTTAATCAAGGAGGCCAATGAAATAAATTCTAGCACAAAACTGAGGAAGAAGAAACTGCTGACATCCTAGGGGCAGACAATAGCCTTTTACTCTGAAGTTTTTCATATTCTGTGTATCATTCATTTATAATATTCCCATTCTATGAAGAGCATATAGGAAAACTTGTATGAAGTAATGCTGGAAACATTACACTGACTTTCTCCTAAGAGTATGCTGATTCTTCAAAAGGGGGAGGAAGAAGAAAGAATAGTATTACCCTTCTGTCCACTCTACTTGCCAACTGCAGAGAATCATTTCCTTTCCTTGTGCAGACAAGCTATATAAGTAATAAACAGCAAGAAGTTTCTCATTTCACATTCAAAGATGCAGAGCTTGGAAGCTGAACTCAGCAAAATTCACACTGAAACAAGACACATTTTTTTAACACTTTGAGCAATTAACCAAGGGGATTGCGTGCCCTGGAACATGCTGGGACACTTGGAGCTTTTAAATCACATCAGGGTGTCTATAAAAATATGTTGTCTGCTTCAATTGCAAGATAATGAACTCTGTAGAAACCACTGGCCCTGCTATGTAGAAAGTTAGACTAGAAGGTCCCAAGGGCTTTAGTGATTAAGAAATATACTCAGAAACATATGCAAGTGTAAAACACAATTTGCACAAATAGTGGAAATGCACACCATTTATGAATTCACTTTTGCTGAGAATGTCAAGCACTCAAATTCAGAGTTAGCTCTCTGTGGGAGCACTAGTCATACTGTAGGACAAAATGTATACAAGAGGAAGAAAGCGTGGCTTCAAGAGCAACCAAACAAAAATTCCAATTAAATGGGAAGCTGTGTTTTCACATTTTTGTTCATCTACTTATTTTTAAAAATCAATTCTTTAAAATAGCCTGAAAATGAAGAATTGTATTCCAGGAAAAATAACACAGTGACCAACTACAGCTAGAGAATGAAAAGGTAGCAGCTCAGGAAAGCACTGCTTAACCCTGCATTGATCAACCAAGCTATTGAGACTCCCAAGCACCACAGTCTGCATTTCTTCCGAGACATCTATGCGTCTTCATCATTTGATTTGTATAATCTGGAGTAAACCTGAGTATAATTACAATTCCATCAGTCTTAGCCCCCTGCAAAGCAAAATTCTTGTCCCAGAGCATAAAGAGAAAACCTCCACTCTGCTCTCACCAGCCATTGCCAGAAAGAAACTTCAGCCCCCACTGATGGAGCTTTCCCTTGGAGCAGTGGTCACCAAGACCAGGCAGCGGGAATGCAGTGAAGCAGTTTGCGCAGCTCATACCTTGTTGGTTTGCGTAAAAGTTGGGCTTTTATCCAAAGAGCTGGAATCCATGGCAGCTTCTCATTCACAGGAATCATATATTTGAATGCTGAATACCCTGCCACCTTCAATTAATTCAGAAAGTTCTTTATGGCATTTTATGCCAGAAAATTTATCAATTCAGCCTGCTGATAATGCGAGTCTTTTTTTTAAATACTCCGCACTGAGTATCTGTAGGCAAGTAAAAGATGCCATGCATAAAAGCACAGCACTTTTTCTTAGAAGTTCAGTGACAACATCTCTCTCTTGGCTGCTTCATGGCACTGACACTTGGGACATCTTTCTAGTGATACTAGTACAAGTTATTTGTCATAGTATATCATGACTTTGCTTAACTTTATCCAGCTATTCATTTAATTGCCAGATGAATTTCACCAACCAAACTAGCTAGATGGAATATTTTAGCCAGAACTTTGCCCTAAATGCACCTTGTTTATGATTTTATCAGGGGGAAAGGTGGGGGGGGGGGAACCAAAACCAGAAGGCAACATTCAAGCCATGAAAGTCAGTGGGTTTACCTTACTCCTCAAGTAGTCCATTTATTTCAGTGAAGCTCCACAATCTTCCACAAGAGCTAAATGTGTCTCCCGGTACATTTTACTGCCAGGAATAGTCCACGTACAATTTAAAGCTCCCTGAGCGGCCACTGAAGCA
Source organism: Lichenostomus cassidix (assembly GCF_008360975.1). Taxonomy (NCBI): domain Eukaryota; kingdom Metazoa; phylum Chordata; class Aves; order Passeriformes; family Meliphagidae; genus Lichenostomus; species Lichenostomus cassidix. The sequence goes on along the minus strand of NC_139484.1, from coordinate 12,412,434 downwards.
AGGTACCATGGTGGTCTCTGAGAAACCAGACCTCTTAGGTGAGATGTCCAACTCAGGTCCCCAGAATTGCATTTCCAGACAGTAAGACTAAACTGAACTAGCTGGGAACATCACAGTCTTGCCTGCACAGTCCTCCTGTAGTAGTGAGATAGTTGTTCTTCATTTTGCAATACAAACTCTGCTCTAGTATTTCTACATTTTTGATTTTGAGAATTGGGAAGCCTGGAGCTTAGTGCTTTTTCAAAATGTAATACATGCCAGATGCGTATTTGTCCACTGCACAGTTATGTAAGAGTGGATCAACAAGTCTCTCTGCTTCTCCTTTCCCATGGCTCTGCAGACATGATTTAAATCCCAGTCTGCGATGTTTGCTGTGTGCTGATGTCTTTCCACATGAAAGGTTTGAGATGTCATAGGCCACAGGACCCCAGACAGGCAGCTAGCTATCAGTGCTGCAGGCTTTCCTAGTCTGTGACTAGATATAAAATAGCTACAACATACAAGAGACCCCAAACCATTTTTCCTTAAAGCTGAACTCCTCCAACCTGAAAACTGCAGAGTAAGATTCTGTCAGAAATTATCCCCCCACCAAAAAACTCAACAGAATTTTTGGAAATTTTGACCTATCAATAAGCAAAAGTTACAGAAGAGACATACATCCTTTGATTGCACTGATTTCTTCTCTTTTCTCTCGTGTCCCCATTTATATTTAAATCTAGATGATGAAAGCAATATGTATTGTAGCAGTACAGGAAAAAGCAAGCCCTTCAGTCTCAGTTGTTCAGGCCCACACACGAATGCTGAGGTACTATTTTGATGTCCTGTTCTGGCAGCTGTGTAATTATATCTCAAGTAGCGTAATTAGATTCACTGTGTGCACACTCACTGAACAAGAGATGAACAACTGCAGTGGCTTTCAAGATAAGATTTTTATACTGATGCTCTTTCTGCTGCTGTACGAAAATTCTTGTAGTGAAGTCAGTGAATCACAGTAATATGTAAGTGTTGACAGCTATTTATGTTAGGTCCTTTTGAATTTGTAAACAGAATATGACAGAACTAAAGCAAACACCAAGAGGTTATTTTGCACTCTGCTGAACTACACGAAGTGCTATAAAGACATTTCAGGAAAGTTTTACAGAGCTGGAGAAAAAAGCTGCACTGTAGGATGAAAATTCAAGATTGTTTTGGAGAAAAAACCCTTCAGCTGGTTCACAGTGAAAGTTCATCCTTGTGACGTCGCACTGGTTCGTGTGAGCTTCCCATTTGTATAAGGCAGATGATTCCCATGCCATGCGTGCCCAGCGTGTGCACATGGACAGTGAGGGTGCAGTGCCAAGGCACAGCCTCTGTATGAGGCTCATCTCAGGACCCAGCACACACACACACACACACACACACAGAAACCAAAAGGGTGTGCAAGTTCTGCTCTAGCCACAGAGCGCTTCAGCAGCCAGCCACATCCTCCTCCACTGCTTCTTTGTTAGATTTTATGGGAGTCCCCAGGATCCGCATGGAGCAACACTCATTCATTCTTCATACTGCTCTTTCCCTTAACCTCCCACTCTCGTCCCACTAGAAATCACCAAACAGAGAAAAATACATGAGGACCTGGGTATAAGAATGTGAAAAGCTTGCTTGGTGAAGCTATAGATAAAATAGATTTAGAGTTAAAACTCAAAAGAAATCTCTGCTCTGTGTCCTGGTTTGAGTTGTCAAAGAGTTGACTGTAAGGTATTCAGAATTTTGGGTGTTTGTTTCTCCTGCCTTGCCTTGCCTCATTTCTATTCCTGAACACATTTCAAGGCAAAGGAACAGAGTACTTTAATTCAATCAAGCCCAATTCCCATTTTGACAGTGCGAGACTTAAGTGTGGCTCAGGCTGACCCAAGGTATGCTCGGACTAATCTTGTGATGTCGTTTAGCAATAGAGATGATGGGCATAAACAGATTAACATGAGAACTAACCAGTCTGGCAGCATGGATGTCTTCACTGCTTCAATTCTCTATGTAATTGCACAGTATGCCTTTCCATCTCCAAGACCTTTTGCTTACTTGATTCTTAAAGTGACACAATTATATGGAACAAGTAAGAAGGGGCAGTGAATGAGTTCTAACAGGTGAAAAAATGCTTTTTTTTCTGTTGCACATGGTAATTTTATAACTTATTTATGCAGTATTCTGATTTACTTACGCCAGTATAAATGAAGATTAACTCAGCCACTCAGCCAGCATGAAGGAGCTCTCAAAAGTGAGATATTTGGTGTCTTCTCAGCTCAGAGGGGGTCACAGTATTTTGTGTGAATATCTCCTGTTACTTCTGCCCTCCCCCCAGGAAAGCGTATTTCTTATAGCTGTAGCTATAGGAGAATGCTTGAAAGTGCAAGCACTCTGGGTTAAGAACTTCTAAATGCATTATTGCTGAAAAGATTATAATTTTCAAGCCAATTTCGTGATTTTGAGCACTTGGGGTTGGCAACAGTAATCAAGTCAGAATAAATGAGGCGTAAATGGTAAGTAAGGCCAAAGAAATATACACTGCATGAACAGCACCATATATGAATCTGTTGTCCACGGTTCTGTTGGCTGACCTCGAGATAATATTTGGAAGGCCACTTACCAAAAGTTACTTCAGTAACCTCTGTCCTACTGCCAAAATCAATACTCCTGGTTTTGGTAATGTAGCCTGTTATGATACATGTTATTTAGAGGTGAACTGATCATAAAGAACATGATGAAAACTGGAAATATTGAGAGAACAGACAGTATTTTCAGGAAAAAATTGTAAGACATGGAAAATTTTACTTATTTGGGCAGCTGAGCACAGCAGATGGCAAGATCTTCAGGGAAATAAACACAAAGTTTGGGAAAGCAAGAATGTGTTCTAGCAGTTGCCAGTGATCTCATGCAGCAGGAAAATCAGTCAAAAATTAAATAGACACTCAGTAGCACCAGTGTTTTGTCAACATTTAGTAAAGAACGGGGACTTGGCAGCCAGAAAGGATAGGACAGAGGAGGCTGACTGGCTTCAAGGGCCAGTGTTTGCAGAAATAATTGTCAGGATCAGATGGTTTTATAAATTTAGCAATCAGGAGGTTTCAATGGAGATTCACCACTTGTAAATCAAAGAGCGTGCAGCTATAAAACCAAATTAATCATAGAACCATGAAGGTTGGAAAATACATCCAAAATCATAGAGTCCAACCTTTGACCCAACACCACCATCCCAAATAAACCATGGCCCTAAGTGCCACATCCAACTGCCTCTTCAGCACTTTCAGGGACTCCACCACCTCCCTGGACAGCCTGTTCCAATTCTTAACCACCCTTCCAGTGAAAAAACTATTCCTGATGTCCAACCTGAACCTCCCCTGGTGCAGCTTGAGGCTACAGCCTCTTGTCCTGTCACTCACTGCCTGAGGGAAGATGCCAACACCGACCTGACTGCAACCTCCTTTCAGGGAGTTGTGGAGAGCAAATGTGAAGCTGCTTCAGTCCACTCCCAGCACAGTGACTGTCAGGTGATGAACCAAACCGTCAGCAAGAGGTGGATGTATTACATGACAGTGCAAATAATATTGTCCCAAGGGCACATTTTTATCAATTAATATGGTTCATAAATATTCTCCTTGATTAATATGGTCTCTAAACATATTATTAAGTTTAGAAATACAATTACTGAGGGTTCATAAATCCATGTTGTTCCATAACCATCTCTTTCAGGTAAAGAGTCCATAATATCTCACCTACGATTTATCCTTTCTCCATTCATTGCTACTCAAGCTTCACATTCCACATATATAGGATAAAAAAGGAAGGCAAAATTTTGCCTATTATGTCAAACTGAATTAGCGAAGTATTTCATTTTAAAACAAAAAAAATTTAGATGGCCATAATTATCATTGTTCCACTTGTGTTTCACATTTAAACCTTTACTCAAGGTCTCTTTGTACATGGGATTCTTTCTTAGTCTTCATTTTAAATTATTACCAGCTATCCAGGTGCCAAAACTTGAAAAAAGGATAGCTATGGATGCAAGGAAAAGTGATGATGGAGAGCAATTATACGTGTTCCAGCAGTTTAGGAAACTTCACTAGAGTCTTAGACTCTCAAGTACTTAAAAAAATTAAGGCATGCCATCTACTTCAAAACTTTGGGCCATTTTGGTAATCAAGACTTACTGTTGTTCCTCTAATCTAGCATTTTGCTATTAATACAGACAAAAAAATAACACACAATGGCCAATTTCTGAGATATGTCTCCAGAAAAAAAATCCTCACAAAATTGAATAATTTGAAATTTATTGGTTCTTTGAAACTTGAGAGCTGATTATGTACTTGCTGTGTTTTTAATATTATTACTCTGAATAGATTTGTTTTTGAAGTATTTTAAAATATCCTCTTTTGTACCCAGATAAAGAGATTGGCCTCAAATGTAGCTTCCACTACTGAAATCAATCTTCTAAATATTTGCATGGCAAGAGCAATCTTTCCATCAGTTCAGCATTTAGAGTTGTTCAGTTATAATGAATCCTGCTCACCCCCTGGCCAAATGTCTTATCTGAATGCAATCAACATTTTCTTTGTTATTTTCTTAATTTTTCAATAAAAGAGCATTTCTAACCCTGTGCAGAATGTTTTCCAAAAAAGGCTTCTGTACCCAATTCTTATTCAGCAGACTCAAATCTCCTTCAGAAATTATTTGCAATAATCCAATTAACCACCTACCTTGGCTCACTAATGTCTATCACCAGACAAATAAAAAACCCCAAAGCTGTGGAAAGGTTTATTCCTCAGCCAATGTGTCTACAGACTTAATACACCCATGGAATTGAATGGATGTTAATGCCTCTCCTATTAGGATCTGCAACAACCTGAGCAAATTCCAAGGCAATAAAAAGTATCTCCCTCCCACTGATTCAATGGGAGGGACTTTGAGACACTCCCCATCCCTTCTGTGCATTCAAAACCTTGCAGAGTAAGACCTATGAGTCACTGAGCAGGGATCTCATCTTTATGTTCATCTGAGTGACAATAAATAACTTCATAAACAGATTGCTACACACCTATAAACACATGCACATGCACAATTCTGGCATATAACAGAGGAGATAAATAAATAACCTGGGCTGCCAAATGTATGGGAAGTCATTCTGAAGTGTTTCAGCCTATGGGTATTTCTATTTTCCTATCTTAGTGGCAATTTTCTTTGCACTTAGCAACAAGTTTGTAGTTTTTAATCGTGTCACAACTGTCTTGAAGATACACCTTATTTATAAGGAAATCACTTTTACAGCTCAATGCGTTTCTGGTCAAATATCATGATTCAATTAGGACAGACAGAATAAACACAGTGTGGTGAGATTACCTCATCTTAACAATTAAATTCATAATTTCTTAACATTTGAACTCCTAGGAACACAAATCTGTTCTTCTCTGGTTTGCAATCCAATGACATTCAAACACATACATGAGTAAGTTGATAGCCACCCCTTCCTTCCCCTTTAAACTTTTGATTAAATATCCATGTAATGTTTTTGATGAAAGATACATCAAAATATAGTATTTTAACAAAGCAGTTCTACACAATTTCCTGTCCCAAACCTACATAAAGGCCCAGATTCATGGGTCTAATGAGAAGGAGGTTTGTAGCAGAAGGTCTGCACTGTATGTTGCCTCCTGAAGGAAAATGCAGTACACTTTGATGGCAGTGTAAGCCAACCATGGCAGGAAGCAAATGTACCTTTTCTATGTGAATGTCAAGATTAATTTTCATTTTCAGCCAAGAATATCAAACATAAGTTCTGAAAATAAATCCATTTACAAGTCAGGCAGTTTTGCTTTCATATTCTCTATCACAAAAAGTACTACATTTGTTTGCACTTAGATTTCATCTTAGGTTTATTTGTGGGTGTATCAAAAAGGTGGGATTTTTCACATCTGCAATCCATTTCAATTTGTATTAAAGACAACTGAAATTTTTTTAATGGATCACAGAATCATTAAAGTTGGAAAAGACCCTCAAGATTATCAAATCCAACCTTCAACTGAATACTACCATGCCCACTAAACCATATTGCAAAGTGCCTTATCTGCTCTTTTTTTAACATTTCCAGGGATGGTGAATCCACAACTTCCCTGGGGAGCCTGTTCCAATGCTTAACCACTCTTTCAGTGGTTCAGGAGTTCTTTCTGACTAAAGAGGGTTAAAACCAAAACTGCTAGCAGAGGATACTCCTGACAACTAGGAGAGCATGCTTATGAAGAATTCAATTTTTATTTATAAATCTGTGTAAGTGACTAATTTTTCCCTGGGTCATATCTGAAACAAAAAGTCATAGCTCTATTTCCCAATTCAAAGCTATTGTAGAAAAAACCAAAAGGAGATTCTGAGAAATCATCATTACAAAAAAATTAGAGAAATTTCTAACTATTTCAGTGGATCTGTTGACGTGCCTGGCAGGCTGTTTCACAAAGTAAGGATGTAAACAATATGATTGTGTTCTTTAAAGGTCCTTTCTTCACAGAAAAATGTATCATTAGAATAAAAAGACAGCACAAACCCAAATCTACTCAGCTGATAAGTATTAGCCTCCTCTCTTGCCTTCATGTAGAAAACAGACAAACCTTGGCTTGCTTGGCTTCATGGCTTAGCTCAGACAGATAGCCACAAATCTCTCTAGACTGTTCTTCAATATTTCAGCTACTTGGTTCAGGCAGAAACTGGATCAAATCCAAATACCATACATGCAAACATGTCACTGACAACTGATTTTACATTTTGACCAGTAAAGAACAATTTTTAGTGGCAAGACTAAAGCAAAACTGTTGGATCAACATAACAGGAATTCTTTTGCACTGTCTGTTTATAAATACATCCATATCATAGCAAAGCAGTTATGCAATTTCTTTTTCTCTAATACACTTTCACATGCTGGTGACTATTTAATGAAAATAGAATGATAAGAAGAATTATCGCCTACTGATTGCTTCTAGTTTAAGCTTGGGGAGGAGGGTGTATAAGCCTTCACTTTCACATTCTGTTCCTTCAGTTAAACATACAAGGCTTGGTCTGTAGATCTGTATAGTGTTGAATATATATATATATATATAGCTTGTGAGGTGGCCATAGTGCTGGGATGTGCAAATCCAGCTTTGAAGTCTACACCTCTTCCTGTTTATAAATAGAGTCCTGAATGTTAAATACTGCACTGAAGCAGATGGTACCTTACAAAAGAAGCCAACAAATAGCTTTAATTTTACTGTATCCATTATTGTACATGCAGGTAGAAAATGCTTGCACATTTATGGGGATGAACGTGCAAATTATGCCTCATCCTCACACTTTTGACAAGTCCTTAATATTGCAAAATCTGTGTTTTCCTTAGCATAAAAGGGCTCCTCACCCTATTAGGAACCCTTTAAGCCTTGCACAGAGATATCCAGGGGCACACCTGCAGGGGCTCCTGTGGCTAGGAACAGGCCAGGAGAAAGCTGTGCTTCCTACCCAGCTGGGCACAGGCTCTGCAGCCCCACTGTCCTGATGCAGTCCTGAGCTGCCCTGAATCATCTGCAAAGCCTAAGATTAGGACTTTACAATTAAGACTTCAACAAACCAGCAGAAGTTACCAGGACATAATCAGCAAATGTCTGAGGTGATCCTTATGCATCAGCTGCAAACATATTCATTAGAAACATTACAACACTGATAAAGTAACTGTGTTTAATAGGGCATGGCAAAGATAATTCTGAAGTCCAGAGGCTCCTTAGTTGCTGGAGACTGGAAGAGCGAAGGGGCAGAGAGGTGGAGAGGCTTCTGCAGCCACACCCAACAAAACTGCAAAAGTGAGAGCAAAGTCTCTGTAACCAAGCTGACAGACACAAGCTCTGGGAATCAAACCACAGAGGGATGTTAATGGTGCTTTATCCCCAGTGAGCTATTGCAAATGAAGATGACAACTGCCAAGCACATCTGCCTTAGAAAAGGCAGAGCACGAGAGACAGGTAATTTCTAGACCAGTCAGACTGGATCCCAAGAAGCTTCAGTGCTGACTTACTTGTGAAAAGAGCTGGGTAAACAATGTACTGTAATAAGAGTTTAACACCATATACTGGAACAATCTTGGGAAGCTAAATTCTCTTTCTTTTCCTGGGAGATTCCACAGTATGATTGTTTCTTCCTCACTCAAAGTCTGTTTAATATATTCCACTTTCTCTCTTAGGAAATAACATTTTATTTATGTTGTTCCTTTCTCATATATTCAAGAATTTCTGGTTTTATGCACTCAGTTAAGCTGACAGTGGTTTCTGGCACCTTCTGTGCTGCAGGTACAACTTGTTCAGTACTCTCTGTGTTGTCCTCAGATATCACTGGGCAACACAGAAATGTTGTGATGCCTGTGTGTGTGTGTGTCACAGGCCTGACTGACAATCCCAACCTCCTCCTAAAAGCACAAATCTAATCCCCAAATGGATAATGCATTTTAAACAAAAGAATGTATTTTGTTTGGAGTCATGCATAACTCTCTTATTTTGAAGCATTCAAACTACTTCTAGTTGCTAATTAAATGCTTGTCCCCATTAGCCTCCCCATAGTTTCAATAGTGTCATTATATCCCCATCTCTCACAGCAGAGCTCATTTGTGAAAGCCTTACATTAAAAAAGTCAACTACATATTTAGAAAATAAAGAAAATCCCATGATAATTGAGGTGACTAGCATTGGTAACAAATATGAGGTGAGTAAAGTGATGGTGAGTCAATCCCAAATAAACCATAGTTTTTTTAGTGGGACTATCTGGGTAATCATTACAAATAATGAGAAAATCAGGGGAAACTGAGGCTGGATCACGAAGAACTGTTTCACCAAAACAGAGCTAATTAACTATTTAAAAAGAACTGTTTGACCTGGGAAACACTATGCAGAGAGTAATTGTTACAGAAGCCCTGTAAATTGGGAGATATTTTGGAGTTACAGTAGGTGTGGGATGTGTAAAGATAGAAATGCTTCTACTTTACGTGGAGGATGAGCAATGCACTAAAATTGCACAGGGATATGCTGATAATGTTCTTAAAATCAAAGATCGTTGTTCCACCAGTACCTAAAACATTCAGCAGAGAACATAGTTCTGGAAAGCTGCCTTTCAAGCATCAGAGAACAGCATTTGCTTTGAGATGCTTTGTTTTCAGCGAGATGTTGAAAACATCACATATAAAGAGTTACTCCTAACTGTGTGGGGATTATAACAATAGATTACTTCATGCACTTTAATTTGCCAGAACAATCATTAACTAGATTTGTAGCAGTTGGTGTTTTCCACGAAATGAAGATGATCAGGTCAGTAAGGAAGGGTTTGCCATGTGTTTGCAGCTGGGATTTTGTTTGCTTTATCAGAACATTCATGCTCACACCATATGTGCTTTTCCTTACTCTAGTGACTCTGGCCACTCTGCCAACTGAGCATTGCTTCAAAGGGACTGAAGCTGGAAAAAGACTTCAACTCCTTTTTTGGTTTTAAATTTTTAAAAAACAAATTTCTAACCTCAAAATTTTGCTGCATTAATTAAAAATATTACTGATCACTGGGCTAAATCCTCCAAGTAGTTTTGCCACACCTAAGTAATGAGGTGACAGCAAGACATTCTCTGCTCTATGCAGGAGGGATTATGTTGATTACAGTCCAAGGAAGAACCAATTAATCCCTCTGTCACTTCTGGTGCTACTGACTTAGCACTGTTCTTCTAGTCACCATAAGAGGTCACACAGACAAGTGAAAATGTAGAACTCAGTCCAGCAGGGAAGAGTTCCCTCATAGGGAATCTGTGCACTGATAACAATGATTTATCGTGTTATAAATCTGGGGATTTATAAATCCAAAATGTAATTGTCAACCTGGAGAAAATCACCAAACAAATGACATGCCATTTCTCATCAGAGCAGCACAGGGAACACTGCAGGTTTATTTTCACGGTACCTTGTTACATACAGAAACGGAGGGATTCTCTGAAATTCTGGAGGAAAAAAGCCTTATCAATGCCATGCAACACGACCTTCAACTTTCAACAGTCTTAGAGAAGTTTGCTTACAACTGTGTTTGCAATCAAACTGCATAAAGGATTGTGCTGGCCTTAATCCCTTGCCTCTGGCATTAATTAATCTATAGTGTATAGTTACCGATCACAGCATTGATTTTCTCCCGTGGCTTTCTAATATAATGTATCTTCAGACTCTCAGGCACAATATCAAATAGAATTCCACTCCAGTCTGTTCATTGGCACATTGTTGAAATTAGGAAACATAAGACTGAGATTAGAGAAATAAAATGGTGACAGAAATGCAGTAAAAAACTTTGTATACAAAAAAACCCCTTATACTGTGTATATAAATTGGGCAAAAAATGAGTTATAGTCGCTTGTATCCATTTAATGCTTAATGGCCATGCAAAATTGATGTAAATACATATATTTATCATTTGCTGGGTTCATGTTAAACCTTGAAGCTGGGGGAATGTGTACCTAATAAAGCTACCCAGAGGTGCTTTTGGAGTTTTGAGGAAGATCAACCATTAAAATCTACAATGCTAAGGAATTAACTTCCATATTTAAGCATGGATACTTACTAAAAATCGACCTTCCAAGAAGTAACTACTTAAATATCTTCTGTCCACCATGCACCCAATATTTAGCTTGTACTATACATTTTCATGGTCAGTTACCATTTCATTTTCTGTACCTAAGGAGCCGGAAGCAGAAGCTCTACAGATGAAAAAATGTTTCCCTTCAGTTTTTCTACCATTGCTCTTTCTAAAGCCCACTACCAACTCCTACCTACTACCAAGTCATTAAATACCTACTTCATTTTTAAAGAGTTCTCTAAGCAGCAAATGGACGTGACCTTAGAAGTTGGGAAAAATATACCATCCACTCTAGCAACACTGTTGTAGAACTAGAAAATGTATCCATTCCTAGTGGTTCACCACCCCAGGAAGGAATTCTGAAGTCCTTCCTGGATTAGAAGTGATGACAAAACCACTCCAGTTTATAGAGCAACTTTAATTATCATGGTGTCCACAGAAAACCTCCAAATTAATCCAAATTCAGGTGGGCCTTTTTAATCTGAGTCAGGGTGTCCTGGTTCTTAACACAGCTCTCATGCTACGAGAAGACTTACTTTAGAACTGCAAGTATCTAACAGCTGCTTAAGGAAAGAGTAACTTGGACAGGACAGTCCCTCCAGCTCATCACAAATGCCACTGCATAGGCAAAATGAAAATCCAGGTGCTGGCATAAATAGGAGTCCCATCAGATGGTAAAAGCCAAGAAAATGCCAGGAAAAATTACAGTTTTTAACTGTTACGGACAGCTTACATTATGGAAAACCACAAAATTTGGGGAAAAGGGTCATAAAGGCCACTCCACTACTCGCTCTTTGCCAGTGGCCATTAGCACTTATCTAAGGAAGAAATGTGGGATGAACAGCAATTCTTTTAAATATTGCCTAACCACCTTCCCAAGTTGAAAACTGCACTCAAAAAAGCTTTTAATAGCCACTGACTGACCTGACTCCTACAGAAATTCAAGTCCTTTCTTTGGCATTCTTAGTTCTTTGTGTTCATAATGTCAAGAATTTACAAGCTTCATGAATTAACACTGTGTTGCCTGCACAGGTCCCTCCTTTTTGTTTATTTTGCAGTCACATCATAGTGTGAGTGTAGGAGAAGCCTCATACTGTAAGAAATAGTGAGTAATCACTGCCTACATGCTTTCTCTGAACCATCTATCATTTTAGAGGCCTGTAATACTTCCCTTAGTCACCTCTTTTTCATAATGAAGGAAACCATGCCACAGCTGTTAATAAGGCCAAAGTTTTCCTTTTCTTTCCCCTTATCACATCAATATATTTCCAATTGAAAGAAAATTTCCAACAGAATGATGTTTGTAAATGCAAGCCTGGTTCCTGCCTTACCTTCCTTGCAAAATAAGATGATACTTCTATGCTATCTTCCAGATAAATCATAACTTGCATAACACTCCCTAAATAACCTCATTAATCCTTTAAATATGGGAACTGTAGCAGTATGTGTCTGTCTTTTCATCAAGGCCTAGAAAAATAAAAGAAGATCGTGTGTGGTTCATGTGTGAGGCAGGTGTGCACAATCTCATTTTACAGCAGGGCAGAAATTACAGAAGAATTTGTGGTCAGAGAATTCTTCACGCAAAGCATCCGACTGCACTGCTCTGTCTCACGGTCTGCAGGCATCAAAGAGCAGTCAGTCACATTGCCCTTTGGAGAAGGGTGACTGCTAAATTTTAACACTAAATTTATTTAACAAAAGCAATGATAGTATATGTTTCTATACTTATTTCAAGAGAGATTGTAAAATACTGCTACAAAGAGCTCCACACCCCAGAGCTGCCTAACTCCTACGAGAGTCAGTAAGATCTATGCAGCAAAACCATCATCACAGCAAGGAAAGTTGTACGTGAACACTTTTAAAATCTTTTTCTTTAGGCCATTATCATCTCTCAGTAATAGGAGATAATAACTGTCAGGTTTTCTTAACTGCTTTTTGGAAATTCACTCAGTCCCTGATTCTTAGCATTTCTGCATCCCTGTCCTTTCTAATTTGATGCTCCTTTGTCCCAGAAATGTCAGTCTTAGTATAAATATACTAAAATCTCCCTCTCTCCTGCTGGAGCCAGAGGGTTCCCCAGCCTCCAGGTCCACAAGTGCAAAGAGTGTGTGTTCAGACTCCCATCCTCTTCCCAGCCCTTTGCACCCTGACTCCCTGCAGAGGAAACCTCCATGCAATTGGCAGGCAGGAGCTGAAAGGAGCCTGGTGACAGAGGCAGGACTGCAGGGTGTGTCATGGAGCTACCCTGCTCCAACACAGCCAGAGACAGGTGGTGCTAGCAGAACTGAAAGTATATGGTCAAATCTTAAAGAGATACTGAGGTGGACTTTGCCATCACCCTCTCCAAATTGTGAATAATTATTTTCCTTTTTCCTTAGAAGACACACAAGTAAAATAAACAAGTGTTGAATAAGAATGTAATATAAGATTTCTTGTTTGTTTTTTCCCTTGTGTTATAAACAATGTTAAATCCTTTGGGACAATTTTGTGCAATGCTACAAACTCAGATTCCATGATCAGCTGAGAAAAAATTAGCTAAAAAGTTACACGATTCTATGCTTTGTTAATAAGCAAATTCATAAGAAACAAACTTATGATTTATTTGCATATTCTTCTGAATGTAATATGTTGCATAAGCCTACAAGCACTACTAATGGCTTTTGCATGCCTCACCAGTATTCTAGAGTACACTGGAATTCCTGTTCTACTTCCTAAAACCATTCTAAGGTCTTGATGTTAACATTTGTTGGAAAAAAAAATGGTAAACCAAATGTTGACCTGACAGGAGTGGAATATTGGTTCTGCAGATCAAACTCACAGTGGTACATTTTCAGTCAGGCATTCTCAAAATATGAGTAGTGGAAGTGTGTTTTATCCGAGTTTCTAATGTTTTATATGTAGATGCTTGGTTATGGACAGGAAGAGCTCAGCAAAGAACGCCAGGGAAGAGAGCCCCACTGTATTTTTTCACAGTAAGTTTTGCACCTAAATACTTAGAAGAATCTAACTCTTTTCCACAGAAGAGACTCACAACTGAGTTGTTAAGACTGATGAGAAGACACTGAAAATTTTATTTCAAGATTTAGACTAATTGGTTCATTTTGTCAATGTTTTCTGCTCAATCAATGCATTGTGTCATCAGGCTGGGCATCAGAACGGACTTGAGTATAGCATTGATCCATATTTTTCTGGCGGTTTACACTGTTGTAATCCAGATGGTAACTAGGGCAGTAATTTTTCAGTCAAATCTGTGTTGAATTTGGTTCTGTGCCAGAACAAATCAAGCTAAACTTTTAAATATCCAGTTGGTTAATTATCAGGAAAAAAGTAATTGTGCCAGGGAAATCAAAATTAAAGCCTTTTGACATTGTGCACAACACTGTAAGTGTTGGAATAAGAAGTGTTGTGCCTATGCATGGCTGCTCACTGCCTCTTGTATTGATGGGGCAAGTATATTTCAGTAGGTTTTTGAATCTTAGTGGCTTGTGAAGTACCTTACAGTTCTTTGGGATGCTTGAGACTGTACTGAAGAACTGGCAGCTTAATCAGCTGCCACACTGCAGGCCTCTGCTAAGTCTACCATGAATATATGCCCATACAAAAACTGGATCATACTATGCAGGATTTCCTATATGTATTTAATTTGCATTTATACCCAATTTAAAGTTGCATTCCCATATAGTTTCATTGAAGTCAAAATGTTTCACTGTATTTTATATGATAGATCTGAATTCTGTGAGTAGATTTTTCTCCCATGCATGTAAGAGGTACATTAGGCTAATTTTGCACTGAAAATGTGTGTTTCCTCTGAACGTTACTGAAAGATGAAATCATGCATGGTTTGAACAGTGAAGCAGGAAAACTGTGTGACTATTCTAGGGAAATTTCAACATAAATAGGCAACACACAATAGCAGTATAAGTGAGGTTATTTATAGATGGATATTGTGCTATGCAGGTAGGCTGTGATGAGATAGTAATAGAACAAATTCTCAGCTCAACATATTTGATAAAATTGTTCATACTCTCTATTTTCAATGGAAAACTTTCCACTCCCTCTTTGGAGTATATATTTACTGTATTTTCTTTTGTATTAGCATGTACTGGTCCACATCTTTGGTTCCTTTTAAATGCACAAAAATAAATACTTTTATTAGATTAGAGAGCTTTTTTTCATGCATAGAGTGCCTTCTGTTTCTAAACTTGGGGCTTTTGGGGTTTTTTTGTTCGTTTTTTTTCTGGAGGACGGAGATTTCCAAACAGAAACTTATGGGGGGAGGAAGAAGTCTTTCAGGTCTCAGCATTGATATAGCCCTGCCTTCTATTTTTTAAGGATTCACTCATAGAGTTGCTCCTCTGATAACCTTTATTTTTTCTGATTGCAGCACCTCTAAATATGAACATTGAAAACATGAGTAAAAGGTGCCCAACTTACAAAAGCTGGCTTAAAAACATGACAATTCTTGAATTTTGGAGGGTATTTTTAATATTTGTTTTGGACCTAAAACCTCTGAGGTTTATATTCTTTTACAGCCATAATGAGCAGAAACATTACTTTGTTTTCATAAATAAAAAATGACACTTCCAGCTAATTATAAAGATACACAGATGCAGAAAACTTGTAGGTGAAATGCAGGTTTTGGGGAAAGGAAATTTAAAAAGAGGTGTGTATTATGATGACTGGATCATTTCTGAGAGCTGCAAAGCAGGGGAAGGGGAGAGGCAAGGAGGGGTGATGGGGGAGAAATGAAATAAGAAGAGAAAAAGATATAATAGGGCATTGAAGACTAATGAATAGAATTGTACAAAATGTATGGTTTCATATTCTGAGTTGTTGATTTGTGCCAGTGATGACAGAGTTATTGATGGCACCTCCAGATTTTTGGCACTATTGGCAGTGAGGGTGTTTTCATAAATTTTTATCCTATTTTGCTAGATATTCTTCTTGTTATTCAAGAAAGCAAGTCCAGCCATTTGAAAATGTAAGCTGGATGAAGGACCCACTTGGGTGTTCTTGTGAATCTCTGTGAGAAGCAGCTGTACTCAGCTACTCAGGGGTATTTTAATACCATACAGGCAAGATGGCACATTAGTTCTAGCAGTGTTAGATGATCCTTGCTAAGGAAAGTTCCATATGACAAAAATGAAAGCATGAACTTTTTTTAACAACATGACACAATTCTTCAAGTTGTAGAAATAGTTCTGTTCTGTGGTTTTGGGTTTTATTTTTTATTTTTTCCCTTACTGTTTGTTTAGTCCTAGATTATTTTTATGCTAAGAAACCACAGAAGACTACGTAGAATCTGTTGCATTCATGGTGTCTGGGCTAAAAGCATTCATCTAAAAATATCAGAAGATTATGGGTTACAGTAGGCAAGTTTCAGAGCTGCCTAAAGTTAAATAAACAATTTGCATTTCTTTACTAAAATAACATAACAAACCAGACCATATCAACCTCCTTCAACTTACAGCCAATTAAAACCAAACTTTATATATATATGGAACAGTTTGGGTTATAACTCTCAGAGCATATATTTTGTACAGTGCTGGAGTTTGGTTGTATTTAATTCCATGTAATTTTTAGAGCTAAACATAGAGCTTTTAGAAGAGCTTGGTTTGAAAGTACTGGAGAATGACGTTCATCAGGTGGGCACAACACCAGCTGCACAGACAACATCTGTGGAAGGACCATGGTCAGACTAAGACTGAAAGTTTGCCATCAGACTCTCTTGCTGAGGCTGACAATAAGGCACCTACATTACCAGTGCTAATGACTTTTATGTGTGAAGACATTTTACTGTGGATGTTCACTCATTTTTTTTAAAAAGCCAAAAACAATTCTCCAAAAAAAAAAAAAAAAGAGAAAAAAAAAAGAAAAGGGCTTCTCTGTGATTTTAACTAGAACAAATACAAAATTAACATGGAACCTGCTTCTGGAGTTTTGGAATTTTGTTCCCAGTCTCCTCATCCTCACTCCCATAGTCTGCATTTTTCTTGGACTTCTTAAAAAAGTTGACTGCAGAGTCCTCAATGGTAAACCCAGCGTGATTTCCACATGGCAACAAAGTTAAAGGAGCTGTCCTCCACAGACAGGGAATGGGGTGAACTTCCATGATAATTGAACCTAATGCACATGAATCACCTCAAGATTTCTACAGCAGTAGCAGCACTACCTACTTTGGCTTTTCCCCACACTGACCTTTGCAGAGCCTTCTTCTGCTCCGTGCAGACAGAAGTCACCTGATGAAACTTCTAAAATTATACTCAGGTTTCCTTCATAATGTAATACTTAAAGGCCTGTCTTTATAGCAAGAGCTCACAGAGATTATGCACTAGTTAAGTAATGCTCATTCAGGCACATTCAGCTCACACATGCAAGAAGAAAAATATAAGCACACTGGTTTTGCTGTGGATGTGGAAAAGGAGAATGAGATTCACTGTTAATGAAAATCTTTCTTAAAAGATGTCTGGCATCATAGTAACTGGACATACAAAAGGAGGGTGGTTGCTCTACATGCTTTCTCTGACTGCATGTGCCTCTCTCATACCATTGTTTCTCCCATTTATTGAAAAATGACAGCTACATTGACTATTTAAAATACTTCCTCAAAGACCATCTTTGCAAAAGTCAAGAGTAAACTCATTATTTAAATCTCTTGGATGTGGTGAGAATATCATATGGAAACTAGAAACCAAAATGCTTATGGGTTGACTAATGAAAGGATGAAATGAAATTTTTAAATCCCTAAGTCCATGAGAAGTATAATCTGATCTGGAGCTTTCAGTTTATTTACAATGACACTTTCCCAGAATTTTTGCCAGTTTCTGTGATAAAGGCTGAAGAATGGTTTTTGTATCTCTCTTCCTTTCCAAAAGGGCTTCATTCTAGCAACTCTCTTGCCAGTTTCACTCATTGCCTCCTTATTAGAAAGAGAAATAGAAACTTCTAAATTGCTTATACAGCCATAACCCTCTATAATTATGATCTAGGTCTCTTTTTCTTTTTAATTATTTCTCACCTGATCAGTTTATTTGAATTAATTTCAACTCCTGAATACTGTCCTCCTAGGAAATGAAACCTATTCTCTTGGTATTCATTTCAGCCTAATGCTCCAAATTTAGTGTTAGTCACTTTGCTGCAGGGATTAGATGTTCTATTACACCTCCATGGCATTTTTTAACTCTTTTTCTTAGACCATCACCTCAGCCCAGTTTTAGTGCAGTGAGTACTGGACTTCCTGTTTATACTCTGGATGCATCACATTAATTTGGTGGCTACTTCCCAAATAACACATAAATAAGTTAACATTTCACAAATATTGCCAAAACTAGAATGCCTTTACAGAAAACAATAGAAGCAAAGTTAAAAGTAGGATTTTGGAACTTGTTTAAAACCACACACACAAACACACACTCATATATCCCTTGTTGACATATGTGTGTATGTGCTAAAAAATGAGTAATTTCAGTGTTTTTAATTTATATGCCTTGTCTGATGTCACATGCCTCATAATTTTGCTGCGTTATACTTCATGACTTGTCTTATGTTTGTGAAGATGCCACATTGTGGGAGGTGCAAAAAAGTAACTGAGTTAAATGGGGTCCAAAAAAAAGGGTGGATCAACAACAAACAAAAATAAGCCAGCCAGCCAACTGAACGAAAAATCTACTTTATTCCATCTTTGTTTACTTTCCCACTGCCTCCTTTCAAACCACAGGCTGTGCTCCTGTTCAGAGAATGTCTCCAAAAGCTACGAATTCTCAAAGCATCAACGTAATTTGAAATGGACCTGTACGTAGGCTGCTCCAGGATAATCACACAGCCCTTCTGCAAGGCTAATTACCAGAACACAGTGGTGCACAGTATGGGTTTCTTATCCTTGGTTCTAAAAGTGCAAGGTTTATCTGTCAACAGCTATCGACTTCTCATTGCTATTACCGGCTTGCAAGCTTGTGCATAATGTGCAGGAATTGATGTTTGACTCAAAACCCTGAGACAGACACTCAGCTGGGACTGAAAGACCACCCCACACAGCCACATGATGCATCCAGCAGGATGAGCCCTACATGGAAGGCACACAAATGTTCACCTCTGGCACACCTGGCCAGCTGCCCCCCTGCACGGTGGGATGAGCACAGCTCCAGCATGTGCTCTTTACTGTCTGCTTTCAAGCTCGAGCTTTCACATGACTGCAATTCATTGCCTGATGTTGAGGCCATATCCTTGGGCACCTAATACATATTTGTCATCAGGCTTTTTAATAGGTAAAGGAAAAGATGAAACATCAGTCCCTAAAACAACCATTTCTTTCAAACATGCCCAAACTGGGCTCTTCTGTGTTGGTGGCTGGCTTGCATTTGCAAAAGCCTGGGATGCCCTGCCTCTTTTTATGAGCAAAGCACACAGCACTAAGTAGCAATGGTTCAGGCTCATTGAGAGCTTTCAGTATAGATGGAAGATTTCTAACTTCCGTTTGTCAAAAAGCATCAATGTGTGCAACATAATGGGTAGATAATGAGGAGAACCTAGTAGGAGCAGAAAGCTTGTATAACCCCTTCATTTGGCATTCCTGCTGCAGTTACAGGCTGACTATCTCCAGTTCTGATATTGACAATTTAAGAAGGATAATGCAAATGATGCAAAAAATTTAGAGAAGAGCCATGAGAATTCTTAAAGGATTACAAAATGTCCTGCATCAGTGAAGAACTAAAAGCTTGGTCTATTTATCTTACAGTGGAAAAGGTTAAGAACAATTAAACCCCTCTCTGTGAGTAACAACATGAGGAGTAAAAGGCCATCTGGATTAGTAAACATGAGTGTAACTGGAAAAAAGGGGCAGATGGACTGGTCTAGATGGGAAATAAAGCTGTCTTTATGCAACAATGGAACACATTTTCAAGGGCTGTGGTGAATTCTCCGTGGCTGGTAGGTTTTGAAGAAGGAGCTAAAGAGAAGTGTTTTGGTGGGAAGACAAGCTGGAATCTCTGTGACAGTTCATGATGTTGTAATCTAAAGATTGCTTTATTTACTTTAAAGAATCAACTAGACCTTTGTATGACTTTGTTTAGGTGCCTTCTGTGAGTCAGGTCCTGGTAACTCACAGGTTTCCTGCCTTTAGATGGTGTTGCAACATGGAAAGGGAGCATTGCTGTAGACTTGTCTGAAGATTTTTCATGCTATCTATTTAGGTCAATAGATCAATAAAGGCAACACACCTGGGATATTGATCATAAGGTTCCATTTTTATCAAAGTGTTTCCCAATGGCTGTATGTATGCACACAGCATCAGCATGTATAAGTCTATCTCATTAATTAAATAAAATTCTGAATTTCAAGAAGTGCATCTGCAAGCATCTGTATTTTGGTATATACTTTACAGATAAGACAACATAATTAACAGTATCTTCTCTGAACAAAGGCTAAAATTTCAATGCAAAAGGACAGCAGACTTCTGGAGTAGAAGAGCACCTCTGTTTTTGTGTTTCAGTTTGCACTTTTCATACAGAAGAAATTCAGTAATTTTTCCACGGTTATGTAGGATTGCTATACTAACATTGCTGAGGTTTTTGTTATGTGATCCCTTCCTAGAAGTGCTTAATGACTGATAAAATTACTTTTTATAGCTTTTAGTTCCATGATTATTACATCAAGCCATTGCGGATAGAAGGTTCTCAAAGTGAGTTTGTAGTCCAATTCAGGAATGCTGTATCTGATATATCTTTGAATCAAAGTGTACTAGCTGTATTTTGGTTAGTGCTATTAATCCACTTTCTAAGGACAGTGGACATCTGAAGATTCAAGAAGAGTTTCTTGCAGTCAGAAATGTCTACAAGAGAAAGAAGTATCTCAGCATAAGACATGTAACTGAGGTGGGCAAAGGTTTTTCACTCAGACCCTTCTTTCTCCAGAAGTGTGAGGATTCAGCAGAGTCCCCTGCAAATGATTTAATGAGCTCACAAGTAGAACAACCAAAGCATTACCTCAGAGTAGCTTCTGAATGCCATTGCTGTCATCATTTTGACACCAAGACACTGAACATTTGAAGTCTCTTCCTTACCTAAAGCTATTTGAATTTTGTACATGCACTGCTGTAATAGTCTTCTTAATAAAAAGAAAACTCTTGATAAAAGGCATTAAAGCCATAAAGAAAGCAGCAGCAGTGAGCACTGGCTTCATTCAGTCACAGGGAACAGCTGGTAGCAGGCTTTTACTGAGAGCTGCCAAGAAAAGGTTGATTGCCATATCCAACAGTGAGGATACAGCAGGCAGAGACCAACAGGGCAGGGGGATTTCCAACAGGACGGGGCTGAAGCTCAGCTGCATAGCAATGATCCAAACACAAAAAGCAGCTCAAATCTGAGTGTTTCAGTTTAAGTTAAAAGGCAGATTAGAGCCCTGCTGGAGCCCAGTTTGAACTTCCAAAAAGTTGAAAGGCATTTCAGTGTGGTGTTCATTTTATTTTCAATAAAGATGTAGTTATTAATCCTCTCTATTACCTTAAAAATGTGTCTACTTCCACTCAAAAGGATATGGTGGAGGATCATGTTACCCCTTGCGGCTAGGTGATACAAAAGAATCTACTGGA
Organism: Lichenostomus cassidix; assembly: GCF_008360975.1. Classification (NCBI taxonomy): domain Eukaryota; kingdom Metazoa; phylum Chordata; class Aves; order Passeriformes; family Meliphagidae; genus Lichenostomus; species Lichenostomus cassidix. The sequence continues at coordinate 12,391,217 of NC_139484.1, read as the reverse complement.
CACCTGCAGGTATTAGAAAGTTCTTACTTACTGGAAAGTGAGCTGTAATTAACTCTTTTATGCTAGACAGTAACTATTTAGATTGTGGAGAGGTTGTTTAAACAGTTTAAAGCTTTTCTCCTCAGTATACATTAGAATGTCGATACCACTTTCAACGAGTATCTGTTTTTCTGTATTCAGTGTTCCCTCGTATTTCACAAAACAAAAATGTTTTACACACTTGGATGTGCAGATTTGATCCACCTAAATTTCTGAAAATCACACAAGCTTCCTCTTGAGTGCAAGACTGATTATATTTTATCATGACAAGTCAGATCCAGCTCTTTCCCTGGCCAGCCGGAAATCATTCTCAAGAAAAAAAGCGAGTGAGACATGGTTCTTCTGGTCCAGCTGCCAGAATATCTGGTAGAGTAGGTGCTTGGCAATCAATCAGGTAGCAGAGTTCTTGTAAAAGAACCTTTTCAGAGGCAATGTAAAGAAATTTTATACTACCCCAACCTTGTCTTGAGAACGCAGAACATAACAGAACCCTAGCAGAACAGAACAAGTCAAATTCTTTAAAAAGGACAAATACCTCAGTACAAAATTACCTATTGGTCTTTACTTGCTCTTTTGTTGACCAAATTTTCCACAGATGCTTCTGTCCATCTGTACACATATCTCAGTAAAAATGACCTTTGAAACAGGCTCAGCTCAGGTATGTGTGTCCATGAATCATGTCAGAGACACACCAGGGCCATGATGCCCTTATCACTGGGGCCATGTCAGGAAGCACTGTACACTCACACTGCTTGGATTGCCTCACAAGCTTAATGGAACTTTGTCCAAGCTTCAAGCACATGTAAAAACCACATGCAATTGTGTCACCATGTCAGTCCACACAAGCCCTTCTTTTTATGCAGAACTAATCCCACACACTATATATTCATGCTCAATTGCACAGATCACAACAACTATGCATAGTAAGTTGTATATACAGTCCTGTGCAGGAATTTCATAAAACTGCAGCATGTACTGCCATCTGTTAAGATTTACCCATGGTTTCTACTGGCAGTGAGCCTTTATTTTCAGAAATATAACTTTCTAGGCAGTAATCAGTATCTAAGGTCAGGACTGAGTAAACTTGAACTCACTGAACATAAAATTCTTTTGCTAAAGAAAAATGTACCTTAATCAGGTGCTGAAAAAAAGGAAGAAAGGCTTTCAAAGTAACCAAAGTAGGTTACTTTGATTTAAAGAATAAATCGTTCCATTTATATGAGGAGATAAATGTCAAATTTTCATTTCTCTAGTAGTCTTGTCTCTGCATACAAATCAGTAGCAACTGAAATTACTAAAACTTTCATGTCCAAAATTCAACACTCTTTTCATCATTAAACAGGACTTCTCAGATCTGGTCCAATTCTGAACCAGACAACAATGCAAAAAACAAAACTCTTGCTTACCATCACAAGGAGTTTTAATTCTTGGAGAAAAAAAATCCAACAGGCAAGCCCTACAAAAAAATCTAACAGGCATATTATATATTAAAAAGAAGATATACATAAAGAATTTAATGAGGAAGACCATTCTCTTTCATTTTAAAAATGTGGTATAAATACATTATATTTAACATACACATATAGTCCACATTCTGGGAAGCAAGATAGAGTAAGCAACCAAAAACTCCCCAAGCAAGCCTAGTCAACAGAACATATTATAAAAAACTTTGGCTTCTTAATAAGGCCCTTGTTTTTATCATTATTTCAATAATAAGCTTTCTTCTGGTATTCATTTTCATGTCTCCTCTTTGAAGCTATCCTCTGTTTTTCTACTGAATTTAAAGCAGTATTTTCTTTAGCAAAGGATTTGTGATAAGACATAGGTGAAATATGTGTTTACTCAAAAGAGGAAAAACTAATACTTTAGCTTTTTGTTAGAACAACAGAATCCATTAAGTTATTTTAAGAGAACCACTTTTGACCCAGTAAAAGTCAAAATTAGAATACGATGAAAAGAAATCCTAATTTTAATGTGATAGGTTAATTTCAAATGCTACCAATAAAATTTTCAGAGGAAGGTTAATTGGATCATTGCTTATGATCCTCAGAGAGGTTGTATCTGGAACAACAGATTTGGCTACAGAGATGGATCTTACAAGAAAGACAGATTCCTCTAATCTAGTTGCAGTGGGGTAAACCAGAAGAAAACACAGGCAAGTATTTCATGATCTCTGCCAGAGTCATGTTTTGTGAAGGACCAAAGGGCTTTATAAATTATACTCTTGCTTCCTGTCAAAACTGTGTAGGACTCAGTGACTATGAGAATTTTTAGAAGAATTAAACCTAAAAATCCTGAATTCATTTCAGGGCCAGGGGGACACTTTCTGTTTATCACAGTACACTAAGAGTGTCTGGGAGTACTTATGAAAAGTGAGGCTTAAACTCCACCCCAAGAAGAAGGAAAGGTTGGAAGGACAGCCAAAAGCATCTGAAAAAAATCATTGCATAGCATGGTCTGCAGAGTTGTGTGTGATGGAATGGAGCGAGTATTTATTGCCAAGAATCTTCAATGAATATCTCTCCTAGAACTGTTCTTTGACCACAAGGGAGCACAAATCAGATAAGGATAGGCTTCTGACACTGAGTCAGAAAACATTTATGGAGGCTGAACTGATTAAAGAAGATTTTGCATGGGAAATGCCAGGTAACGAGAGCAGCGGATGTGGTCATATATGTTCTCATATAAATATCATAATGAAAACATTATCAGAGACTCTGACGTGAAGGAGGGGTGAATTACTCAGGGTTTGGATGAGATGGCCAGGCTGAGATGGATGATTACCCTGAAAGTATCTGGTAGATCTCCCAGGTTGCATACATACATTGAGATGCTGGATGAATATAATTAAAAATTTCAAGTATATTTTCAAAAGTTGACTGCCTCTCTTTTGCTGTTGAACTTTCTTAGTACTTTTCTGCTATTTGTGTACTGTTAAAGATTTTCTCACAAAGATGAAAGGGAGAATGAACAGTCAGCCCACACTCTACATCATCTGTCCCTGTTGTCTCTGTGCTATTATGTTTTATTATATTTGTCTGCCCACTCCTACAAAGTTCTACCTAGGTCTCTTAAATAAAACAGGATGGGGAAAAAGGTGCAAAGGGGATGACAGGAATGACCCAGAGTTGTCTTTCTGTTTTGTTTTTTTCTGGTGGCTAGTAAGCCAGGGTAAGAATTGAGTCTGCTGAAAAGTTGTCCCAATGGAATACTTCTTGTCTCTGAAAGAATTTGCTCTTTCATCACAGAAGACATGAGGCTAAGTAAGAGAGGATGGGAGCCATCAAACTGAATTCTAGTTCTAGATAATAGTAGCTCGATGCAGAGTGTCTAAAAGAAAATATTATATCTATTTTTTGTGTATATATGTATGTACATATATATAGCAATGTTCTTCTTGCTATCTTTGCCTTAGCTCTACCTGAAGAAACATATGAAAAACGTAAATCACAAAGATCCTTTTCCTATGGAATATGCAAGCAAAAGTATGCAAAAGAAAGCAGAAGCTCTGACTCCCCACCAGCACATTGCCTGGAGTTTTGTCACTGCCAATGAATGTGGCTGCTTCCACATCCCACAGCAACCACCCCATAGCACCACCACTACAGAACACACCAACACTGCTGTACCCTCCCCACTACTCAGCCTCCCCTAAGGGATGCCCACACATTGCCCAAACATTGCTCAAGTCCTGCACAGGACACACAGGACTGGTTTGGAAGCTCATCTTCACAAATAAAACAAACAAAAAAAAATTAGAGCGATTCACAAGCACTGTGTCTGTACGGCGTGCTAGCAGTGAAAGTTCTGACTGACCCACAAACCAATCTAATCAGTAAATAGCTGCTGGGAGTTCTTTCCACAGAAAAGCACTGCTATCTTTTTCATGAACATAAACAGTGCAATATTCCAGCCCATCATTTCTTATTTAAATCATTTACCTATTCCCAGCACATAGCAAATAATTTTTTTCCATTTTCTATTAATGAATTTCACAGCAGATTGGAGAATCAGGGCAGCAATATCTGATGCATGAACCTTGTATACCTTCCAAAATGGCTGATCAAACTTGATCCATAACACTTTTAAACAGCAGAAGGTATCAGCAAACTGTACATTAATTGTTTAGAGTATGTACAGATGTTAACAACACCTGGAATTATGTGTTCTGACTTGTGAGATCATTTCTGATGAACAAACATTGAATACAGCTGTGATATATCCTCCCTCTAAACCAACTCATAAGAAAAGTATGGGCATCTGTTTGAATAAATCTCACTTTCATCCTGACCTTTTTTTCTATTACTAGAGAAGTTAAGCTTGTTAGTTTTTCATTTGTCACTCAAACATGAACTCAGTTTATTAGAGACAGAAGTAAATTTGGTGTTACAGAGATTATGTTTAGCTTTGCAATTCTTGTATTAATTCATTCTTAAAACTAATCACATGGTGACATAGTTTGATTTTCTGAAGAAGCTTGATCTCCTATTAGCATATACAGTTGCTTCATTTGTTGCCTGAAGGTAAACTGTTGCCTTGGTAGCAAAAAACAAAGTACAGATGCCCTCTAGTCCAGAACTGAAACACTTAGAACTGCATCCTGTGTACTTCAGTTTTGCTGTTAAATGTTAATACATAGAGTCCAAATCAGAGAATAACACTCAGGTATTTGATTCTAGTATCTCCACCTCAAGAAGATGCAAACTGCTAGCATGCTAACATGAAAAATGGAATATATGAAATAGACATAAAAGATGAGACCAAACACAAACATGAAATAAAAGCCCAACTTACATCCGAGTGCAATTTCTGAGTATTTGTAGCTCAAAGAAGATGAAAACACACAGCTTCTGTACCTGCAGTGAAGGATGGTGTCTTTTGGTGACCTCTTCTGTGAACACCAACTTGTGCTGTACCTCGTGCCTGGATGGTGAGGTCCAAGCCCACTCTTCATGGTCTTGATTAATGTACAGTAGTCAGAGACAGTATTACATTTATGTTACATAATATGTGTCATGTATTGACACTAGCCCAGGATGTTTCACTGTGCAATGTCACCGAAGAGCCCAACTCTCTGTAGGAGAGGCAGGATTTCCTAGTGCATGGCTGTATAAATAGCACTGAAGGTATTACTGAACTGCAAAGAACAAAAGCACATACACAGATTATCACAGCCATCCTGTTTGTACTACTTGTGCTTCAGCTATTTTGTTCCTTTTATTTTTATTGAATTTCAGTGAATTAAATAGGTGTCTTTCTGTATGTTTAGAGGAGTGTATTCATTTATGTTCAGCTCACCTTTCCATCTTTGAGCAAATACACAGTGACCCAAATATACACATTTACACAAGATTTTATAGAGATCACAGTATGATACACAATCCTGAAAGCATTCATTCAATGCTTAAGAAAGCTTTTCATTTAATCTACTTCGGGGGCAGGGGGAAAGAGACACCATGTGCCTCTCCATGGACTGAATTAAATTGCTTTTCATTGACTCAGGTTACTCTGGGCACTGCTCATTCTAACGCAGCCTTATTAAATTCAGGGAAGGCTGCTACAGTGAAGGCTGGGGTAAATGAAACAGTGTTCAAACGCTACACTTCAGATAGGTATTTCAGATGCTGTCTTTGAAGAATGACATGTAACAGAAACAATGTTTAACTTGCTCTAGGAATGCATCTTAAAGCAGTCTTCTGCTGTCTAATTACAGTAAGTCAAGTACATTTAAGCTACAAAGTTCATTAACATTTCAAGCATACACTACAGCATGACTACTGCATATTTCCTGACGTTCCTACAAAACCTAGTGCTCTTGGGAAACCAGTGGCTCACAGGGTTGTTAATGCATGAGAGAACCTTCGCCTCTTGATCACTGCTCTGAATTCTGTTTAATCTGGAAGCAGCAAATAACTGTCAGTGGCTGATGGTGTTTATGAATTAATTTGATAACTACTCTTAGTTCAGATGGAAGCAGGAAAACATCCCAATTAAAAAAAAAAAAATCTTTGCCTACCTTCCTTGCCCCTCACTCATGAAATCATCTCTGATGTGTCTGAATCAGCATGGCACAGCAAACTGCAGACTCCTACAGGAGACTGGACAGACAGAATGCCCGTGGCCATAGAGCTTCACCACAGCTTGTGAGGTGATGAAGTGACTGTGGCACTCACTGGGTACACAAAAGGTGCAGTACAGAACTACTGACTGCAGGTCAGATCACACACTCTCCCTTCTTCCCCAGGACACTACTGAGTGTTGGGAAGGAAAATTCTCCTTTATGAATGAGTAACACCAAGTTACAGGATTTGCTTTAAGGGCTGTGTAGGGTGTTTCTGGAAGACATGAAGGCATTTTCGCCTCACTACCTAATTTGCTTGTGATAAAGCTTTCCTCTAAAACATGGGGTTTGGAAGATCTGGTTATAAAATCCTTTTTTTTACAATTTGGCAGATACACAGTGCAGACAGGGCCAACAGTGGTCCGTTTCCTTGGAATATGGGACTTTTAAATGTATTAGGGAAGAAACATCCTGGAAGGACTCTTACCTGACAGGCCAATACAAAGTCTCTTTCTGTTTCTCATTCTCCTTCCCCTCTTTCTTTGTCATGCTGGACCTGTGTTAATTTAACAAAAAAGTTGTATGAATTACATAGCAAGAATAGGCTGAATCAGACAAGGTAATACCAAATGGTTCCCACTATCTTCCTAATGCAGATTGTGCTACTATTCACGCTTCAGCATGGTTAAAGCACTTTCTTGTGTTGAGTGAATACATTCTTGTGACATCCAAGACAATGAGCATTATTTTATTAAACAGAGGTATCTCCAGGTAAAAAGATTGAACTTTGACTGGAAATAAATAGGCTTCTCCATCTATTGGTACCTACCTCTTTCGTTCTGAAGACAGAGACTATTTTGGGGTGCATCTGATATGTGGATATGAACCATGGTGTTGTGAGGCATCCTGTGATCATCCAGACGAGAGGCAAGCTCAGCACAGAGCAGGATTTCTACCCATTACATATGCCAAGATTCCCACTTAGTAGAATGAGGTTTTCTCGCTCTGGGAAAGCGGCGAGACCTCGGAAAACCTCACCAAACGAGGTCCCCGCTGGAGACTCCCACGCTGTGGTGGCGGAGTGGAGCCTGGAAGCGCGGCACCCGAGCCCCGGGCTAACTCCCCGAAGGAAGGATAGCAGGAGCCTTGGCGATTAGAAGAGATGCAGTCTCTCAGTTCTCGGAATCCAGGGTTTATTGGTAGGAACGGCGGGGCGGAGAAGGCAGATGGAACTGGGATGGGATAAGGAGGCTGGAAGCAGCTGGATTCAGAGCGCAGAGACCCCAAGTGTCCCCGTTCCAGGGGTTAAGAGGGACCGCAGGATGGGAGGGGTTTACACAGGAGAACCAATAGGAGAACGAGGGATACAGAACTGGCAGAGAAACTGGGGAATAGAGGTACAAGGGGGGCAGGTACAGAACTTTAAAAACCAATAATAAAACCGCGGGTAAAGGAACATTCTAGCTATTAACTCAATATGGGATTAAGGGGAGGAGAGCTCCAGAGTCCAATACTTCTGTTCCCAGATCCATATTCACGAGGCTAGCTGCAAGGTATGTCGGGGGGGACAATTTTCTGTCACCCTGACCTGAAGGTTTCTTCACACCCAGGGGGTTTGTCGGTTAGTTCAGTCTTCAGGCTCATCTGAGTTGACCTCACTGCTACAGTAGAAATCAAAGCACCAAGGAGTGGAAAACTTAAAGAATGTTGAATCTTACCCAACATGCAGCTGGCATGTAGCTAAGTGGAATACACCAACTACATATATATATCTCTAGTCTCCAAAAATGAACAGCATGTAACTTTTTGTGTCTTTTTCTGTTAACCTGGTAGAGTTTTAAGTACTGTGGAGGAAATTTTGTCTCCACTGGAGACTATGATGAACCTTCCATTGACTTTAGCAAGAATAGCACATTAATTTGGTAACAGCATAGTTTAGCTTTTCACTCTTCTAAAAGTTCTTCCTGGTTTGTCTCTGATCTACAAGGAGGCCACAGTTAACACCACCCACAGCTCTGCAGTCCCCAGATCAAAATATTTTGCTTCTGTTTTCTGACATTATCTTACTATAGTTAAGTCTAGCAGCTGCCTGCTCAGAGAGACAGAATAAGTGTGATGGAATGTAAAACACTGCTAAGACTTACATGACAACTTTGGTGATATTTACTGGTTCTCACCTTTTCTTAATTAACGGATTAGTAGAGAGAATCATTCCTCACCTAATTTTCCTGCCCCTTCATTTGCCATATTCATCTAGTTACAAAAATCAGCTCATTAAGTAACTGTGGCCCAGCATCAAGACTGATTCCACAGGGATCTGAGACTAATACTAATGACTATTTTTAATTAATTTTATATGGGATGGAAATTGTTGAGAAGAAAGTCAAGATGCTCCAAGCTGGGAAGGGATGGCAAATTATTTCATGATAAGATTAAAGTGTATAACAGTGAATGAATGAGAGAACCAGACACAATCAGTGGGGCAAAATATGGGTAGTAGCTGACATCCCAATAGGAGACAGAGTATTCCACCTTTCTTGGCAGCTCCTATTCCTCAGGTAAAGTTTGTAAGAAACCAGGAAAAAGTCAGGTGTGTTAGGGAGGCTTCCTGGTCATTATCTGCTGTCTAAAAATGGTTCTGAGTTAGACATATGCTATTGTTATGCCTGTACCAGTGGACCAAGTGTCTAAACAGGGAATGAATTTCAGCACATTGCTGTTTGTATTGCTGAATTGTTATCATGCTGTCTGGTGTGAATTTGGTCCACAAGAATTAGTTGTCCCCCAGACAATGACACAGCATGGCTCAACACTAGGACAAGATCCATTTTCTGTAAGTAGCAAGGACAGATTACTCCAGGAGAAGACCTTAGTCATATAAGCTCTGGCATGATCTGCCAGAGTACAGGCCATGGCTTTATAATGCTTATTAGCATAAAGTGATGCAGTCCAGATGTTTGCATTGTGACATGCTTTTGGAGGCAAACTGCATATGCAACAAATCTATCCACATCCCCTCTTTGTAAAATAAAGTTATTGGTGTGTCTTGGAGGGAGGAACAGGTATTGTACCGAAATATTGACAAAATACTTCCGAGCATACAGACAACAGCTTCACTAAATGTGTCATAAGAGCTGCAGAAACCAGCTCTGGAGAAGCACATTAGTGCATGAAGCAGGGTGGATGTTTCCTCAGCCAGGAGACATTATCCCAAACATAGATGTCTTTTCATATTTAATGATTCTGGACACATATTTGTAGCTTCAACAATAATGATAGAGCTGTTTCTAAAATCTCAGTCAAAAAGACCGTATCGCTAAGGTGTGCCATTCCCTGTCATGACTGGGCATATGTGAAGCACCACAGTGAAAAATGTGGGCAATCCCTGGTTTAACTGTAAAATGGCCAGAGTCTGGCACCCACTGTGTTATTCCCAGCTGAGGAACAGGCCTCCTGCCTTCCTGCCTCATCTCCAGAAAGCCAGAATGTTGACCTTGCTGTCCAAGTTCTTGATCTTCAGGTCTTTCCTAAGGCTGTGTTGTTTTGTCTGGTGTCTGAAGGATGAGAGAAGCAGTTCATGTTGAGTTTACTAGTTTCTAGTTGTGAGACATGCATTATTTTGATGACAGCTACTTTTGTAAGACATAGGATTTCTAAACCTTGCAGTGGGCAATGGTTTTATGTTTCTTTTTACGCTAGTATATGTTTAAAAGGTTTATTTTTCCTGTCAAATTTAGCTATCCTTTCAAAAGCGCAAACACTTCTTGATAGGACAGCAGACATTCTTGTAAGAAACTCCAAATCGTTTCCTTCGCCCACTCCCCATTTTAGATCATCTTTCACATGGGAACAGCTCCCTCCTCCTCACTCACCTCCTCCTCCAAAAAAAATTCTGACATCTGTTCCTTTACCTCTCTTGCAGCCACTATTCCCTCATCATTTGCCTTTTATTTTATGGGATCCACTTGTGCACTTCCATTCTATGCTCTTTGGGGTATAAGCTGTTATATGTGTTGCACTTCTAACCCTTTGAAAAGCATCTTAAATATTACAGACATTTACAGCACAATATAAATGATAATGTAGTTAGACTGGAAAGGCAATTCCCTAGTTAACACCTCCCACATGTAGTGATTAAGTACTAGGCTCAAAAGCATACAGCAAACCCAGTGCAGATACATTTCTAGAAAGAGACTGCAAAATCCTAACTCCAGATGGTCTGCAGTTGGTGAATAATTACATGGATTGTTTGGTGCTTCACTAATCAATCATGACAGCAACAAGGAGAAAAAGCTTGTCTGGGTAAAGGAAAATGTCCTTTGGAAAAATTGCAAGTTATCATTTTGTGCATTTGATCTGCTCATCAAACATTGTCCTTTTTTCCCTATTCTGGTATTATGCTGTTTTAATTTTTCAATAATAAATCCAGAAAAAAACAGTTGTTGGGGCTTTTTTCCCTATAAAAGACACAACAGGGGAGTCTGAACAGCATCAACATGACTGCAGAGCTGCATTGTATTTCAAAGATGGAAAAAATGATAAATGGGAGAGGGAGGGGCAGAGAATTAATATCCTGCATTACATTCTGGAGACCATGAAAGCTGCTCCACCTATTTCTGTCATTTCATCTTGAAACCTGCCTTTTAGGATGCAGAAAATGAGGATTGGAAGGAAGAATTTCCATCTCCAAATTTCTTTCTCACAGCATGAAAACAGTTTAATTTAAAAATAAATAAAAGTAGTTATCTAAATCAGACCATAAGCAATGAACATCAGCCCTAAGATCAGCTCAGTTGGTCAAAGCAGGGTGCTAATAATGCCAAGGTGATGTGCTCTTCCCCATATGGGCCATTCACTCAAGAGCTGGATTCAATGATCCTTGTGCATCCCTTCCAAGTATTCTGTGTAAAAATTCAGTGATTCTGGGAATTTGAGATCAGCCTCAACTGAAACACAGGGAATAAAGTCCAACACTGCCTTATCTACATGCGGCCCAGTTTAATTTGATCTATCTGTGCATAAAAAGAAGAGAAACAGTACAATTAAATGCATAAAAGATAGAAAGGGTGGGTGAAGATACTACAGGAGTCAGAAGTAGTATAGGTGATTTGGGGGTTTTACTCGGTGGGGAGGGTGTGCAGGAAAAAAAGTACTACAAGAACCAGTTTATCCTGTTGAATCTGTGAGTTCAGATATCTTTGTGGTTTCTTGAACTTACGTATTGTATTTAAGCCTCTAGGAAATGAAATGCATGCCAGCAGACACAAAAAATGTAATGAGTATGATAAATTGTGACTTGCTCAAAGTTTGGACTTAAGAGCAGCAGAGTGCAGATGTGATGTATTTCAATCTGTCTAGATTTTCCATCAAAAGTAAAACTAGGGTTTTTTTTTAAACTAGTTGTTTGGGTTGTTCGGAGTTTTTTGAAATTACTGTAGGTATGACTCAGAAAAATACAAGTGGGCAATACAGAAAGCCTGTGAAAGCAGTGAGGTAAAAAGTACAAAATAACTGGATTGCAGAGATCTAAATGCACAGATTTATTCATGTTAACTACTGTTTGCCTCTCAGTACTACTCCATTAGAGTCATGTAGTACATAACTAATGTGATCTTCTTAGGGAGTACGGTTGCCAAAAGGTGGATACTGCAAACTGATGACATTAATACTTCCTTCTAGTACCAGTTTAAGTAATTTGAAGTGAGATCTATATAAATTATGTGCAGACACTGCTTGTGGCGGTGCTTGCTGATGTTTTAGAAGATAGACCTGGAACACAGGCTAAGTTATCAAAGTATTGATCCATGTACAATGAGAAGAAAATTAGGAGAAGAATGAGCTTTATGTGCTTTCTTTCCTTCATCTTCTTTCCATTATCTGCTTCCTGTCCTTTCTTTTCATTTAAGTCTTTCTTGGACATAAAATTTAGCTTTTTTTGGAAGAGACCTTCAAGATCATTTGTCCAACCATCAACCCAGCACCACCATAATCACCCATAACCCATATCCCCAAGTGCCACATCCACACCTCTCTTAATATTTCCAAAGATAGTGACTCCACTATCTCCCTGGGAAACTTATTCTAATGGCTAAGCACTCTTCCAGTGAAAAAAAATTTCTAGTATCTAACCTGAACCTCCTCTGGCACTATACGGCTATCTCCTCTTATCCTTCCACTTGAGACACAGCAGAAGACACTGACCACACCTGGCTACAACCTCCTTTCAGGCTGTGTACAAAGCAATGAGGTCCCCACAAGATTCTTTTTCTCCAAGCTAAACAATCCCAGCTCCCTCAGCCGCTCCTGTTTTCACCTGTTGAACCTTTACTAAATGTTCGTAAGATTTCTCATGCTTTTCTCTGTGAGAAGACACAGCTGAATTGGAATTCTGCCTCCACTTCCTTTTGAATACCTTTGTGGTTGGATGTAAAGGTTTCCAGATAACTGAACCTTATCTATTTCTTCTGCAGTTGATCACTAGGTAACGTTTGCTTGCATCCTCTCTTAGGTCAGTATAGAGATATTTCATTCCCTCCCACATTTAGGTCCTTAATGTGGTTTCCACTCATGGGTTTCACTAACTCAAGCATTTGCTGCCAAATATCTAGGACTGCAGCTTGCCTTGTTATCTCATCAGCACATCTGACTTGTTTCCTGGGGTGGGATGGGGGGTTGGCAGGGAGTGGGACAAGCCACTCCTTTTTAGTTTGCAAATTCTTTCAGAGCTTCCCTCAAAGAAAATTCTCTATATACTTTGAAAAGTCTGGGCAGCATATGTTACTGTTCACATGCTGTCTCCTGAAATGGTTGCTTGCTGTTGTTCACAGATGTTCAGAGCACAATCCTGACTTACCAGGATGCATTTATTGGTAGCTTGCACTTGGCAGTTTTATTCTATAGCCCATTTGGGTTAACTGACTTCTCCTTCATGCCAATACCACCAACCTCCTTTGGACAGACATCACATAGATTTTTCTGTGTCTGGACAAGAAGCAATGGGCTGCTGAATATCCATATTTTTGACATTCTAAAAGCCAAAAACTGATCTTCTGACTCAGGGTGTTCTTCGCTTGTTAAATATTCATCCTTCAGTATCACTTGGCTCTTACTCATGGTGCCATAGCTGTCTATACAAATATCTTGGACATTCAGGTTAGATGTTAAATAAAGAAGGAATGAACATGAAGGCAAGAAAGTTCAACCAGATGCCCCTTTCATTCAGTAAACCAAGATGAGTAATCATTTCCCGTGACTTCTTCTGAAGAGCCAAACTTCCACAGTTAGGCCCCAGTCGCAAGGGTGATAGCTTTGCTTCATTTCTAATGAATGTCTCTTCAAGCTGTTGATAGAATTCATCAGCTGCATCTTTGTCATCTGCTGTCGTAGGAGTGTTAATCTATATGATCGACATATTGACTGGATTTGCTAGAAAAAGAACTGTAATGATTTTGCTGCTGGTTGGATTACATCCAAGCATATACTTTGATTTCCTCTTGGATGTGACAAACACAGTGCAAGTTTCTTCTAATTTTTCTGAGCTTAAGCAGCAGCCCAAGTAGCTGTTCATCATGCTAGAATGGCACCTTTTATTCCACTGCAGCGCTGACTCTATATTTATCTACTTCAGATTTTTCCAATTCTTTTGTCACAATAATGTGCTTTTTCCACCCCACGCATTTCATGTTATTATATTAAGACGTGGTAGGCAGAATAATCTTCAGGCATTAACTTCCTAGAGTTTTAGTACAGCCAGAAACACTCTGTATGACCAAATACTCTATATGAACCTTTTCTGAGCTGTAGTGTCTTGCATTCCATCATGGGAGAATGATAAGAGAACAGATCTGCTGGCCATTGCTCTGCCATGCTCTTTTTCTAATTCAGCAACATCTGCAGTTGTCATCTACCTAATCATGCATGTCTCCTGAAGTTTTTCAATATACCTCTACCTTGATCAGCATTTGAAGTTTGACTGCTCTGCTCATCCTGCAAGTAATGAATTCCTCATCTGACAGGTGTCAAGTGTCTTGGTGAATATTTAATCCACAAAAAAGAGTGATGAAAGTGGAAGTACAAAAGGGATAAAAACTTGTTTGGTAACTGATGGAGTAGGCCACAAGTTGGAGAAAATACAGAACATTTGAAAACCAAAGGAGAGTTTGAATATTGAACAAGTTGATTTGAAGGAATACACATGGCAAATGTTCCTTATCTGTAAGGAGTTGGGTGAGCACTGTGAAACCTCTGGTTGAAACATACTTGGACAACCTTCTTTTGCATCTCATACCATTTCATATTCATATTTGATCTAGAAACATGGCAAGTGTCAAATTATTTTAAGTCAGGACCCTACTAAAACTGAAGGTATGACTCAAGTTCATTTTTAAACTGATTCTTTGCTTGTTAGAGCATGTTTTTCTTTTGAAGGTACTCCTTTGCTACACAGAACAAAATGAGTGCTCAAGAAAAAAGGAAAAACCTCAGAACAATTTCCTATTTTTTCTTGACTGTTGACATACTATTTTAAACATACTTTTCTGAACTGAAATAAATTTTACTTCTAGGGACAAACCTGCCACACATATTTACTAAATGATTCTGCTTTTCTGGTGTGCAAGTCAATGCAGAATTTGGGATATTTCTGTGTTCTTTTCATAATTTCACGTTATATTCCTCAGTGATTTTCCTAGCTTCATCTTCAGGTTTTTTCTCATGTTCGTTTTTAAATTAATTTTTTCTTCCTTCAGTTACCTGTGGATATGACCTTTCAGAAAAAACAGAGTGGTGTCAATACTTCCAGTCCAGTCTGCCACTTCTTCCATTAATCTCTCCTCATAAGAAAAAGAGACAAATGAGTAGCAGGGTCAAAGGTTGACATTCATTGATCGTTATGAGATGTTGTTTGGACATACTGTCTGCTTTTTTGTCTGTTTACCTGAACCCATTAGAATTTGTCTCTTAAGGATCTGTTGACTCTAAGCTGTGATACTTTAGGACAGTGTATATATATCACCAGAAAAAAAGTTCCTGTGACTGAGTCCACCCATTGATCTCTTTCTCACACATCAGGTTCTGCAGCTGCATCGAGGCTCTCCATATGACCACAGAAACCTTTAAATTATGACAAAATGATTGCAAAGTGAATTTGAACCTGGAGCTGGCAATCAAAGTAGTATTTGTTTAGTCTGCTCTCCTCAGGTTCTTCATGTACTTCTCTTCAGAATAATCCCGCAGTGCAGGAAGTCACATTGCTTTAAATACACTCTTTTGCTTGGAATGGCTGCACATGAGATTTGAAAATAAAAAAACTACTTCACCTAAACTAATCTCAGGAGAATTTCATAGATTTTTGTAGCCACATGTTTAAACTGCCTAGAATGATATCCTGGTACTCTGGAAAAATGTTTTCAATATGTACAACATAAATCCACAACCTTTACTGCATTTATGAAATACATACAAGAGGTACTTTTCTCCAAATTTTTGCATTATAGACACTAAATTCTATCTTTTATAGATAGATACCCACCCACAGTTACAACAAATCATTATAATTCTAACTACCAGCAATAAAAATATGACAGTGTTGTATTCAATTTCAGATGCACTTCATTCTTCTCAGGGTCTACAGACTTGTAATTGCAATATCATAATAATCAATATGAAGTAAACAGAAATGCAAAAATATTAATGAGGGTCAGTGAAAAACCTGAAGAAACCCCTTGGCTGGATCTTATCTCAGGCAAGTTTGAATATAGCTGCAGCATTGTCAAATCTTGCACAACTCATTTTTATAGCCATGTTATGATGTGCTTTGTTATTGTTGAATTGTGGGTTTGGGTTTTTTTAATTACTCTTCAGAATATGGAGAAGAGTCAGCTAGCAAAAGGAAGCCATGTAACCATTTTACTTAAAAGGTTTCTTAAAGTTGGTCTGATGACAATTCATGTTCTCATTGTTTAGGGAGCCTACATAAAAGATACAGTCATCAAATCTATGCTGCAATCATGAAGTATGATGCTGACCTACATAACCCCGTGGCTGCTATTTCATTTCATAACTGGCTGTGATCCATACTTGTATGAAGTATTAGGGCTGCTGTATCTGCAGAAGCAGAGATGACAACTTTCTCTTTGTGCATTGCTATTGCAGCTTACCACTGGTATATGGAAAGTAAGGAGAGATCTTTGTCTCTACCCATGCAGAGGTACTACTTTGATTTGCCCTTAATGAAGTCATGTTGGCTGTCACCAATTGTCTCTTTATTTTCCATGTGTCTTAGCACAGATTCCAAAAGGATTTGCTCCCTGATCCTGCCAGGCACCAAGGTGAGATTACTGGTCTGCAATTCCCCAGGTCTTTCTTTTTTCCCTTATTCAAATGGGGGTTATATTTCCCGTTTCCCAGTTGGTGGGAACTTCACCAAACTGACACAGTTTCTCAAGTATGAATGATAGTGGCTTAGTATTTCATCAGGTCCCTTGGACTTGTGTACCTTCAGGTTTCCATGATTATCTCAGCCTTATCTTTAGGAAAGTTTTTAGGAAGGTATTTTTTCTCCTGATGTCTAGCTTAAACCTCCCTTATTACAACTCATGCCTGTTACTTTTGTCTTATCCATCATGGACTCCAAAATATTGCCCTTTTGCAGCAAGTCACTAAGCTTTTGAAGAATGTCAGTGATTCCCCACTCTTCTCACCTCAAGCCTGAGCATTATCTAAGCAGTTCAGGTGTGTAAACCCATGCTTCAGAAATTGCACAGCTGGGTGGCACACCGCTTATATCCCTTTGCCAAAGGGAGTGCTCGGCCCTACAAAGCAATTGTTAATATCTGCCATTGTACTTCTAGGAACAGGATTGTTGCAACTGCCAACTTCCACCAACAGTCATTTCAGTAGTCTTTTCATTAACAGATTCAGCTAGTACAGAATGTTTTTGTCTTCAAGAGTCAGCCAACTCAGCTGTTTACCTCTGATATGCAACAGGGACAAATGGCCAGGTGCCAAAACCACTATATAAATGTGAGATTATGTTTTTAACATTTACCTAAGCAAAAAAGTTCCAGAAAAAAATATCCTGATACAACTAAGAAGCAGTTTGTGGAAGCCCTTCAGGAAATCTACATGTGATGGTATTTTAAGAACATAAGGGCTTGTGGGGATAGCAAGTTCAGAACAAGGCTTCCCTGTATTCAAGTGGGATAGAGAATAAGAAAACTGCAACATGCTAACTGCTTTCTAAATACTGACAAAAACCATTCATTCTAATGGATTTTCCAGGGAACAATTCTGACGTTCTTACACAGAATTTACATTCACTCAGTCTCCAAATGTCAGCGAGATCTCCACAAAAGAAAAAAGAATATTGGTGGACAATTAATAGGAAAGTATGGTCCAATACAAAACAGTAACTATAGGCACTGCTAACCAGAGAATTGCCCGATAAACCAGGAGGCTGCCTGATAACTCAGCAGAGTTGAGTTCCTCTGTGCTTTGTACGAGTAAGAATCCTTCTCCTCTCAGTTTTTAGGGACAACTGATCTTTGAAGAAGAGAATTCTGAATAATAGGAAATGTACTCAAGTTGAAGTGAAGGAGGAGCACAAGAGGGAAATGATTCATTGCCATAACTGAAGTAGAAGAATAACCCATTCATATGCAAGGTCATCTGTTGTTCTGTGTCATTGTGCTAATGAATCACCGTTTGTTTATACACTGGGAGTAGTACCTTACCAGTACAGAGAGGAAACAGAGACTATTTGTAACAGGGATTATACCACTAATTTTAGTGAAAACTTCTAATTTCAAAACACCTGACAGAAGAAAGGGCTGTATTCATAAGTAAACCTGCAGAGACCTTCCCACTTCTTTGGACTGTGTGCAATTTAAACATATTTGTCTTAGTGCCAGACCTGTGGCCAGCTGATCTGAAGCAGAATTTGACAGTGCAGACACTGATATATTATGAACTGCCAAAAGTACAAACTAGGGAGCATTATGTTTGTGCTTCTTCTACAGCTAGAGTGTTCATTAGTGGTTTAGAGGAGAAGAGAAATGGAAAGGCTGTGACAGGGAATAACTTTACTGGCAATATAACTAATTCACACTTTCATTTTCCCTCTAAATGTCTTAAGAAATGTTACCTCAACTATAAGCCCTTTATCCCAATAACTCTTAATTTGTGTATTAAGGAAGTTTATGTTCACATGTTGTCAAAGAATCTGAACAGAGAGAGTCTCTTAGCTTAGATTCCCAAGATGTAATCTGCTGATTTGATTAGGCAAGTTGGTCTCTGAAGAAGTCTGTTTTCTGAGTTAGTCAATGGATGAGAAAATGAGGAGTATGTGCCTGTATTTTTCACAATTGTTCTGAAACCTGCAAGGGGGTCACTTACATGCTTCATGCAGCACAATCACAGGGTCTCCCACTGTATTTCACTTCCTGATGTGCAGAAGTAATGCAAAATTCAACAATACATTCCTTCAGACCTCTACTGATTTTCAGAGAAAAAATGCAAACACCCAGGAAACAACCTCTGTACAGGTGATCACACCCTTGTGAAAACCAAACAACACAGGTAGCACTGAAGTGCTTCAGCTTTCAATGCCAGGTCTACAAGCAGTGGACAAATAACTAGTGTAGAAGGCACAGAGGAGAGACAGGAATGAGACAGATCCTTCACTTACTATTCTGGAGAGCCACATACCCCTAGAAAGAGGCTGGCACTATCCATCCATCTGCACCTGACTGCTCCACAGATCTACAGACCTGGTAGTTTTTACAAGGAATCAGGCTTATGTTACTGCATGGCCTTGCTTTATGAACTGTAAGGTCTAGATTTGCTTCATCATTCCTTCCTCTAAATCTGTCAGAAACACGAAGGGACAAAACTCCCGAGGGCCTGGTGATCATGTCAAACACCCAGTTTTAGGAAAAATCATGGAGGAAACTGTACCAAATTAAAGACACAAAAGAGCCAGTGAACAAGAAATAAAAATGGCACGCAGGATTGATACCCAAGTAAATGTATCTATACATCCATAAAACTTCTTGCTCTGAATTGAAAAAAAAAGAAAGAGTATGGTTATGGGAACAGTAGGAATAGAGATCATGAGCTAGCTATAACACATGAAAAATATTTTAATGTTAAGTTCAGGGGAGAAACCAAGAAGAATTTTTAACA
Source organism: Lichenostomus cassidix (assembly GCF_008360975.1). Taxonomy (NCBI): domain Eukaryota; kingdom Metazoa; phylum Chordata; class Aves; order Passeriformes; family Meliphagidae; genus Lichenostomus; species Lichenostomus cassidix. The sequence goes on along the minus strand of NC_139484.1, from coordinate 12,371,935 downwards.
GTTCCACAGTAGGCAAATAGTTAAATTATGACTATTTATTTTCTTTGCAGAAAGTCCAAGGGACTATTCAAAACCTCAACTATTTAGTCTTCTGCTTCTTTTCAGTATCTACTTATAGTCAAAAAAATAAACCCTAATTTATATCTTGAATACTAACAGATATTGCTAACTCTTGCAGCTGCAGTTGAACCTTGACATTTCAGATTTGCTAGCCACTAGAGTGTATACATTGCACACACTAAAGCAGTTCAGTAAGTAAGTCCAAGGTAATGAATAAAGGTGAAGAAGAATGAGAAGAATATGGGGACTGTCTTTCCCTTTACTCTCTGAACTCACCCATAAGCTGGTGGAGAAGACTGGACTTCTTTTGGGGCAGAACACTTCCATAATCTTCCTATCAGGTCAATGAGAAAATTTAAAAATTAAGTTTATACTAAAAAAATTGGCAGGGACAGAGTATGTTTTCAAGCCTGGCTCTTTCTCACCTCTACAGGTGATTAACTAAAATTATCCCAGGCACAGATTTACCCTGTAGTAAGCTGTGCTCTTCTAAGCATTTCCAGGGATGTCTAAGGTGTTAACACAGCCCCAGAGATGCTTCCAGAAACAATTTAGGCAGAATGCCAAATATAGGTCAGGTCTACACAGGGCATACACACCTGTATGCACCTTAGAGTTCTCTTCAGACTACCAGAACTAGCATATAGCAAAGCATGTAGAAAGATCAGGGCATCATCACAAACAAAAAATGGCTATCCCATCATATACTGGGCCACAGACACATCAGTATTACCTACAAATGTGTTAATTTCTCTTGGTCATGCTTGCAGAACACCAAGGGTGCACATAATATCCCCTTCTGGTAACAGTGTTCCACTTTTCCTTGGTAAGTGTGATGTAAGGTAGATATTGGGGCAGTTATTGGGACATGTATACAAGTTTTATAAAGGACTTAGAGTTCACTGAGCAAATTCTACCATTAAGTGTCTTAGAGTAATGCACATCTAAAAGTCACCAAACTGTGAGATAATGGTGTTTAGTAGGCCAGTGAAGCATAAATACACACACTGTTAAAATTAGTTTCTTTAAATGGGACAAGTAAATATGCAGCTCTTATAAAGAACTCATCCACTGATTTGGAGAAAAAGATCTGTTCAAATGTAACTTGATGAAAGGGATTATCTTGAATTTCAGTGCATTACAGTGTAATTCTATTAAAGAGCTGAATTCTACCTTTTTTCCCCTAGTAGGGATGTTAATCTGTTCCTTGATGTGATATTAGTTGCATTTAACCTGAAAGGAGATGGATTCAGTCATGCATACATGACTAACCCTGTTAAAACATCAACAGAACTGAAAATATCCCATCTAGAATTAACTGGACTACACAAGTAACAAAAGCCATGCTTTGAGATTCAGAGCCCTTAAATGTCAGTAATTCCACTGAGTCTATGACAAACAAAAACAGCAAGTGCAAAAGATGTCACTTAATGTGAACTTAATGGAAGGCGGGGGGGGAGAAAATAGGAAATACCCCTTCCTTAATAAGATTTAGCCTATACTATATAGGTTTTCAAGAGACAGAGATATCAATTCAAAGAAAGTGGCAATAAAGCAACACTTAAGCACAAATTAATAGATGTCACTTTTATCAGGTATTTTACTCCTTGGTACAGAATTATCTTTTGGAATTAGACCTCTGTCTTGTCAAAAGCTTTGATTTTCTTAGAACACAAGGGAGACTATGACAAAGCTTTGATTTGCTTTGTACACAAGGGAGACCATGACAAGGGGTTAACTGTACCCTGACATTTTAAAGACTCAGAGTATAACTCTGACTTCACTAACTGATGATACCACAGCTGATACCCACTGAGTACCAGTGAATTTAATCCCACGATTTCTTTCTGCTCTGCTGTCTTCTTGATTATGCAGACCAGAAAATATTCTCCAAAGGAAGCAGAGCAGAGTACATTTCTCACAGAGCTCCAGTATTTCCCATGTGCTTTTTGTTTGTATGCACTAGGAGGGAAGAGGTTCTGTGTTCATCTATTTGGTTGACCTAATCAAGTTTCCCAAACACTAGAGCAAGGTTTAAGGATCAATAGAAAGATACCCTTTGCCACATTAGATGTGCTTGGATAGCCATTCTTCCCCACTAGGCTCTAGCTGCGAGTCAAGAAAGGCACAGAACCCTTGTAGGGTTTGTGACATAATGGGCATCCCTCCAACCATACAAAATCACACTAGATGCCTTGGTTTAATACCTGCATATAGATGAATTACCTAAGCTTGAGGTATTTGTACTGGTTTTCTGTGGTGGCAAACTGGATTTATTAAAATCAGAACAAATTAGGTGCACCACATAAGTACTCTTCCTTTTTTCAGTGATGAAAAGGTGGCTGAACTAAAATGTTTTCCAGAATTCTTCTCATTGCTCTCTCTTCATTACAACCTATACTTACAACTACAAAAAGGTTGTAACAGAGGCCAAATACATGTCCTGAGGGCATTACAGAAGGCTGTCACATCTTTTGCAGAAAACACCCTGACAAACACTCACTCCCACTTCACTCCATCAGTGGGTTTCATCTCTCCATGTCATGGCAGGTTTTTGGTTTTTTGGCGTGTTTGTTTGCTGTTGTTGGTTTTGATGGTGGGTTTTTTAAAAGATCAATACAAAGATTTTAGTTTTCATCGTCTTTGAGTGCACTGGAAACCAGGAACCCAAATCAACATGCCAGGGAATCTGCTTATTGATAAATAATCCATCTTCTGGATATGGCATGAGTTACTGAGGTTTTGTAGTTGAATAATATGATAGCATAATCATATAATCAATGCTCCAGACTAGGAATTAAAAATACATTGATTGGTACTGTGTTTGAAAGAATTAGCTTAGCAGCTAGAAGATAGTTTTATTCACTATTACTAACAGCTCCCTACCAACCCTATGTATCCAAATCCATAACCTTTGAAAACACAGCCTCTCAGCTGAGGGGTGAAGCAGCACAAGAGACCTTCAATCTGTTTGCAATAGCCTGCCCTCAAACAATTTGCAATTACAGAGTGTGCAGATTGTTTCATTCTAGTTTAGTATTTTAATCTATAAATTCACCAAATCTTTAAAGTTAGAGAATTCTGCCTGAGCTATTAAATCAGTAGCTGAGATTAATAAAACTAAGAGTGGGTAAAAAATCCCTTATTTAAATAATCCCAAGTTCTCTCTCTCTCTTTGGCTGAATAGTCCACATTTCAGTTTACCCAAATGCATAACTTGAAAAGCAAATGCTTTCGTATTCTCATCTCCCAGATTGTATCATGGTGCTACTGTAACACAGTTTTCCTTAATTACAACAAAAATACTAAGACTGACTTACACTGCTATGGATAAAGCAATGCATTAGGCCTTGAACTGCCTTCCCATTAAATTCTGATCATGGTTCTTAGTAGGCAGCACTGGGCCATTTTGAGCCCCAAGGGTTGTGTTCTCTGAGGTTCAAAGGAAATGGAAAATCGGTCCTCCCAGATCACACTCTTTGGCTCAGGCAGTCAGCTTGCACCAGACTGAGCTGGGCCTCCAATGGGACTTTTAGTTTTGCTTCCAGAACAACCACAGCTGCTAACACAGACAGGATTCACACCGGAGTTCACTAGGCTCAGTATGTTTTCTACCAGTGATACCATTTGATTATAGGATCTAAAACAAATATGATGTAAAAGCAAGAGAACAAGCTAAAACCTTTTTCTGGAGGGATAGTTGCTGAGGAAACCATTTTCTTTCAGTATTTAGTACTTCAATAACCCTTTAGGTCCAATAAAAGAAGCAAACAAACAAACAAACCATGGTCAATTTGCCTGGGAGCAGTCATAGATTTAGTGTTATTTTTTTTATCTTGCACCTCCAAGGAAAACTACTTTTTCCTTACACATTGTACTGGTTGATATGTCTATCTTCTATCTGTCATTTCGTCCCCACACTTACTTTTGAACACTGAGATAAAGCAAACATATACTCTCTAATGCCATGTGTTCACACATTCATACAAGTTTGCTTCAGAAAGGGTAAGGTGTGGAGTTTCTTTTAGCTGTTTGTTACACCAGAAATGTCTGTGTACCTGTAAGAGCTGATGAATTGAGTGAGGAAGTAGGAGCAGTAGAAGCAATTTAATAGCGAAAAATGGAAATGATCTCCCTAAGAAATTTCTTGCAGCATGGTAAGCCCTGTCTTAAAGGTCTACTTTTTACTGCTGGTCTCAGCAACTCTGCAATGTTATAATTTAAAATACACTAACCTTTCCTCTAGCCTCTGCAGTCTCAAGTGCTTTAAATTGCAGTGAACAAAATAGGTCAGGTTCAAGCTTGCAAGAAACTATCATACCTCTGAAAACTTCCCAATGCTTATGTCTGTAACACTGTTTGGCTGGAGTGAATCCTCTGCAAGATCACAGATGTTTTGCATCTCCTTACTTCATGAGCTTAACTGTATCTTCCAATAAATTTAAATTTTATATTTGTATTAAAGTAGAATTGAGGTATATATTTCAACTTATTTCTTACTCTTCAATACCACATAAGCACTACTGTGTTTATTTACAACAGCTACTGTTACTAGGTTGTTGAAGCACACAGATCTTCCTAAATCTTCCTAATATTGCAGATTTTAAGCAACTTCTGTCTGAAAACATCACAACAACAGAATACAATTATATTTATATGATATTTATGATACTTATAATCATATAGCAGTGAATGAAGACTTTTAAAACATGCTTAAGAATTTTTATTCTGATTTTAGCGAACTGCAATTATTTCTCATCCTAAATGCCCATGAATTCCTCTGTTAGGTTTAACACCATGACTTCTTTGTTATTATAAGCAATTGGATTATAATTGCTCCCCATGCCCTCCCCCAAACATATATTTTGGAAATTATTCTGGAAAAAAAAGCACACCAAAATTTCATCCCAAATACAGAGATCAAGAACAAGAGGAGTGCAAGCTGAAATAATTTGATTTACAGTAATAACAGACTGGAACTGCCCACTAGTTATTTTCACTACAAATCATTATAGATAACAATCATCAGTTATGCAACTTCAGATTAAGCCCATTTTTCCTGATGTATAAAACAGACATAAATGACTAAAATGCATGATGAATTTGGTAGTTAAAACAGTGACACAATTCCAATAGGACTACTTTATGAAGTTTGTTATAATAGCAGTTGGTGTGAGTCTAATAATGAATGTAAATTATCATATAATTTTACCAGTTTGCAGAAAGAATGCTTTTTAATTGTTCTCCTTTAATAACAGAACACACAAAAAAGTTCTCCCTAGTTCAATTTAGTCTTAGTTAATCATCTTACCTCTTTTTGTGAAACATTAACCGAGATATTTAAAGTTATATACAAGGAACTATTCCTTTCTGTTCTTTCCAGAATGAAATTGTGCACTGCATGCTGGCCCCTCTAACATTATCAAGGGTTTCTACGTAGGATTACTGCAGCACATGGAAAGAACACAGCAACAAGGCCTAATGGGCTGCCTGTTACCTAGCTGTCTCTTTATATTTTGTGTATGGCACAGTGAGGGCTCAGTGCCTTCAGCCATTCAGAACTGCCCAGCTGTGCAAAAAACAAAGCACATTTAGCATGTTTGAAGCAAATTAATCTTGCAAATTTCATTTTGCCAAGCAGAGCAAGAAGACAAGGCAACCAAGACCTAGCCAGGCTGCAGTTTTAATTATCTTCACAAACCTGGAACTGCAACCACTAATTCTGAATGACTAACTGTCTACACGCTAGTCTGAATGACTACCTGTAATGAATGTGATTATTCTCCTATAACCTGGACTTCTCACAATGTTTCTGCCAATCTCAGAAGGTGTTCATTTATGTGCTTGGGAAACTTGTAGGAACACCTTTATGACAGCCACAAAGAACAGACTTCCATTCTGTCTCCCCGAGGCAGGGGAGGACCTCTCCCGTACTTCATCTAGCAGGAGAATGGCACTTCTCCACAACTCTCTGTACAATCCACATTCCAGTTTGCATCATCACCTCCTCAGCATGGCTTGACACAAAACTCTTTGCCAGGGCCTGGATTCGTCAGCAAAAAACACTAAATCATTCCAAAAACTAGAGCAAATAAAACACCTCATTCCTTGCTCTAAAACATTTCTAGCATGAGCCCAAGGAGAAGAGATAAGAAAAGGTTGCCACTATAAGACAGCACTTAGATAGCCAGGTTTACAAAGCACTTCCTTGTGCACAGGAGGCCTCAGCATTACTAGCTGGCAGTAGTTCCTCTTAGTGCTCCCAGATTGATGAGGTGGTTGAGCATATCCAGGAAGTCATCCCTTTCACAAAAAGGCTTCTAATTTTGCTAGCTCATGTTGCTGCTTTTGCCTAAGCTGTGAGCAGTCTAAAAGCTTTACACACCAACAAGTGTATGTTGATCAACATGAAATGTCAGATCTTTGGCTTTATTTCTTCACTAGAAAACTCTTTTATACCACTTCAGAAACTCTGTTTTGTCCTTACCCTCTCATTTGTTCTCTGGAAGAAACTATTTACTCCCTGTGGGACAATTCTCTCTATGTAATTTATTTGGTCTGCAAGGTGTGCATGCTCTATAGACTACCCCTTGCAGGAAAACATACCTTTAGTATTTTGAGTAAAAGCTACATAACACCCCATTTTACCTTGTTTTGTTTTTCTTTCCTGATCTAATGTTCCTCTAAGTGTTTTCTTAAAGTCCTCTTGATAAATTACTTATGCTAATCCAATGATCCAATTGCTGACAGAGAATGAGGTGGTCTCTTGGCTAGGCTACCAAATGCTGATCTTGCACATACACTACAATTTTTAACTGTGAGCCAAGATATCTGCTGAGAGGTGGTAACTCCTCCAGGATCTGCTCTCCTGCAACCTGCTGAGTTGTTTTCTTGGCTTATTCATTTATTCCCTAAAGAAAGAAATAGGATCCCTCATAACTCTTGCTTGTTAAATCTGGCTCGTGTTCTCTGTGACTTTGGCCAGGAACCATGTGGTTGGAGGATTTATGTGAAGTGGAAAGGTTGTGATTCCAGCAAGAATTCCACATGACCTATCAGCTGTGATTTATCACTCCCTACAATGACCTGAAAATATGTTGAATGGTTATATTCTTTCAGTCAGTGCTTGGCATTTGAAAGCAATGCTTTTTCAGGTGATGCAAGAATGTCTTTAGACCTGTGCAGTGCAGAAAATAGTTTTCAATAGTAACTATTCATTTCTGTAAGTTGTGCACTGTAAGGCTACCATGACAAATCCTGAATACTCTCTGCCTGATATTTCTGCTCAAATTTTTGCCTTTAATTGGCATTACTGCAGGTACATTGCTTAAAAGAATACACTCCTAGGGCACATCATTCATAAAATACACGGTACATACTTTTTCAGCCTTCCCTCCCAGCTTGGTCTCATTGTGTGTTGGAAATTTAGTGGTGGTCCCCCACATTCTTGAACACTGAAAATCTTGTCAGATGCCTCCGTCTCCTAAGAGTGAGCTGACCACTGACCCACTGAGCAGTGAGGTGGCAGCTTTCTGCATGGCCTCTCATCTTCAAAGTACAGCAAGAGAAAAAGCATATGGAACAAACACAGTCCTGCAGTACTTACAGACCCACACCCCACTCAAATGCCCCACTCTGCAGTTTTCTATCAAACCTTCATGAAACAATACAGAATTCTGGGTAGAAGGATTAGAGTCCAAATCTGCCTCTCCTTTCCCTTCAATAAACAGTGCTCTACCTGTTAGGCAGCACCTTTTCCTTCCTGTCATACAATGTTAATTCAGGGAAGGATATAGTAGAGGGCAAAGCAAACAAGCAGTAAAACACTCTGACAGCAATTATTTTTGGTAAATCATGTAAGTCTGGAGCTGCCACACAGCAAGTCAGAAACACCCTCAGCTTGCTGCTTAACCAAGCATTCTCTTTCCCATGCCACTCCAGAGGCCATGCAGCAATCAGGAGTGCTTCTCCCTGTGCCAGCTACAGCAACCAACTGGTGCTGCTATGCTGCCAGGAAAATACTATTGGAGCAGCACACCAGAGCATTTATACCTCTTTCTTATCCCTGTTCTTCTATCCCCTAACAAGCCACATTCCTAACTAATCACAACATAACAGTCAGGAAAATAATTTTTTCATAATGCAGCATAAAACACAAAATCTAACTGTCCAATAATAATATATTTACTTTCACTTTTTCATGCTCTTCTTATAAAGTGTACACACATACACACACACACACAAGTGTTTATCTATTTCAGCCCTACTACAGCTGATAAATTCATGAAAAAGTGCAAGTGCTCTATCTTCCAGCTTTTCAGTGCATAACATGGACTTTACAAAAGATCAAAGCAATTAAAAAAGAAATGAGTGTATGCAACTAGCTTCAAAATTGTCTCAGTCCTCCTGCTGTTCCTGACCATTTTGATGTGACTTCCCCTGTTTCTTTCTTCTACATCTCTGTTCACAGAATGAAGAACTATGGCCACACACAGGGTTTTCTTAGGAAAGGTTTCGACATAGTATAGACAGGAGCAGAGTTTTCGTGCTGTATAAATTGCATACAGGGTTTTTTTAATCTCCACTGAGAATTAACTTTATATTAGGTTATCAAAGAAGACATGCCTACTCTACCTGGACTCTGATTTGAATTTGATTTGTGTTGGAAGAGCAGTAATTTAAGTTACTGCACCTAGCAGAGCTGGAACTGATCGCATTCACTCTCACAAACAGTATGAATTTGATATAGCCCTTCATAGACATCTCTCTTCCTCTGCTAGCATGTGGTTTAAAATGTATTGGAAATGCTCCTTTTTGGATTGATTAAGATCTGTAGACCATATTCAGATTCCTGTAGGTTGTCTGTGGCAAACCAGCTCATTGCTTTATGAGATGAGATTTTTGTGGACCTAGAAGTTACAACAGAAGCTCAGGCTCATGCTTAATAGGACACTGGACTAACATCTTCAGGTTTAGGGAAATTTTAAAAATTAACAATAAAAACCCCACTACAAAATACCTTTCACTAGGTTAAATTGCTTTTCTTGGACCTTGGACTCCTGACATATTTTTTGGATGTATTTCTTGTATCATGTATTTCTTGCTATCAAGGCTGAATTTCCTTTCTGTTATGATTGCTAATACAGGATCTATAGTTTTAAGAAAGTATCTGTTGATACAATCCAGTACGGAAGAGGGTATGAAACATTATTTATTTTTACACTACTACATACAAAGAGTGAAAGTGAACCACTGTAAGAACAACAATAATATATTTCATAGCTCTAAAAACATGAATGGAGGAGATATTTTATCTTTTCCCGTTCTGAATATGTTATATAAGAGCATGATTTGCTTTTGATGAAGACCATAACTTCCACTGATGTTAATAGACAATGAATTAGCCTAAAAATACAATAAAAGAAGTAGTTCACAATTTAGATTCAGACTTTGAACTCTGCAGTTAAAACTTACATAACACAAGATACAAAGAACAAAATGTTAGAAAACTGTCATGTAGATATGGAGGTATTCAAGATGCCCTGAGATCTTTATTCTGGTCAATGTTGCCATGCCCTGCCCTACAAATCATGTCTTTTCTGCACTGCAGACTGTGAACAAGTGAGGGCTCAGCCTGGATCCCACTCACAGTTCACCCCAAGCAGGAAAGAAGAAAAAGGTTTGCATGTGATCCACACAGCTGCCATTCAAAGAAAGGGCAAACGCTCAAATGTGCGGATATGGGATCTAAATTACTAAACTCACTAAACTTTCAGGCTCTGCAAAGCATAATAGCAAATGTAAAAGAAATGTGAACAGCACCAGCAATGGAAATGTGAATCAGTGGCAAGGTTGTGAAAAGGTTGTTTCCTTTTCAGCCCTCATATTAGTGCCTGCTGATAAGAACTGATAAAGTAAATTTTATATGTCTTGCAGTCTTTGGAAGGAAGCAACCATGCTTGATTTGCTGAGTAACAACTAAGATATCAAAATATTTTTAAATTCAATAGAAATCTTCACTTAGAAACTGTTAGACTATCACAACAAGTTTATATTTATTTGTTTAATTATATGCAATATTTTATCAATATAATTATATATATTTAAACCATTAACGATCACCCCCACAAATAAAAAAGCCAAATCTAAGAACTACCTCCTCCATCAAATTCCTATGTCTTACCTCCCTGTTGCAGATGGTGTTTCTCGCCTGGCCAGTGGCCATGGGCCACCAGAGGGAGCCTGCACAGCTTCACAAACTGCACAGGCACAGGGAGAGGGACATAAGGAAAACACGCTGAGTTGTTTCTATAGATCTTGAAGAGGACAACTGAAGTCTTCTCAGGTTGCACTGAAACCTTTCACATACAACCCAGGCTTCGTGGGGCATTATGTTGCTGCTTCAATGTGGAAAAGATAGGAAGCTATTCAAAGTGAATGAAGACACTGGAAAAAGTTACAGTAATCACTTGAAAAAGGAGACAATAAACAGCTAACGATTTCAGCTTTACATAAAATTAGTAAAAAAGGAAAATAAAAATTTATAATATAATTCCATCATATTTCTGGTTTTGTTCTGTCTGTGTAGGGCCTAATCTGCCTACACTGGTAGAGACTTCAGAAAAGGAATTATTTCACTTCATATAGGCACAGTAACGGTCGTATGAATAAGAAAGCAATGGACTCTCTGTACTTCTACTTCTCCACATATTTTATATTGCTTTAAAAAGTCTTTATGAATTAAAAAAAAAAACTTTTGATTATTCTAAAAATAAGAAAACTGAACACAGCTTAATGATGCATTTACAACTTTCACCATCCACTAGTCAGTGGATGCTTTTTTGAAGATTTGTCCTTTGAATATCTTGTATTTATATTCAGAGAATTATAAATGCATTCAGTAATTTCTTTTCAAGCAACCCTGTGAAATGCCAGGTTGATTTTTATGAAAGTGGTAAGATTGATTGAGCCCTCTTTCAGAACAAATTAGAAATTTCCTGTGATGACTCTGTTGGAAAAAGATCAAAGGAACATCTCTCTAATGGTATTGATGGTTGTTGTGATGGCAACTGTGTATTTTCCTGCAGAACACAGGAATGAAGAAACATCAAAAGGGAAATGACGAAAGGGGGCAAGAGATGAAGGATGGAAGGGAAATGATGGCCAAAGGCCAGGGGCACTGTTGGTAATCAGACTGACCAGAAGCTATGTGCAGTGGTAAAAGAGGAAACAGAAAGGACGATGTGCACATGAGACATCTGCAGCTTGAATTCAACCTATTACACAACATCCACCAGGGAAACTATGAGTGACTTCTAACACCTGACAAGAGAGGCCTGCTGCCTTCTTGAATTGCAACTTGACAGCCAATACAACTATTCTCATTGACTGTAACAGAGCAGCACGAATAGATGGCCATTTACTCCACACCTGCATGCCAGAGGGCAACTAAGCTCATTAGAGGCCTACATCCAGACTATGATTTCTTCTCAATCCAGTAACTGTTGGATCTATGGAAAAAGTCAAAAGATAAATTTTCCCTCTGACAATTAGTGGGAACAAAAAAGCTATCCTACATCCAAGTGTTTTCACTCACCTTTGACTCCAGCTACTCCTAGGCTGCCATAAAATGTGCTTGTTTATTTTCATAAGTCCTCAAGTCCTTTACATATCTTTCCCAACATCATCCCACACTATAAATGCCTCAGGTAACTGGAAAAATTGCTACAGGCTGTAAAACGTTAAAAGTTTTCTGCCCCTCTGAATAAATAGTCACTATGATTTGGCCAGTTTTCAAATTAGAAGTTTCAAGGTGTTGGGAAACTATAATTTCAAGTGTATTTCTTCCATTTCCCACCAGCTATAACATCAAAGATTGCCAGAATGAGAGCTAAGAACCTTCAATTTTAAAAAAAATTTCCAATAATGTCTCATCATAACCACAAGACATCCCTTGTGCCATGACTAGAACAGCCTCAGTTTAATTGCTCCTGCAATATTGCCAATTTGTTGCTGGAAAATATTCATAGTATTAGATAATTTTTTCTTAAGGGTCAAGTACTGCAGTCAGTAGAGTCTACAAGAATCATAATTTTTACTTCCCAAGAAACTGAAGCTTTTGCATGGTGCATCTGACTTACATCTAGGAGTATCCAGGATTAGAGAAGAAAGGAATTAGAAAGACTCAAACAGATCTCGTGTACTTAAGTTTCACGTGATTCTTCTGGGCCAGGCACAAGCTATGGGCTTCCTCTCTGTTTGATTTTCTGATGATTTTCATTTTTCATTGTTGGAGGTGGTGGTGCAGTACTGTAATGTTTTATCCAAAGCAATCCAAGATTCAGAGCCTCCAAGGCATGGTAAATACCATGCAAAGGATCTCTTATACCTTTTCCATCTGCTTCTTCTGTTGGACATTTCAAGTGCCCATGTTACTAAAAAACTTCACAGAAAACAAAGAATGCTTTTCACTGAACATTTTAGTTGCTGCATTGGAAGACCTTATATTGTTCAAATCAAAAGATTTGACTCTGACAAGTCAGTGGTATCTTCAGTTCCTACCTTCCTAATCCAAGTAATAAAAGAAGGCAGTAAAGGAGGTATTTTAAGGGCCCTAAACCACATGAACACAAGCCTGTCTATATGAGATCCGACATCATGGCCACTTTGCAGTGACACATTCATATCTCTTCACCCAGATGATGCTTCTTTGCACATTTAGTGTCTTTTACAGGGTACTTCTGTTCTCTCCCTTGCACTAAGACAATGAAATGTGTCACTGTGTCCCACGTAACATACAACATAAGTGATGCTCTGTACCCACATGCCTTGCTATAGCCATGTAACCCATTTAAATAAAGAGCAACAATTTTCAAACAGGAAAAAATGGCAATAGGTTAATTAAAAAACTTAAAAGCTTGGAGCTTCAATTTAAAATTTTTGTTACCTGCAATGTTTAAATAATCAGATTATCTCCGAAGAATTGCACTAGGTTCACATTACAAATTGTACTGGTGGCTCTGAAATCAGGTTGGAGTTTGGAATTCTCTAAGTTTGAGAGATAAACTTTTCAAGTTTAAACCCTTCACACCACTTGTGACCTAAGTATTTCAGTGTACTGCTATGTTTTCATATCAAATTGTATTTGCATGTATTTTTAATATTTATACAAGAATGTCCAACTGAGATGAAATGTTCTGTTGATAGGAACACCTGCTGTGTTCTACATTATTGGAACATGCTAATAATGGGAACTGTCTGCTGTATTTTAAAAGAAAAGGATTTCCCCCTACAGTTTAACTGAAATGGAAAGGGGACAGAATATGTTCTTCACTGAGTAAGGAGGTAACTCAGCAAAGGCGATGCATGTGTGTGCTTCATAAAGGTATTGCTTTACTTTCCAAATATAAAGTAACAGCTTTGGATGTGGGAAGGAGTGCTATGTCTATTCATTTCAAAACATGACCACTATTTATAGCATTCATATATTCTCATTTTTAGATCTCTACTTAAACATAATTGTCTACCATATCCATGATTTTAACTGCCTAACCCAAAATTATTTTCTCTTCAATTTTTAGAGGATAAACAGAAGAGGCACACAAAATCATTATGTAGCCAAAGATGCCGTGTGCATATATGTACACCACATTTATGCAGTATCCACAGATATACTGAACCTATGCTTATGGTGTTGACCTTTTATGAGGAACAAAATAAACACATAAAACTACTTAGGGGTCGATTCAAACACCAAAACACCTCTAATGTATTTCAGTTTTGAGTCCTGATTCCATTTAATCAAAGATACAGGAGGAAAACAATCATCTCCAAGGGTCTATAACACTTTCCTATTGTATTGTCTAAACGTGTGGTTCAGATACAAAATAGGTAATACGTGTGGTGTGACACAAGTTTAGATGGCAAGAAATGCACCAAATTATTCATGAACAGCATAGCAATTAAAGCATACCAAATGGCTGCTGCTAAAAGCATTATTATACAAACACCATTTATCCTACACAATTGTTTCAGAAGTGTTTAAAGATGTGTATATATAATATATATAGATGCATATGCATACATGCATGTGGATAAGCATTTTATACATACTTACACAAACATGTACTTCTGTATTTTGGCATTTAATTTTTCATCCTCCTGAATTCAAGTATGTTGTCAGTGGACTTCGTTAACTATATAGGTTTCAAAAGTAGAGCAAAGAGAAAGCAGAGCAATAGAATGATCAACAAAGGAAAATTCCAGAATGAACATCTGTCTGGAATACAAGTATGCCATTGTTTTTAGGTTTACTATTGCCTGGCTTTTTAAGCTAAATCTTTCATTTCTAGTTGTATTAGTCAAACACCAGGAAACAGACATTGCACCATAGCTTCCAGCTAAGCTGTCTACCTCAACAATAATTACTATTCTTTCTCTTAAAACAGCACTAACCACAGCCACAGCCAAAACCCATATGACTAAATGGCTCCTCAGCGTGCACCGTAATTCTAATTCTGGTGATAAAATCTTGGTTCTACCTTTGAGGATTTCAAAAACACAACACTGCATACAGTTGCTGGGCATCATGTCTCATCTTCCCCATTCTGCGCAAGCATAATGGGTGAAAGGGCTCAGAGGAGCAATTGTTATTTTTCTCTATCATAAAAGTCAGCAGCTGCCTGTTTTCACTGTGTAGCTTTTATTTCACTGCTTGCTTGGTGTCCAATAATCCCTATGAGCCATGATGCTGGAGTTTCACATCCCTGAGCCACTTTCACACAGCCCACACACCAGTCAGCATCCTGCTGCCACAATAGTTATTTCCAAAAAACCTGTTTCGAAACAGTATATTTAAAAATAAAGGCCCACAGAACTGCTCTATGCTAACAGAAAGAACAGCACAATTTATTCTGGAGCAAGGAAACATGTCAGGAAAGTCAGCATTGCCTGAATCCTTTGATTTTGTATCTGCACATGCGCCATAAAACTCTGTACATGAGACCTAAAATAGAGTAACTTGCTCATAGGATAGGTGTGTGAGAAATATGGCTCCACTACAAGGTTATACACATGTACTCCTGCATGTAGGAACTGATAAAAGAAGGTGTGATGTATTACCAATAAGGGAGAAAAATGAACTTCTGTTGTTCCCTGGAACATAGAAAAGCAAGAAAGAAAGGTACTGTATGTCTGCATTTGACTTTTTGTACATCCAGTCCAGAACATTGTCCCTGATAGTAGTTACCATTAGAATTTGGAATCTTGTCCTGCGTTTGTAATACGAGATTCAATCTCACTTCCAAAGTTTTTATTTCTAAGTACTCTAACTTTGGATGTGTTTCTATCAGTTTTCAGATCTGCATAATTTTTGACCTTGATGCCACTCTAGCTAGAAGCTACGTGAGAAGTATTTAATGAAAGTCACTTTGCTGACCTATGACTCAGAGGGGTAGCTCTGAATCACTGTTCCTCTGAGGGTTACTTGCAAGGTATGACAAGAACAGCTTCTGGCAACTTGGGTTACCAAGAATATGGAAATAGAAAAAGCTGAGACGTTTCCTCTGCCCTACAGTGCCACATCCTTTTTCACACTGACATAGCCTCTGCCCTCTTCCCTGAGCTGGTCACACTCTTGCCCTGGTCCACCACAGCTTGCTCTGACCCTGCACATAGAAACACACTGCAGCACTCACAGTAGGTCAACACTGGCAGCCACGACCTACCAGTTTCTCCAAAAGGCATCAGAAGGAGGCAGCAGTAAAGAAGGCAGAGGGGAAGAGAGTAGTGAGGGATGGAGACAACTATTGTGCTTCATCTTCAGAAGCTTTGGGTATTTGGGGGCTTTGCCTAGTTGGGGTCCTCCTGTTGTCAACCACTGCAAATCAGCCAAATGTGGGTACATTATGAGTCAAAGTTAAAAGTTCAAGCAAGCAGCATTACAGAGTGATCACATTGTTCTGATTGTGCAGACTGCACAGGCAGACTGCCATCAGCATAAACCACAACAGACACTGCTGAATCAGCTCCTTTTCTGAGGAAAATGAAGCTAAGCAATCTATAAATCCCAGCAGCTACCCCATGCCAGTCCAACGGAATCACACACACTTTCTCCCCAAACTCCTTCCTTCCATTTTCATTTAGTCAGCAATGAAATGCAGGGAGATTATTCATCAGAAAAGAACTCATTAAAATATTAACATGAGGGCTGTTTGGTAGATGGGCTCCAATTCATACAGAAGCTGCCTGCATTTAAGGAAGGCTTCATTAAGGCAGCTACTTCCAAGCACAAGAGTATTCGATGGGGAGAAAATTGTTTGGATCATAAGCAGATGGCATCTATTTTACCTTCTTATCACTAAAAGAAAATAAATGGTTGTTACTCTTACTGCCTGAGATGAGTAATAATTAGACATCAATTTTTATTCTAACTTATCATGTATGCATATAGGAAAGCTGACTCTGTGATCATTCCCGTGGATCTTTGGAAATTTTGCTCAATAAACCTACGACAAGATCTGGTCTGTGAGACAATAAACACCTCAGATCTGTACAAATTCTAAAAGTGGCCTGTTCCTCAGAGAATGATTTCTCTGTTCCCAGTGCATAAGCTAGAGGATGAATGAAGCTCTCATTCTAGTCTGGGTTTTGTATCTTGCATTCATCTTCATTCATATTGCCTGCCTTTTGCATGAGTCTCATAGCCCAGCTGTGCAACAGTCCCAGCATGAACAATTCTGTCAGTAAAAATGAAAAGCTACATGAACACATATTACAGTAGCAGTTACAACTGATTCATAGAATGTAAACAAACACAAAACCATCTGTAGCTCTCCATGTAAAACTAGTTAAAAAATGAAGTGCAGAATTGGGCAGACATATTCTGATTGCTGTTAAATTTGTGATTGTAGACATATGTCAGATATTAGCTTTTATTCTATTTCGCCTTACACAACAAAGGCTATTTGTTCAAATTCAGGCTATAGCACATCCTCAGATTACAGGAAACAAGCAATGGCCATTCCCTAAGTTCCCTCTTCAGTATGGGTCTGCAATCACTAGCCAACATCTCTACTGTCTATGATAGACTGTTTCCACTTTAAAAGGAATTGCTGCTAAGTATGGCTTGCTGTGATTATATGCTTTGTTATGTATCTTTGATTTTATTTTAGAAGTCCAGCTATTAAGAATATCAGAATATCAGATCTTCTTCATTTTCCCTCTCAACCTGTAATTCAGAATGACTCTAACAGGCAACTACAACACTCATCAAATGACATTAAAATCTATTGCAAAGAGAGGGGATGGGTAGACAGAGTGAAGGACAGAAAGACAGATTTCCTAGTGCATACTGTGCCATGTGGAAAATCATATAATTTCGGCAAATCATGATACAAATATTTATTCATATTGTGTGTGTGTGCGTGTGTGTGTGTGTGTGCGCAAAGGAAAATAAAACATCACCTTCTTTCTTGTTCACGCCTCCTCTTCATAAAGCAGAACACCAGCTGTCCACCGTAATAGAAGACGGTTCTGGCCATTTTGTGTACTGAAATGCTACCCATAACCAAAAAAATGGCAGCATTTTATTGCATTCTGCCTGGGTTATATAGTCCCCAACACTAAAATATGTTCTCCAGTGGCCTAGATATCAGGGCGCAGATGAAGATCTTCAGTTTTTAATTAATAATACATCGTGCACAATCTGAAAGGCTATCTATAATTAATGTATCAGTGTCTCAAAAGCAGTCATTCATACATTATATATTCAGACAAAAAATTATCTCACTTTTATTTTCCAATAAAAAGCATAAGATGTTACTATGTACCCTCCAAAATGGAACAGTGCTACCCAGAGCTTTACAGCGCTCAAAATGCCAGGTTCCACCTCGTTCTCTTTGCTACAAGAGGCTAAAGGTGCAAAAGCATTACTCTACTGGGCATCTCTCCCTTTCTTCTACTGGGCTTTTAAAAATGATCAGGCCACTTCTTGGATAAGTGCTAATTTACCCATAGAGTGCATAGCAGAACAGATAATGTGAGAAAAATAAGTTTATCAAAATGGGAGGATATTATTTAACAGTAAGGGGTTTCCAAGCAGGACTTGAGAAAAACTGATTATGGTAATATACCACAAGAGTTCTATAAAATAGAGGGCCAAAAAAGTAATTTTAAAAATACAAATATATGCAAAGCTATTGCATATAAAGCATGCTGAATATTAAAAGTCATTCTCATCTTGTTGTCCTATTTTCCAAGCACTCACCCACTTATGGGCACTTTAAAAAGGAAAAATTAGAAAATGCATACTGTATATGCCAAACACATGACTCTTAAAAGTTGCTTTCAATGCTGTATTTTCTCCCAATCTCTAGCAAACTGCAAAGCTAAAAATTCCTGTATTTTCTGCCTCTCACTATCAAGACACAAAGCCTAAAACAGTGATATCAGGCTACACGGTGTAAAGAAAGTCGGTCTCTGTTACACCTCAGTCTTTGCATTTTATTTTGCAAAGCAATGTAGACAAGATGCCAGCAGGATCAAATGAACCCTCCCTCCTGCCTCAGGTGCTGGAGAAGGCATTTCTAGGAGGCTGGAAGTTCCAGTAGTCTGACAGACCATCTGAACTCTTTCTTTCCAGGACAGAGGGAACTAACTCATATTTACAATTGCTTTGCTGCAGCTCCACCAGAGTAGATGTGGCACCAACCAAAGTACAAGTTGTATTGTGCCCCTCTTCCATGTTCTACACTCCTAAAAAACTTCGCTTTTTTCCCCCTGAAGTACTGAAAACAATCCAGCCTCAACAGAAATTCAGTCCAACTGAGTTAAGAAATATTTTCCAATCTCATAAAGGCAAGGAAATAATGAAGCAATTAATATTTGTGATGCATCTGGACATATGATTACTTGTATGTAGTGAGAGGGTGAGGTAGATCAGGATTCAAAAGATAAGTTTCAGCAAAGTTAGAAAAGGAGTATCAATCCACACAGAGAGAAGGTGTAAAACTAATTTTTCAAATGTGGAATTAAAGTTACCATCTGAAGTTTGTTACCTTAGAACAATACTACTTTGAAGAAAATAAAAAAAACCAGTTCAGCATGACCTATAAGCAAACAATCTAGAAGAGAAACATAAAGCCTTGAGATTCCCACACTTCACTTTCCAAGGAAGCCATAGAATGGTTTGGGTTGAAAGTGACCCTAAAGATCATCTTGTTCCATGCCATGGGCATGGACACCTTCTGCTAGACCAGATTGTTCAAAGCCCCATCCAACCTGGCCTGGGAAATCCCAACACCCACTAAGAACATTTTGAAGATTAGAAGGAAAAAATTACAACTGGGCAGGAAGAATCCCACTGTGACCCAAAATGTCACCATCTGTACGACAATGTAATCTTGGGAAGACATTGCTTCTTTCTTAGCGTAGAAACATACCAGAAGGGTCAGTGCATTTCCAGTCACTTGTGCCACATGAACTGCCAGAGCAATTGATGGATTTAGGGTGGATACCATGGCCTCCAGTGGTACAGGAACAAACACATTTTTTCACTACTCCACAGCTACAGGCAGTGCAAGTCATTTTGGCAGCAGGAAGATGAAAAAAGCAAGTCTGAATGGCTGCAGAGCACCATTAAACAAGCAGAACACATAATTTGGCCTGAAGACAGTACAGCTCAATTTTAAAACACCATCTTAACCTATTTAACTGCATCTAGTTTGGCTGCTGAGTTGTCCAGGAACTTAATAGATTATTAATTACAATTTAACAGTGATGGATTGAGCAAGGAAGGCCTGGTGGTTTGGTGTTGAAGAGCGCAGACACCAGCTTGAACAAACTATCTCAAGTCACAAATATCCAAAGAAGTCCCAGAAAGATATTTCCTGACTGAGGCAAACAGCAGCAGGGACATGCAGGCACTGAGATGGAAGTGAGAGTCTGAAGTGTCAAGCAGAAGAAACCAAAGACCTGATAACACCTCTTCCAGCAATAAAGCATCTTTTGCTGAGCAGGCATGACAACACATAATCTGAAAATATGTATGAGTGACAGTAAATCAATTTATACTATAGAAGAAGAGTTCCCCTATTTCACAGTGGGGATTTCTAGCTTTCCTCCATAAGGTGTGTGATGATCCTTCCCGTGGGTGGTGACATCTCTGAAGGCTAACCCTTGAGGCTGAGCAAAGAGATTTGCCCACAGTCATTGGTATAGGTGAGTAATATCAATTTCTGCTTGATAAGCTAGCTCTGCTATTATTGATTTAACAGAATAGTTTCATTGAATACTAAATAATTCTGACTACAGCCTTTTGTTCTTTTGACCTTCTGCCTTTTGCTTTTTACTATTTGGCAATTTTACCTTTATTTTCTTCATTTTTACTGAATCATTTTTGTTAACAATCTAAATAAAGCTCTTAGTCTATTCATATTGAATACCTGGTTTGCCATCCTTAATCCTTCAGGACAAAGCCATATAAAGTCTCAATTACACCCATACAATCCTTTAGACAAAAACTTTGTCTGAAGGTCCCATTCAGGTCCCTGACACTGCACTACTTAGCTGGCCATTTGTACAGGATGCACACACGTGAACTGCAGAAGTACAGACGGGAGTACGAAATCAACACTGCCAGCCAGATGTCCCAGCAAAATCTGGGCCAGTGACCTCATCTCAAGAGCAATCCTATCTAAAAGCTCCTAAATTCAGCCTCTATCCATATAATTCAGTGCCATGACTCTAGGAAAGACACTGACAGCATCACTAGAAAAGTGCTCTGCAGAGTCTGGACCAAGTGATTTTTGGGGACAGAAGACATCAGCTACACCCCAATATTTTCTTCACAAGTTTTTTTTGTTCTAATGTTTTAAAGAACCACTCCATATATGTTCATTAGCATTACTCCTCCTCTCAAATCCTTCCCCAGTTTCAGGTTTCCTTACAAGGAAGTTTGATCTTTTGAGTCTGGCTGGGTAATTTCCGATCCCATTTTAATTGTTTCATTGCTTTCTTCAATTTCATTGGTTTAGGACTGGCTTCAGTTCCTTCAGATTGTTTAAGTCAGGATGAGGAAAAAAGATGCTGAGAAAACAAAAATCTACTTTATCATATTTATCACCCATTCCAAAAAAATATCTTGAAAAAAGCCCGTGAAACCTCAAGCTCAGGCAAATATGAAAAAGAACTGTATCTTAGCAAGTAGTTAACTGCAGGCAAATGGCAATGGAATATATGCTGAAATTGCTTCTGCAATAGGAACTGTTAGATGTTCTCATTAATTGAAAAGCTAAATATTGGCAAATTAGACCGCAATTTCAGCAAAAACCTCTTCGGTCACATGGTCTATTTTGTCTGTTCTGCCAGGACTGAGCTGTTGATTTTGAAGTGTTTTCTACAACCTGTTTTTGAGTAACTCCAATTAAAAGGTGAGTAAGATAATTTCAGTGAAATGTTCTTTATCATTCACTTGCCACCTGACAAGTTGTCTTTGAAAACTACCACAAAGTACTTAAACTTTGTGCTGTTAGAAAATATCCCTTAATAGACATGTTATTTTTTTCATACTACTTCAGTTGTAAAGGAATTTCTTACTTGAAGAATAATGACTATAATCTGGACTAAAGGAATTCTATAGCCAGTGGTTAAAGGTATGAACATTACTGAACTAAAAGGCAGAGGCTGTAAATCAACATTGTTTTAACAAACCATTACATTACAATAATTACACCTAGAAAAATAACAAATAGCTCTCCACAAATAAAATGTCAGGACTGCATAATGTTATATCGCTACTGGGAAGAAAAATAGGTCACCTTAGTCTCTCAGGCAGAGATGATCAATAAGAGGTGAGTGCTGACTATTGGTGAGGAACTATACATCACCTTTGCTCTGGTTTCATTATTGGGTATTTTGCTTTGCATTCCCAAACATAAGTCAATACCTCATCAGTTTTAGATCTCCACATGTTGCTACCATCCCATTAAGTAATTTTAAATTAGTCCTTCACTTTTTTCCACTTGTTATTTTTCAAGAATGCAGTTCATGTGTTGCCTTCCTCTATCTTCCAGACCATTCTTAAAAATTCATTTTAGAGATGAGAAAAGCATTACTCCTGCGTGGTTCAAGCAGTCACTACTTTGCTAGAAATACTGGCGAATTGTTTACTAATTTGAAAGAAAAATTACAATATGAGAAAAGAGGAAGAAGAAATAGTGATGGATAGGAAGGTATGTCCATGAACCTTGAGGAAAGTGAAGAGGGAATAAACCTGACTTGCACCAGTCAAGAATACAGCCCAAAGACAGTGAATAATCTAAGTCTAACAAATCCAGTATACATGCATACAGTGATGCTTCCAGTGGAGCAGGGAAATGCACTGCTATTGGGGGTCTGAACTGACTTCAACAAACATTCATTGTCTTCCTGGTCATTCCTTTGTTCGTGGGTTGCATAGGGCAAGTCAAACCAGCAGTTCTTTTATGACCAAGCTCTGCTTATAATCCATAAACCACTCTGTTGTCTACTTAATCAATTCAATCTACATTTTTCTAGCATCCTGCTGGGTACTGCACCAAGTTATTTATTAGTGATGTAGTTCTTCAATACACATTTTCAAACAGAGGTATAAAACAGCGCTGATGGCAGACATTAAAAATTCATATTTATCAACAATTACTGTAAAACACACAAGACACATCAGGTATTATCTAAGTGTGTAAGAGCATCTTGCTATACAGCACTATATTGGAGCATTGACTTTCTTATGCTGTAAACAGCATTTGAACTGGTTTCTAACCACAACATGATTCATTCAGTTTATTACCACAGAAGGCTTAAATGTGGCAACCCCAACACACAGATTTTTGTTAAGCAAAATCTTGAAGAATAATGTGACCTGTACATGCACACCAAATCTTAAATCACAGTAACAGGTAATTGGACATGAAGTTATATTCCATAGATGGGGGGAGTGGGGAGGGAAGAATTTATTTCTGCTCTCTGTTATACCTGTAAAAAATTTTTAAAAAACCCCACACATATACAATGGATCTGAAGTTTCTTCAGAACTATGTAACACTGTTGTGACCACCAAAGATGCTATGGGAGGAAACAGATTTTTTTAATATATGAAATGAAATGAAAGAATGACACAAATAATTTTCATTACATACTGGCAGTCCTTTCATGTTCCAGGTCACATATTTTATATACTCTTACGCTTCATCTGTGTCATTAACCAATTTAATCATAATGGTACTAGAGAAAGAAGCTATTAGATTTGTCTCACTTGACCCATTTTTTCCTTAATTGACAGTGTTACTGTGTACAGTAACACTTTTTCTCGGAATCATGTTCTGTTCTAGATCTGCTTTATTTTTATTTTAGTAGATGTGAACTTAAATAGGAAAATGAAGGTCTCAAGCACAATTTTCTTGCTTTCTTGGAAGCCATCATACAAACTGAGTAATACTCTTTATTCTTTTATGTATCTATGTAAGATTTTACCAGTGTTTAGAAATATATCCTGCACTTCGTTTTTCCTTTCTTTCCACTAGACAAGAAGAGCAGACACTGAGCTAACTTCATGTTAATTCCTGCAGTAACACTGGACATTGAAATGCAATATCTGTGTGCACGGGCAGAAAAACAATCATGGCTACACAGCATGAATCTAAAATCTAACATGTAAACCCCAGCTAAAATACAAAAACTAACACTATCATCTGACGCGCAATATTTCCAACTGCTTATGTTAGTGATTACAGCAATATTCTCTGTATTGTAGTAGAACCTACCAATACTGTCAGTGGGTTTTACAATGAAAGATGCAAGTAAAATTAAGTTAGCAATAAACAATGAATAGATCTTTCAAAACCACTTCAAGCTCTTTAACAGACAAAAAGGTATTTCAAACCTTAGCAGACCTGTGGAAAACAAACATGTAATATGTGTAGGAAACTATACTGGCAATGTATTGAATATTAGTTATGTCAGAAGGAGATGCCACTATTCCAACAATAGCAGTATGTTCATGAACGGAAAAATAAAAGCAGTATTAGAAAGAAATTAGTTTTGACAAGATCAGTGAGAATCCAAAGCTAAGAAGGATTACAGAAGTATATAATTATCCCCAAATTAATGTTATGAATCTAGGATGTTTGGAAGTAAGCTTATACTTCAAGTAAATTTATTAAAATTGAAGCTTGAAATTCATACCAAGGACAGCCAGACAACTTAAACATAACACTGACATCATTCCCAATACATGTTTTTCATTATTTAACATTGATTTTTTGTTTATTTTCCCTCTAATATAGCACTGCTTCATGACACGCGCCGAGGTTGCTTAATAATTTAAGTAGTTTTTCCTTGCCTAGAAACAGTGGGTGTTCTTACACCTCCAGCATGAATTATAAATTCCTTGCCTTTATGATATATATAAAGCGCAATCATTAAGAGGTTGAAAAACTGGGAAAACCTAATTTTTCTGCTGGACTTGTAGAGTAGACCTCAACCTGACAGACCCCACAGCAAACTTAAGTTGTAAGTAGGAGTCTGCTGACACTGAAAGTAATATCTACTCATATGCAGTAATATCTAGACATTATACTACACAAGAGAAAATCTTGATGACTGGGCTGATGCAAGAAGTATAAATTGATGGCAGTAACACTGCAGTTAGAGAATTGAGCAGTTTTGCTCTTACAAATAATTCTGCTGTCTGTAGGCCTCAACATACCTAATACTGTCTTGAGTCACAAATAGTCAGAGACCAGCACTGTGCTCACCATTCCCCTTGTTGTTCTCACTGTTGTCCTGGTCAGGCCAGTATCACTGTCTCAAAAGCTGTGATGGCAGCACCATAGCTCAGAAAAAACCATGTTCATGAGTAAACTAGTTGAGTTCAATAGCAAAGGCTCAGTTGGGTCCAACTAAAAGCACAGACCCAGCAGACTCAGCCTCACCATCAGCACACGGAGATGAAAGTGCACCCACCATGACAAATGATTGCATCACACCAAGCAGTCCTTAAAATTGCCACAATCCTCACCAAGTCTTATCCTCCCTTAAACTGGGATCTAACAACACAACTCCTGCACTACTTTCCACCTCCATCTTCTCAGCACCTGCCCTAGATGGTCTCCTTCCAGCCTGACACATAGAACCATCCCCACCAGAGGAGAGCACAGGCCTTTTTCCTGACCACAGCAAGCCTCCCTGCATGCCATGTGCACTGACCAACACCTCAGTAAGGCCTCCATGTCGAGCAGGGCTTCTTGCTTTTGGATTCTGCTGAAGGCTTTTCTTTCTTTGATTAGTAGAAGCTTGCCTGTTGTTTGATTTAAATCTCAGCAGAGCAAACCATATTCTTCCTTTTAGGGCTCACTTCCACAGTGCTGGCTGTCAAAATGTAAATAATTGGGCTATCAAAATCCATTGTCCCTAACCCTGACACCCAGGACAACCTCCTAATTTTGTTTTGTTTTTACTGGAATGAGAGTTTTAGGTCCCATTTTAGTTATTTTTATATTTTAGTTATTTTTATATTTATATATATTTATATTTAATCAATGTTTTTATTAATTCTTATTTCCACCGTGAAGATCCTCACAGTTCAGAATGCTAAATCATCCCAATTGCCTCCAACCACATTAACTAACCCATCTTTTAGGAAGAAGCAACTATTATTGCCATGGAAAAATAGTCAGACGCAGTATTTCTATATGTTTTATCTTTGACATCTTGCATCCTCCATTATAAGATATCTCATTCGTGTTCACTCCTACTCACCGTTCAAGACTATTGACACTGTAGTGCTGTGTTCCCTTGTGCCCAAAAATGCACTACTGGAATGAAAAATGCACTACTGGAATGAGGTACTACCTAGATACCGACCACATAAATGAAAAAAATCTGAAGGCAAAAAATGAGCGAAAGGAACAATGGGAGGTATTCCAGGCTCTCTTCCTGATGCATATGTACACTGACATGATTTGATCTAGTCCAGATTTTCCCAGTGTCTATGCAGCTAGATGTTTCCCCTGTGTGGCAGGCCAGACCAAGTCAGAAATTCACCAAAACCACCCATACATTAGCAAAAGTGACTGAAACTTTTTCAGGTGTTACCCCTGAAACATAACAAATAATAATTAAAAAGAAGCATCTACCTGTGTAATGACAGAAAAGCTCATGATGGTTCAGTTTTCCAAGTAATTCAGCTGGACACAGTCCCTGCAGTGTGCAGTATTTACAAAGACTGAAGCCCAGCCTCCTGCAATTTGTTGTTTGTGCTTGATTGCAAACTATGAAGGTTTTGTCACACTGAGGCATTTATAAAGGCTGTCTCTATGTGAATTTTCCTTCCTCTAATATTGCTTGAATTCAACCTGCAGCCCTTCCCTCAGTTCAGGCAGAATCTCTTTATTTTGGACACCCACATTCCTGAAAGTTTTACTTCACAAATCCACATTTCAGATCTTTAAAACCTTTGACAAGTTTCACTAAAATCAGCCCCAAAGAATTTAAGTTCAGGCCGGGAAGGTGAACACAGGAGTCCGGGTGGGTGAGCAGCACACATCTATGTGCAAAGGGGTTTGAAAAAGCTTTGCTTCCTTTGAAAACTTACTTCAGAAAGTATTTTCAGTTTTTCTGTAGTCCTGCTTTATGGGGAAACTCCTGATCCTTGTGGTGGATCTGGCCTTTTTGTTTGAACTTGGAAGATGCCGTCTGGATTGATGTCTCCTGACTGGATTAGGTGGCCAGGGCAGCAGGGAGCTGAAGCCTTTGCAGAGTCTCTCATGGGCTGCTCGTTCTGATTTGTTTTGGTTTTTGTTTTACTCTGCACAACGCCAAAAAATAACTGTATGGCGTAACATTGTGGAGGTGCTAACCACGCCACAGCAAACACCTGACCGCTGTGAGGGCGATGGGGATGTACCTCCCAGGTGCCTTTTCTCTGAGGGGCTTTTCTCCACAGGATGACCCGGGCTCACTCTCGCACCAAACCCCAACACTCTTGCACAGCTGGAAAGGCTCGACACCCTCCTCGTTTTCTCTCCACACCCTTACAACCTCGACGGCAGAGGGCTCTTACGGCGGGTGCCGGGCCGATGCTGGGGGTGAGTGTGTTGAGGGGAGGGTGGAGCCCGGCGGGCCGCGCTGCCCCGGGGCCGCAACAGCCTGGCGGGGCCCCGCGCTTCCGTGGCGGCTTCGGCGGCCGGGACAGCGCCCTCGGTGGCCGGGACATCTCGGGCGGTGACCTCGGTGGCCGTGACAGCGCGGGCCGTGGCTTTGGCAGCCGGGACAGCGCGGGCGGCGGAGCCATTGACCCCGTCAGGTCGGTGCGAGGCGGGCGGCGAGGGCGGGAAGGCTCCCCTAAGCAAGGCTCCCCTCAGGAAGGCAAGGCTCCCCTCAGCAGGGCTTCTTCAGGAAGGCAAGGCACCCCTCAGCGAGGCTTCCTCAGGAAGGCTCCCCCCAGCGAGGCTCCCCTCAGCTAGGCTCCCTCAGGAAGGTTCCCTCGGCAAGGCTCCCCTCAGGAAGGCTCCGTCAGGGTGTTGAGTCCCGGTGTGGTGTTGGGGAGAAGTTGTTCGAGCAATGTTAATTCGGTCCTTCGTGTGTATCCGCTCTGGGACAGTCATAATTGGCTGGTCAGGTGTTGTGTTATTAATTAAAAACTGATCATCCTCTTGCAGTCTCTCAGCTTTCCATATGGGGTCCAGCCTGTAGTGTACAGCAAAACTGTGCTAGACTTTGCATGGGAATGTTAAATTCCTTGTTTATGCTTTCGTTGGTGTTTATTGCAATATCTGTGTGCTTCAAAACTGTTAGTGTGTGTTTTGTTACTCCCTTGGTAGTGTTGGAACACATTTATCCCATTGACTGGTGGAAAAATGTGATGAAAAGTTAAAATTAATTGGGAAGGCCCCATGTAAACCAGAGGCAGTCCTTAATCTGAACCAGAAACCCATGATTCCTTGTCCCTGTGCACATTCTTCCCAGTTGTGTTCCCTTATTCACAGAAATCCTGTCTATTTACTGCTCCTATTCTCTTCATGTGTCTTTTCAAGGCTCAGCAATACTTAAACCAGGGACTGCCAAGCTGGGTACTGAATAAAAAGGAAATGAAAGATGTGTAGCCAGACACCAGAGGTTTGACTTGCTTGTGGGGTGCTCAGCTTTAGTTTTGTGATTCTTTTATCATTTGGGACAATATTTTATCCTTATTTTCTGAATGAGAAATCAAGAAAGAGAAGTCTGAGGTCCTAGTCTGCAAAGGTGACTCAATGCTTTGTTTTTCTGTTCTGATTCATCATTTCAAATGACTACTTCAGGTGTCAAGACAAGATTTTTACTGAGTACTTCATATTTTGTATAATTTTATAATATCAGAGTAACCACAGTATATATTAATTATCAAGTGCAGCTTTGTAATGATATTAGCATTGTGAGCCATCTTTACCTACTACCCTCATTATACAGATAAAAACATCAGGGAAGAAAGGCAAAGTGACTTTTCCAGCTGTTTTACAAAAAGTTAGATAAAGTAGATAAAATATCAAAACTAGTACTTCTTTGCTTTCTACCTAGTGCTGGTGGTCAAACAGGTATGGTTATTTTACTAGTTATTTTCTATCTAGACCAAACTTCCAGTATTGCAAGCTTCTTTAAAGAAAAAAGTCACATATGTGACCATTACTACATTTAGTAGCATTTCTAAATATGCACGTGCTATCCCAGTTATTAGGCAAACTGATACTTGTAGATGTGAACAGTTGGCAGGACAGTATTTTGATAATCCCAGAAGTATGCTTAGTGATCATCCATATCAATGGCAGGATACAATTGTGCATGACCTGGGGGAATCCAGTTTAAAGTCTGGATCTTGGTGAATAGAGGCAGTCAAATCCTGAGCGTGCATGTGAAATAGCTGGAGTAATTGCTGAGTAAATATGTAAGAACACCACAGAGGGATGGCTGCTTTCCCAGCTGCTTGCAGCCTGTTCTACACACTGGCAGGGGAACAAGTAACTGTAGGCTCAGCCAGCAGAGAATGTGCTGGCCTTCCACTCTGTCATCATTTGTCTCTGTCATTTTTTCATGCATCACTCTGCCTAAGCCTCATCCACCTGCGACCTCCATGCACAGACCTCTCCTGCGGTTTACCACAGCATCAAATCTTTTTTTCCACAGTATAAAGAGGCTGGCTTTCTCCTGATGGAACACTATCTGTAAGCTGCTGAAGTTGCTTTAGGTAGATTCTCCAAGGCCTAGTCTAGCTCAAATTGGAAAGCTGTTTGGGATGCTTGGTGGGAGAGAAGTCAGTACTTGTCAGTACTTTGTAGAAAACCCTAGCCTAGATTAATTTCTTTATGCAAATTCCATTAAAGATGCTGTAGCTGGTAGAGATAAAACATGCATGACCTTTGATGACATCTGCCTTCACTTGAGACAGGAGGCACTGACAGGATAACTTCATTACTATGCCTTGTTGGAGTTATCACTTCTCTCCACACTCTTGAATGTAATTATCTTCATTGAAATCTTTCATTGTGTGTCCTTTATTTACACAATGTACATTTCTGTGTCTCCAGCTGTTTCTGGGTCAATGTTTATGTAAGAGATGTTCTGGGAGGGAATCTAGACAGTGTGATACAGTGTAATAGACACAAATAATACTTGATTTTTGTTTTTCTCAAGAGTTAGGCAGTGCTTAAATTTTTAGTAGTGTTAATATTTTTTCAGGTCCTTCACTTTTAGGGAACAGAAAAAAACTCAGACCATGATTTGATTCGAAATCCAAGGGGTGTAGTGGTGGAGTTTTGAAGCAGATTCAGTAATAACATCATAATACAAATCTTCATATTTGATATTCATTATTAAGTAATATTAATATTATTAATAATGTATTAGTAATTTGTGTCTCAAAGAAGCAAGAACTGAAGTACCTCAAAGCTATCATTTGTCTTCAGAAGTGTTGGGATGCTCATTCAGATTCAAAAGTTGATCCTAACAAGATGTGTTCTTTATGCTAATCCTCTCCCATCTCCCTTCTGTTGCAAGCAGCAGTTACTGAAGTTTGCATCAAAGCAATTCACTACCCACATTTGAAAAATTGTATGACTGATATCACTGATGTCATGATAAAGGTGAAAGAAGGCAGCAATCTCAGTTTCTTAAAAGAGGAACATTTGTGTCCAGGGACTCAAAACCCACAGTGTGGCTGTTTCCCTGACTGTGTATCTCTTGAAGCTGGTCTTTGAACATTTGATTAGGTTATATACTCCTTTTTTTGCTTGTAAGTAATAAAGAATGTTTTATTTCCTCTAATGAGCTTAAGCACCCCAATGCAAACAGCAGCAATACCTTGTGATATAATTATATCCCCATGGGAGATCCAGTGGTTTCTGACTATCATTAAAAAAACAAAGTTGTCCTGACCTTTTGTATAAATCAAAGTAAGACTATTGCAATGTGAACTGTGACAAACCCCAGGTTTTACTAAATGTAAACAAAAGTAATAAGATCAGAATGGTATTTAAAGTATTTTTTGAAACAACTGTGAAGTTAGGAAGGGAGTCACAAATATGAAGATTTAAATTTTAAACTGGGATCTATTTCATGTTTGATGAAATTCATATTGATGTTCATTTAGTGTTTATTGGCTGCCTACATTGTAAGAAAGCAAGGCTTTGTATTAAGCCACAGTGTATAATTTATGCTATCACAGGCCTGACAGTTAAAGTAAATTTGTCTTATAAGCCCCATCATTACTTTGTTTTTCAACATTTCCGTGAGCATTTGTGTACAGTTAAGTAAGAAGGGACTTAGACATGTTTGACGTTGAGATAGTTCAAGCAGAGGTATAGCTGAGTTTGGAAAGCATCTGTTTGCATTCAGATCACATGCTTAACAGCTGGAAAGGACTTGAATCTTTACACAGGTGTTAGAAACAGCTGTACTCTGTGGTTGTTCACTGCTTCTTGGGTGACAAGCAGTCATTCTTGTATGACCAGTTGCCAACTAATGAGTCTTCCTTATTGTAAATTACTACATACTACTAAAAACAAATTTAGAACAGTAAGTACAGTTTCTCTCAATAGTGTCTTGAAGTGACTTCTGTGCTAAGTGAGAACTTTGAACGTATTTCTAGGAAATACAGTTACTGCCTGACTATAGTCTATTTGGAATATTCAGTGATACTCAATTACTGCTTTCATCAGAAAGCAGTGTTTTACTCGTTTTACTAGTGTACAATCTGATAATTGATTCAGAGCATTCACGCTCTCAAGTACACGAAATATGTATTGCAATTAGAAAAGGAAAGCAACCCTCTCCCTTGTTTTTAATTGGGAAGAAAAATAATTTCAAAGCCTATTCAACTGGTTTTTTTGCAGACCTTTTGAGCATCTCTGCAGAATTTGGACCTGCTGGTGGTTTGCTATGTGCAATGCAGGGCTTAGCTTTCTTGTCCAGAGAAGTTCTTAGAACATGCTGAGCTAAGAAAGAAGATAGTTTTACGAGCATATGCTCCATGTTTCCTATGGTCAGTGTGGTAGTGGGTTCCTCAAAACATGCCAAGAGCAGTGGGTTTTTATTAGAAATGCTCTCTAGTATATCCAGCTGTCTTATGTACTAGCCCATGGTTTTTTATTTCTGCAGTTGAGATGTAGGTTGTATCAAGTCCAGATTCACTGTGCAGTATTTCATTGTTATTATTGATACATACAACAGTAAAATCTGGAAATCATAAAAGAATAGCAAGCCAAAGAAAACATCTGAAAAATTGGTAAAATTTATTGATCTGCTGGCATTTTAAATATTTCCCTTGCATGTGCTGTGATGTGCTTTTGTTTGTGAAAGCGTGTATGCATATACTCAAGGATGTTCTTAGAAAAGGAAATGTGAATTTTCCTACCTGCAGTTGCTTCTGTTTAGGAAATAGAGAATAGTAAGACTGTGAAGATGAAATGCAGCACCTTTGCCAAGTTTCACAGTTTTTTCTCTGTACCTACTGGTAAATTTGCATCAAGTGAGTTGCTGAATATTGAAGGTTTTCATAGCTGAAAATATTTCTGGCTAGGTCTGGTCTTTCTGCTGGAGTGTACCACAGCTTCTGTGCAGCCTGCATCCCTGGATTTCCTTTCTATGGAAACCAACATCAGAAGAGAGCCTTTCCTGCATGTCCGAGTTTTGCCCTGACACCAAGTTAAGGTGCAACTGAATAGAGCAGCTGGATCTAAGAGCTAACACCTGATCCTAGATCTGCTACTCTAGACATGCATAAAAGACTTCTCTTACAAGAAATAATGTCAGACTAAAAGATAAACACCCCCCCATCCCCGAACCCGACTGAGACCCTGTCATATACAGTTCAATTCATGCCTAAATGTCCTTTATCCTCCACATTTCTCAGTGTTGGGGACATGCATGTGTCTTCCAAACAAAGCAAGGTGTTTTCCTGTCAAAATGTAATGAAGTAATGATGTTTTCGCTCACTATTTATTGCTATACTTGCTTCCAATTAGAAAAAAAAGAGACAAAACCCAAACTGAAAAGAGAAATATTAAATTTTTTAGATGTTCTCACCACAGGGTGTGTTGTATTAACTCATGAAAAAGAAATAATTCAAGTTTGTTTACTGTAGTCAGTAAAAAATGGTGTTTGGGGTTGTTTTTGAATATCAGATTAGAGGTACGATTCAAATAGTAAGCATTCTTTATTTTCTAGTGGAAAATAACAAAAGTTCTAGAAGCTTTGGGAAAAATAGAACAATGAATAGAATGACATTTATGAATTAAACTTTTAAGAAATAAAGTAATATATGCTAAACATATTTTCATATAGTGTACCATTCCGTTATTCATAATTTTCATTTATTTGTGAAAGATTTACAATTTAAATAGCTGAAAGGAAAAAATTACAGTATGCCTGGAATGAATTGAACATGGACAATTTAGAATCATTTGAAGACTGAAAATAAGAGCCTTCATGGTAAGTAATACTGTGTCCTCTGTAAAAATGAAAGGCTAAATACAGTACAGGCTTCAAAGCAGTTTTAGGTAATATGATAGTGAGCACTAAATGAAAACAAGCAGTACTTTTATCAGAAGCCACAAGTATGGTGTTCCTCTGATGTATTAAAATACTTGATTGAAAAGACTTGGGCACTTGCTCTTTGTTAAATTATAATATGCATGAGTGACAGAAGTAAATTTTTAAAGTTAACAAAACCATATGAACAGCAGAAACCAGATATCTTCCAAGTTTGATTAGCTTCCCTTTAAAAATATGAAATACAGTGGGAAACTGATAAATGTGCAGTATTCAGTATAAACCCCTTCAAGAAGTAGTGATTTTCCAAAGGAATTTTGTTACTAAGGTTTGGTTTTTTTTTTTTGCAATGTTTGCTGTAGCATTCCTGTAAATTCAGTTGTGACTGAAGTGTGTAGTGCTGTCCAGGAGTGTGTGCTTGAGCTGATGTATAAAAACTCCCAAGAAGGTGGCCAGTGTATCTAACATTGTACAAGCAGACTGTGTCTACCTAGAACAACTTCTTCCCATTATAAAGTTGGTTTAGTGGAGCATTTTAAGAGAAAAAAAAAAAACAAACAAAAACCAGCCCTCTGAAAAATGACTATTTGATCATTATTTTTCAAATGCCTTTTGTTTGTTTGAGAGAACTGAAATAAAGAGTCCATGGGATTTATAGTCTCAATTCACCTTTACTTCAAAGCAAGGCTGTCAAGTAAACCAGAGAGACTACAACATCTTTACAAGTGTCTAAATGATTCTAGCTCTGTCCAGAAAGTAAACTCTGGCAACTTAATCTTACTTTTAGTATCTAAAGGTAATTTGCATTTAAAATTCCTCTGAATCTTTTAAATAGTAATTTTTAAAGGTAGGCTGATATAATGAGAAAACTTTATAGATTTAATCAAATAATAAAAGTAGTCTTGATTGGAAAGGATGTTCCATAGTATCTAGAAAATCTAATAAAAATGCACAAAACTCAGTATAACTTTCATCGTCCACCCCTCCTGAGATGTCTATTAGTAGGTATTTCACTGAGTCTCCAATTGCTGTAGACTTCCTTCCTGCAAACATGGAGAGCTAATTCCCCAGCTAATGTGTCTCAGAATAGCTCTATTTAATCAGTGAAGTCTTTGTTGCTGTGCACTACCAAAGGAAATTTTGCCAATATTTTTAATCAAAACTTTAAGGTTCTTATACATGCATTCTGGTTTTGTAACACAGTAATCTTATCGTTAAAACTTCCAAATGTGTTTCTCTGCTGTATCAATTCTGTTCCCTGTTTGAAACTAGCTATTTTAGAGGAGGCCAAATCTAATTTGGCCTTGAATGAAGCAGTCTGTGATGATTGAATTGGGGAAAATGTATTTTCAGTGGAAGTTTAGGCCAGATCCTACACTTAGCAATTTGGAACAGAAGAATTTTCTGCTTAAAGGGTACATTCAGGACAGTTTCATTTTAATTTTCTTCTAGTGCTCTTGCCAAGCTATTGTCAGTTGGTTTTCTGAGAGAGTTTAAAAACAGCTATATTTCATTGGCAAACTTACAGCTTGTATTTCAACACTGATGCTTATAGAATTCATTAAAATGGCAAACCATGTTTCTGTATTTTAGTTTGCAAATATATAATGTATACCATAGTTTTTGTACTCCCACATGCTAAGTCCATGCTCATTTTGAATAACATGTATAATAATGAAGAGCATTCATTTTGAACACAGCCATGCCTCAAATAACATAAATAAAAAGCAGAACTGTCCTTCCAAACTGTGACAACACGTTCATTGGATGTAACATTTTGGAGACTTCTGTAAAAGCTAGTCCTTTTTATGAGAAATCAAAGGTTGAACATTGACTTACATTACTTCAAATATTATAAAAGTCAATTATACTACTTTATTTCTCTCACCACAGTTATGTTGGAGATGAGCATTGTAACATTTGAATTTCCTAACGTACATGCTCTCCCCTAAACAATCTCTTTTGCTTAATAAGTGAAAAAGTTTTCACTCTTGTGTAACAGAAAAACAATCCAGTAGTGGATAAATGGTAGTTCAGAGTCTAAGTCTTTATTAATGTAGTAGAAGTCTTTAGAGGAGTGTTTGCAAACTTGAGTTCCTCTACTTTTATAGGGTTTTGTTTCTTACTGGAAGATCAGAATGATGAGAAGTCTCTCAAGAGATTTAAGCAACTGTCTTTTTTTTTGAAAATTGCTGTTGATCATGTTGTTTTGTTTGTGGCTATTTCTCTTCTTGGTATGTTGTTAAATCTGGATCACTGAATTTTGATACCATAATAAGCATTTAATTTAAGAAATATTTCATTTTGTTGTGGTCCTGAGAAGCCAGGCCAGGTACCTGTAAGTATATTAAACACTACAGGAGCATATGGCATGGTAGTCTGTACCACCTATGGATTCAGTGAAAGTGGCTACATTCAAAGTGTCTCTTGAAGAGCCTGCTTCGGTTCATGCTCTGGTTTTGCTCAGCTTCATGCTTTCATCAGTCTATTTGAGCACTGAGTGGATGTGGTCACTGAGCATTCTAAGGACTTGAGTTACTAAATGCTGCAAAGCTACTTCCACATTGGTCAGTAGTGTTCCCTACAAAACAGGATGTGCAGAGACCAGCAGTAGGTCCTGAGAGCTGTGCAGGGTGCATTGAAGAGAGTTTATGTTGAACTTGCTCTAGTCTGGTGCTGTGGCCTCTGCAGGTGGTGCACATGAGGTGTGATTTGGAATATTTAGGATGTTTGTGCAGTTATAACACTAATCTGCAGTAAATGGAAAATGGAACATGGGCAGGATAAACTGCAGAGGAGGAAAATTAAAACTGCACATTGTATTTCATACCTCTACCAAATGTGCAAGCAGTTGTTGCTGAGCATCTGGTACTCAGTAGCATGTTAAACTGGGATCTCGAGGAGTCTCAGATTAGACACTAATAAAATACATGTACAATGATGATGGTGATATGACAGCATCAGCCTATTTTCTTTTAAGATTTTTTTTCCTGCATGTTCAAGAGAAAAGTTTGATGATTTAACAAGCAGGGTGCTTCATAATTCCTTGGTCCTGGCCTGTCCACCTCTAGCTTCTGAGTTTGACTGTATTTGAACTACACAGGTTCTGACTGTACAGAGATAAGGTTTAATTCGGTCTCAAAAACAGTTCAGGAAAGATTTTTTTTCTTTCACTTTCATTTCTGTACTTTGCTAACTAGAAATGGACAATGGTGTGCTTGAGAAGGTAGAAGTGCTGGTGAGATTCTTTTCTTCCAGCATACATAGTTCTGTAGACAGGTTTCCTGATCCTATCCCAGAGTGAGACTGTACCACAGTGATAGCAGTGTATGGCACGTATGTATATATTGTATAATAAATCTGTTTGTAAGAACCTGAACAAACAGTATTGGTTTATTTCCAGGAAGCATCCTATGTGGTCTAAATTAGTAATAGTTATACAAAAGCTTTCTGTAAGGGCCCTGCACTAGAGGAGGACCCAAAATTGTTACCCAGGTAACTCTACAATTTGTTCTTATTTTAGGACTGCTAGTAATTTTGAGAATTTATTTTGCAGGGGGGAAAGATAATTGTACGTGTTAAACTTATATTGAGGAGATAGGCTTATTGGAAGAATGTCTTTTGAATCTTGTGCAAGCTGTAGTGGTATTTGGGCATTGCAGTGGATTTTGCAGGGCTGTGGTTGAATTTGTGAAGTCAGGCTGGCATTCATTTAACTAACTTGTTTATCTGATGGACAGAAATAAAAGTAGTCTGTTATATAGCTAGTCTGTAGAATCTTTGTCTTAAGGCAGTAGAGAGAAAGCAGCACGGGTGAGTTGAATATAGAGAAGTCAGCCTTCCATTGAGGTTGTTCCTGAGTGTTTTATTTAGCTTGGTTTGCATCTCTGTTAGCACTGTTAGCTCTGTCAGTGCTCATTTTATGAAGCTGCACATTTATGTAATGATTTTCTACTTAATTTACTTCCTTCTGTGTGCAACATTAGCATGAATACTGTTAAAAAGGTAGAAACAAAAATATGAAGTGGTTGTCCTGCGCTGATGAATGATTTGCCTTGGGGTTTTTTTTTTGTTATTTTTTGGGGTTTTTTTAGTGACTGTTGTGTATTTGCCAGAAAGGGAGGAAAGAAATTAGCTGAAACTAGAGGACACTCTTCTACAGCCTCATAACTTCGACATGGTATATATCAAGCAAAAACTGCTTCTCACATTTACTTAAATTTCTGGATGAATGCTCACGTAAATGAGAAGCATTTAAAAATGGATTTAAAATGAGCCTGCAAAAGTAGGAGAAGATCAAGCCATCGAATTTGTGGGATCTCAGAAGCCCTCCCTCAGTACTCTGCTGACTTGTGGCAAAGGAAACACTAGCTTTAGAAACCTAAGAAGTGGGGATGATACACTGGAACAGGTTGCCCAGAGAAGCTGTTGATGCCTCATAAGAGGAAGCATTCAGGACCAGGTTGGATAGACTCTGAACAGCCTGGTCCAGTGGAAGGTGTCCCTGCCCATGGCAGAGCATAGACATGAGATGGTCTTAAAGGGTCCTTTCCAACCCAAGCCATTCTGTGACTGCTCTAAGAGAGTTCTACAGATTGCTAGTGTCAGTGATAATCTGGAATTTAGGAATTGTTGGGATGTCATCTGTGGTTAATTCAGTGTATTTTGAGCACATTACAAATGCAGGGAACACAGAAATATCGGAGCACAAATTGCAATCAATGGTGCTATTTATTGATAAAGATTGCCTGATGATCAGTGTCTCCCAAGTCCCTGATGTACAAATTTGACAATTTCATGTATAAGACACTTTTTGTGTTTTGTGCATCAGTGCTACGGTGTGACCTTCCCAGCAGTTGGAATTAGCAACTTACCCAAAATGTTACTGCTTGCAAGATCAGTGCTTTTTGTTTTGTTGTATAAGCACTGTTTTCAGAGATACATTCTGTTGTGATAGAGGTAAATGTACTGAATTTCATGAGAATGTTTTCCCCAAGTAATATCTGCAGAATGTGTATTCCATTCTCTGTTTGTTATTTTGAAAAAATTAACGTTAAGAATTTGTGAGAAACTGAAGTAACAATGGAGTCAAAGGGGACAGAGGAAAAAAGCAAGATAACTCATTTGAGCTCAACTTCTTTGCCTTTTCTTTTGCCTAGAGTTTAAATGTGATCATAAATCCAAAATTGCCTGCACTAAGTCAGGATGGGGACATCTAAAGAGATCCTGATAAGAGAAATACTGGCAATTAATCAAAAAAGGAGGAAAGGACGCTTTGGTTTACCCTAACAGGGACGTTTTGAAATTAATTTTTTTTTAATATTTCATGTTTATAAAACCATAGTTATAGTGTAAGTGAAATCTTCAGGTGGTGGTTGTTTCTGGTAGCAATAGCATCTATTAATGCAAACTTGATACAGCTTGCTCAGATTTGCCTGTGACTTTGAAGATTTGTTCAGGTTTTCATGTGATCTTAAAGACTTGCTCCACAGCAGTCATAAAAAAGTAGTATGTTACTCCAGCTCTTCATACTGTCAGTAGCTTATATTTTTCTCTTCATGATTTGTTCGTGGCTGGAGCCTTTCTGAATTACCTGGTTTTGCAACAAAATCTACTGAAAGCACAATTTGCTCTCAAGGAGATGACTCTAATGACATGAATTTTGCCTCATTGCAACTGTGGTAAAGGAGGAGGTCTACCTTGAAACAGAGAAAATATTTCTGACCTCAATCCCATGTTTGTGTTTAGTCTTGTTTGTTAGAAGGAAGAGCATCTGTCTGTCAGTAGGTGTTCAGCTCTTAAGTATTCATAGGACAGATCACAAAGGCCTAAACTAGGAAATAAAGCCATATCACTTAATAAGAAACAGATTTTTGGGCATAATGTTGGCTTTGTCACATTTAATAGTCAGGTATCTTCTAGACTGCCTGTGCCAGGTCGATGCTGTGGAAAGATACCCCAGGAATTTTTTTGGTTCTGTGTTCCCATTGTCACTGTAGAGGTCAATGGAATTTCTGTACAGAGAAAGCCAACTAGTTCATGCCTAAACTGATCCCATTTGTAGAAAATTGTTCCTCTCTGTAGAACCTAATTTTGCACACTCCAGACATCACTAAGCTTAGTAAAAGAAGGATAAATACACGAGGTTTGATTTTTTACGGATAGAGCAAGTATTTGTTTTCACATACAGTTTAGCATTTAGCAACAGAAGGTACATAAATGATGAAAATGTTCTTATTACATGCTAGTTAAATAGGCGTTTGAGAACAGAAGTGCAGCCACTGCTGGCTGATACAGTGATGGCAGGAATGCCCTGTGTTTTAGGAAAATTACTTTAATTGAAACAGGTGTGCCACAGCACTACAGCAATTTCGCCACTTTGTGTTCTCTTCAGTTTACAAGTGGCTTTTATAATTTTCATTTCCTTTACTGGAACATCTCAGAGAAGCAAGATGAGCTGCCTTGAAAATATTTTCCATTATCTGCAAGTAGCTCTAAAGTGCTTTCTGCTGTCCTTCCCACGATGAATGCATCTTGGCTTGTTTCAGGGGATTTGCCTTGCAGAATTCCAGCCACCAAGAGCTGGAGTTGCATTTTGAGACACATTTACTAGATGTGGGTGGGTGTGCTGACTGGGAAAATCAATGCCTTCGGGATGGGTGAGAGGCAGTTTGTTATGCTAAGGCCACTCATTGGTGCTGAATTAGATATTCTCATTCAGTTTCCAAATGTTAGATTGCAGGGGCTGTTTGAAGTGCTATGAAACTTTTTCCAGTTTTTATCATATCATTGTCAGTGATCAAGGCAAGCAATGTGAAAAGATGAATGTTTGAATCTTTGAGAAAAGATTGCAAAGAGGCCAAGAGACTAAACATCTTTAGAATCTGAAGTCTCATTTGAACTAGTATGTATGCTTGTCATTCTCATCCTATATACAGCCCAAATGGAAATGAATCTTCTTGAGATTAGAAGAAAAGTTTTGAAAATCTCTGAGCAAAGGTGGGAGTCTGGCTTATTTTTTGCTTTCTTTTATTTTTCAGGCTCCTTTTTTTGTTGTTGTGTCATGACCCTTAACTAAATCCATAGTTTTATCCTACAGTGAAGTATGTGAGTGCAGTCAATTTGTAAAGTCTTGAATAGCTCTATCCTGGCACATCTTGCCTGGAAAAAAAAATACTACTTCTTTTTGTGTAAGCTTTTAGCATGAAAAGATACTCATGGTAATCCTGAAGAGTGTAGTCTGCTATTCACAAAATTACAGATGCAATGGATGTCATTCCATATCACTTATGTTGCCCAGATTTTTCATCAATATATTATGAGAAAGTGAGCAAGAACTTCTGTGCCTTTCCACTTCTCCTTTGAGATATTTAGCTACTTTAGTACTTACTTTACTTTAGTACTTATTTTAACAAGTTTTTGTTGATGGACAGCAGTTCATTGCATACTGACAGAGTTCATGCATTTCTTTCGCAAGTGTCTTTCAAGACTGATGTTTTAAAAGAAATTCAACCAACCTTCCCTTCCCCAAGTGCAGACATCTGTGACAGGAAGAAATAAAAGGGAGAAATGTTATGCTTTCTCTAGCAGTCAATCCTGTCCTTTCACAACATACTGATGGAGAACAATTGGAGGATGTTTTCTTCACACAGATGTGTGGCTGATGGGATTGAGGTGAGGATTGTAAACAGAATTGCATTACCTTATTGTTAGGGTTGACTGTGGCAGGCTTGGTATGTGGTTATAGGACCACATACCAAGCTGAGTGAACAACAGGGAATGCCATTGTTAGGCTCCAGTACCCTAACTGGAAAAGACTCTGGACAACCCTGAGAAATATGGGGATCCATCTTTCCATTAATACTTGGGTAAAAATTGGTGTTCAAATCTCACTTTTTTTTCATCAAAGCATCCTAAGGTATTGGGACTGTAGAGCCAAGTTTTAAACTCTACCATAATTGTAATCAGCCTTATTTAAGTCAAATGAGGTATGTTCGTGCTGAATTTTTGGAAATAAGTGTAGTAAAATGCTGGTCACAGATATATAGAAGTAAAGCATATAATCTACACACCTTTACATAAAGCCCTACAAACCTAAAAGGCCTTTAAAAGGTAGGTAATAAGTTGACACATGCACAGTGTTACTTCCAAAGAGGAATGCTACCACGTGCTTCTTGATTATTTCTAAGCACAGAGAAATTATCTTTTAAAAGACTGTAAGATTCATAAACTGAGGTATGTTTAGGAGTAGCTACTAGACCCAATCTTTAATTTGTTTCCTTTGCCTTCCTGATGTATTTGGTGCAATGCAGAATTCTTGAGATATCCTGTAACTCTCTAATATACTTGATCTTTTTTCGCCCCTCTGCTCTTACTGTGTCTTATAATTCTTGCCATAAAAGACATGTTCTTTTGCCCTGTGTATGCAGGTTCTTGATTCCTGCTTAGTCACGTTAGTGTCATGAGATCTAGCAGGTTTTTTCAAAGAGCCCTTTAGATGACCTGAGATAGTCTTTCTTGGTCAACCACACATCAGTAAGCAAAGTTTTGTTTGTCAGAAGAACCCCTTTCAGGTTATGGATGACTGCATAAATTCTCTTGCTGTTTCTCATTGCTGAAGTAATTGCTAAACAATGCTGAAATAAGACATTTTATTTCTACCTTTGAGTAAGTTTCCAAGTAGGAGCAGTTGAAGCATAGCTTAATTTTGTCAGGATATGGTAGTTTCTATTACATTAATTTTCAAGGGAACAAAATTAATCTTAACTTACATTATATTCCAAGAGCAGTAACTTCAAAGAATTATTCAGTAAGAGATGAAAATAATGAAGGGGAAAAAACTCTGGTTGAAGAGTTAAACATTGTTATTGCATATTCAGTATTGGGTAGTGTTGCATCAAAGCTAGACCTGAGCTTTTTTTTGTTTCAGGTTACAATAACACTGTTCTGAAGGCAGAGTTTTGGTGGGCTTTAAGTTTCAAGAAAGCTGCCTTCAAGCAGATTACATCTTAGTAAAGTAGTTGTAAAATCTTTGAAGCCAAAACATTGTGTAATAGGAAAAAGCTCCTAGTACTTAGAATAGATTTTTGATAAGGGACATCATAGCTATTCGTAGGGTAAACTTTGACTGCCCATTTCAAGTCAGGCAAGCATTTCAAAATAGTGGTATTTCACCTTTTGATACAATTTGAGTGAAGTAAGATGCAAGCCTTACATTTCTGCTTAATATTGAAGTTAACTCTTAATACAGAAGGCAGATCAGTGTCAGAAAGAAAATGCAAGCTTATAATTCAAAATATACCCACATTTGGTTTCCCATAGGTAACTTGGTAGCACTTGCTGCTTGTTTCAATAAACATTGCATCAAACTGCAGTATGAAAACCCTTGCTCAACAGTGTGGCTCTTCCCTCTCTACATAGATAGAAAAGACAAATTAGATAGGGTGACCATATTGAATTAGAGCTTTATGAGATTAAGTGTTGCAGAGCCTTTCTTTCATCAACTGTGGTGTTAGATATATTTCACTCCCCTTTCTTATACAAATAACACTTTCTTTCTCATATATAAAAATCAATATAGATAAAAAGAAGTGTAGTTGAGCCTTCAATAAACATGATAAAGCCCCTTTCTTATTCCTGCTTAGCTAAGATCAAAGCTACAGACTGTGGTGCAGGTATACCATATGGAAGTGGAATTACTTTATGTCTTCTTTTATCCTTTCAATGCACATTTCTCACTTTTACCTTTAGAATTTCTTGAGTACGCAGCCTTGTAGTGTCCGTTTGCACAGGGGTGAAGTTTATACGCTATGTATATTTTTACTGTGGTTATTGTATCATGTCAGCTCTTAAGACAGGCCTTACTCTTCCATGTCCAGCACACAGGGAGCTCTTCAGCTGTGTCTGAGTAGCTGGATCCAGCACTTCTTTCCTGCTCCCTTCTGCACAGTGGTGAGGTGCAGCAGTGCACCAGTCCTTACCAGTGCTCTCCTTGTACGAAGAGCCCAAGGAAAGTTGGGCTCTTGGCCAAGTGGGTGCTGTGTAAGACACCAGCAGATGCTTCTTCTGCACAATCAGGACACCAAGATTCTGTCAAGCTATAAAAGAAAGTGTTTCCCATTCAATTTAAATATGCTTTTTTATTCCACCCTGCAGTTCCACTTAGTTACATCCTTACCCAAGTCCATCATAATAGAAGGCAACGCAG
Organism: Lichenostomus cassidix; assembly: GCF_008360975.1. Lineage (NCBI taxonomy): Eukaryota > Metazoa > Chordata > Aves > Passeriformes > Meliphagidae > Lichenostomus > Lichenostomus cassidix. The sequence continues at coordinate 12,328,614 of NC_139484.1, read as the reverse complement.
CTGAGCACGAGTTTAAAACGAGACCTTTTAACTTAAACAATGAATGTGAAATGCATTGTTTATGAGCCCATGTGCATATCCAAGGTTATTTTTTCTTCCTATGCACTCTGTCAGGGAACCTCTACCCTGTATGCAGTTCCAGTTTTCTAAAAAATTACTTTGAAAAGGCAGGAGAGTTCACAAAAGTGCAGTAAAAAATAGTAAGAGTTCTACAAAACCTGTGTTGTAGTGGGAAGAGTGCTAATCCCAGTTTACAAACTGTGATGAAGGCAAAGCTAGGAGTCACTTCATGGGAATCTGAAGACCTTAGGGGACAGATTTCTGAGAGCAGAAGAACAGATGCTCCTTAAGGATTGCAGAAATATATGAAATTATATTATATTCTGGCTGAAAGTTAGAACTAAGTAAATTCAAACAAAATGCAAAGAATGAATTCTTAAATTTTCTTCATGGTATAAGTATTGTGTTTATATCCATATTTTTAAAAGAACCACTACAGTGCTTTTTGTTAATGGGGACTGCAAATAGAAGGTATTTGGTGATTCCATTTTCTGTGATATGAAATAGTGTGGTCAGATTGAAAGCTTCTGGCTTTACAGCACTGTTAATACAGTTCCTTCTTTTGAAACTGTGCAGCAGTTTTTGTTTCTACTTTGTCTGTGTCTGTCTATGAGCACTATGGAAAACCAAATGGAATTCTGAAAACAACATTGCAGCAAGTAGATTTTTTTATCCCGGCATCATAAACCAAATGATTTTGCTCTGAGTTAAATGAAAAATACACTGCTATTCTTCTTATTATGAACCTGTAGCATTTCAGAAACAGTATTTTTCAGATTGTTCTTACCATGGAAAACGTAGCAGTCACCTTTCCAAATACATTTTGACAAATACTACCTTGCCCTAACTGGTAAGAGTTAGTTATCTTGAAATATCATCACCTGGTACCATGTTGAGCATGGCCATTTATGATTTCCTATGACAGAAAACTTTCACAAAGGATAAGCATTCACAAATCTTGAAATGATGGCATCTGTCCTCCAAGCAGTCTATAGACATTCAAGGAAGTCAAGAGAATAAAGGATAGTGTCCCTATTTTACAGGTTTCAATTGGCGTTTGCCGGGTAAACTTTGTTTCAAGTATCTTCTGAGTAAAGAACAAATGAACAAAATGTAGAAATAATTTCATCTAAAAGGAAGACCAATAGTTAAAGCATTAAGCCTGGGCTGGAGATACAGGTTCAGTTTCTTCTTTTATACACGGACATATGTGGGATCCTTGACAAGTTTTTTTTCTCCTTAGCTGCGTCTGTACTATGCTTCCAACAGTGCATCCCACTGTCCACATCCTTGGTGTGCCCAAGAAACATTTAAACTCTGTGTACACCCCGTTTTGTTATCTCCTGATACTCACCATGCAGCAGCTTAGGCACTCAGCTTAGGCAGCCTCCTGTGTTTTAGCTTCTGCCTGTTGCCTCTGTTTCGAACTGTCGCCCTAGTAACTCTGTGGAAGAGTATTAGTTGTCTTGCTAGCATCATGTTTTACTAATTAAAGGGAAGGAGAATTAAAAAAATAAAGTTCTAGATTTATTTCTATCAGGTCTCAAGTAATTTTCTTAGAATAAGGACAGTAAAGAAGGATCATGAATAATTGTCCTAACACCATGCTGACAAAATATCCTAAACATACCAATTCATTTTCTAATGAGGTCAAATCATGTTCAAGTTTTTAAATATATGTTCTTTACTTCTGTCATTAAAAGCTAAGTGTTCCATTTTTAATACTATCGCCTATTTGTCAAGACTCTGGGAGTGAGCAGAACATGTGAATGTGCTCTGCTTCCTACATTGCAAATTCAGTATTTGTTCTGAAATATTAGTTATTCTAAACATAATCTCCTGAGCTGTTTTTCCAGTATTTCTGTGGATAATCTTTCTTCCTTGGTCTTAGAAATAAGGAGATGGTTGTCATTTCAAGGTGATGAGCTGTGATTTCTGCTGCAGGTAATTTCTTTACCACCTCGAGTTTTTATTAGGAGGGGAAACTAACAATCTATCCTTTGATATTTATAATGGATTCAAAATGCATTTGAAAATACCTTCCTTTAATATTTTCTTCTCTCTAGAAAATATGAAGGATATCCTTGTGATACATGAACAAGAAGCAGAAGAGTGGGCTCTGTATTTAAAATCTCTTTTTGGACTCATAGTGAATGAAGAAGGAATCTTACTCTACAATCTAAGGAATTCATCATTCAAGCACCAGGAGCTACTCTGTTTACTGTCTTATAAATGTAAACTCCTGATACTCTCATGTGGACTTCTTAACTGCCTGAATCAAAAGAGAAGTTATTTTCTGGAAGAAGTTCTCAAACCGCCGGATAATGTGGTAATTCTGCTTTGTGGTGTGGAGAATTCCGAGATTCTTTATGAGATACTGACCTTAGATGGAGGCAGCAAAGAGATTTCTACTGATCAGAAACCTGAGGAATATATTTCTGTTGTTAAAGAAATTATTCAACCAGGTAATATACTACTGCTTGTTTGTAGTCTTTAGGTGTCTTACGTCCTCTCAGCTCTTGCTATTTTGCCAAGATTTTGTCTTCCAAGCAGAAAAGAATACTGTGCCTTTGTCTTTGTTACATGCAAGGTGCCATTTTATTGGCATGGGAGCTTGTGCTTGAGAAAGATGTCCTACAGTTCAGGATTTTCACTCACAGCTTAACCTAGTTTTGGATGCACATGAACAGCCACGAATATTCTTTTGAACACTGGGGTAGAGAGACCCCAGCTGAATTGGAGTGACCTAGCTGGATGTTCCTGCTGCCTTGTGCCTAAGCCAGTAAGCTTAATTATGCTATAGGGCTTTAAAATCTGCCCTGTAAATATGTCTACACACAGCCTGCCTATATCAGATCAGTGTTTTCAAAATAACATTTTTAGACTCTCCAACCATTTTCTCTTCAGTATTGAATAACCTTTTCCTCGGAATATCTCTCAGACTTTGTTTTGGGCTCATTACAGTTGTCTGTTTTGGTTTCAGAAGGTAATATTTGCAATTTCTGACTGTGTCCAATATGTAGCTTCAGACTGAAGTTCCTTGGCAGTTTTTTAGTGGGATGAAAACAGTGGGTCTATGCCCTGTGTGTGTGTATATATAGGAAGTAACTGTGCTTAGAGACCATCAGTTGACTCATTCACAGGAAATTGCACACTTCTCTGCAACGATAAACAGTTTCCTAGAAGACACGGGTCGCTTCTTTGCTTAGGTCTATGCATTCACAAAAATACTTATTACATGTGCCCTTGGGACTTAATTTACAGTGTAGCGCCAGATGTCTAGTAGGTGTTCAAATTACCTTTGCTTTGACAGTGATCAATATCAGCAACTTGGAAGATTAGTAGAAAGCTGAATTAATGAATAGTTGTTGAAGGCCTCAGTCTCAGTGAGTACATCTTTACCAGGGGTGCACAGACTGTGCCTTGGATCAGACAAGTTCAATGGACTGAACTAGATCCAGGACTGGAGGTGGTGATGATGCCTGGTGCTTCAGGGCATAAGCCCTCCTCCTCACTCGTACCCGAGAACTGCTCTGGCTCTGTTTTTTCTGTACTGGTGTGCCCTGGCCATCAGCCAGGCTGGTTTAGATCAGTGCTTGGTAGGAGACCTCTGCTCTGCTCCCTGTTGCACAGTGAAAGTAGTCCAGCTAAGAGATTTGCTTTAATCTGAGTGTTGATTTAAGCTCTGAGGAATGAAGATGTGCACCATTTATCATTATTTATCTTTGCTTAAAGATACTAGTGTCTGTATTTATGATACTCTTTTATGGGATCCTATTAAGCTCTTAGCCTTTGTGATACCTGTGACAGGGATTTTGACAGATTACACATCTGGGATAAAAGACTTTTCCCTTGTATTTAAAATTATTTGCTAAGGGGTTATTGAGTATACGAGGATTATTTTTCCTTTGGAGTGTTTTGGGTTTTTTTTTTTTTTTTGTTTTTGGTTTTTTGCTTTCCTTCAGGACCAGACACTCACAAGATTTCCCATTTCTCTTCGTATGGGTTGTCTTCAGTCACTTTTGTTTTTAGTGCTTATCCCTAGTCCCATATATTTTTGTCTCTTCTGTGTATATTCTTCATGGTTTTCAGTTCCCTTTTTCCCCCTAAACTGTTCACTGCTCATAACTTGCTCTTCCAAGCATTTGTACCTTGTTGCCTCCTCAAATTGACAAGAGCTGTCACTCTCCCAGTCTAAAAACTCAATAATGTGCTGTAATTGTAATGGCCCCATTACGTCTTCCACTGTGAAAAATTCTGTTAATCCCTTAGGACAGCAGGCCATCGAGGTCCTAGGGCTCGTAGATGCCAGGGCTCAGAAGTCATCTGCAGGTAGTTAGAACAGCTGAAGATGGATGCTATATCAGGTTGTTATCTCACAGTCCTGAACAATGTTAACAATGGCATAGCATATGTGCTAATAGTCACCAACCTTCCGCTACGGATTTCTCCATACTCAGGAAAGCTCCTAGGCAAGGTAAGTTCTTAGCTGTGTCTTCTCTCCTAGGTGCTATTTGCACTAGCCCTACACCCTGAGATGGAAAAAGTGCAAAATAAGTCTCATTTGATATGCCCCCAGAATTATTTCACCTACCAGGTGGTGCCAGTTTTATCTTGTTGAGGCAGACAGGGCTTTATCTGTTAAAACTTCCTTCTGGCTCTAAAGTAGTATATATGCCAAACATTCTAGGCAAAAACTAAAACTAATTAAAATGCTGAGTAATAAAACAGAAGGTGCAGGGGGTTTTGTACTCAGCAGAGAGCTTGTTTGTCAGTAATGTGGTTCAAACACAAAATCTGAACCATTTGTCATGCCTGTTTGCACATGTTCTTGGAGGAATAAAGGGAGAACTAAGACATGGAGGCTGGCTTTTCTAACATATATTTCCAGGATGATGGCAGACTTTATTATATTCATCTTCTGCATGACGAGGAACACAGATATTTTTATTGTTGACAAAAGATTCCTTTTGCAAGACTTGTTTGTAAAATATTTCACTGTTTGAAAATGCCACATTCAGATTCAGAGTTGGTTTTGAGTTTTGTGGATTCTGTGCCTATTGCCATAAAAATTATAACCCCCAGAGAAAGAAGAGAACACTCAGAAATTTCATTACTCTATGTTAGCATCTAAGATGGCCCAGTGAGACTCTGGAATTGGGACTTTCTTTATCAGCTTTTCCCAATACTGTTGAAAGTAGAATCAGGAGATACATTTTGCTTGCATCTGTCTTTTCCATTTCCTGTGCCTTTCTACAACTTCTCCTTGATCTGCTGAACTGGTCTGCTGAATTGTGTACCCTTTTTTCTAGATTAAATTGACATATTTTCAATGTATTTTCAGTACCCTGGGGTGCTAGACATGACTGGGGCTTTTTTGTTTAGTCCTGAAAGACTTTCACTTCAAATTCAGGCAAGCATGTGTTTTTGCAAAGGATTTGTAGATACTGATAGATATTTGCATCTCTAGATAGTTAAACTAGATCTTTAAATGTCCTCAATTTCTCCTGTAGTTATCCTCAGTGTTGATGTGAAAACAGGTTTTATCTAGTACAAAGAATTTTCTGTGACAGTGTTTCTAAAGCGTGCTGACACTTTTATTAGACCTTTGGTGGGACTTCTTGGTACAGCTCAGGAGTCATAAGTATCCATTAGTCTGCTTGCTGTTTTATTAGGTTTCATTTTTTAAAGCTCGACAAAAGCAACTCTTATGACTTCCACTTCAAGCCTTTTCTCTAAGCAGTGGTATCTCCTTTTTTTATGCCAAAATAGGAGGATAATTTACAAAATCTGATAGTTGAGGACAGCTCATCAAACCTACATGTATCCATTCATTATCTACTATTGTATTAAAAAATGAAAGGTACACAAAGTAACATAACCCAACTAGAAAATGGTGTCCAGAGTCCTTGACAACCCAGGAAAGATTCTCAGAACAAATGTGTAACTTTTACCTGAGACAGCAGCGTGCCATTAATTTCTCATTGTTTACCTAAAAGGTATTCCATGTATCTGCACACAATTTTAATGACCAAGAAGAGTAATGTTAAGAAATAATAGTGGGGCAACTAATAGTAGCATGTAAATGTGGACAAGTAATACTAGCATAGGGTGTTTTTCTCTAACAAGTAAATATGTAACAAGTAAATATGGGAAAAACAGGCTGGGAGTTTAAGTAGGTCTTAACACATGCAAGTCTTCAGACCACTTAAAATATGGAGGTAATTTCTATTGTGCAGACCACAGAAAAGAGAAGGAATAATTATATTTTTATCATAACTTTTATGGTGTCTGTTTCCTGTTTCAGTTCTAGTACAGTGGCATTAATTTTAATGGAATTTGGTATAACATTGAATACTGAAGTAACGCTTCATATTTTGAATCCACTGCTTTGCTTGTTCTCATGTAAAATCCTCTTCACATTGGTACTCAAATACATGTAACCAATGCCAGTGGATTTTCTTAGGCTGGAGCAACACTTGTGCTGTTGAGCTAAACCCCTTAAATTAAATGGGAACACTACCATTGGCTTCAGTGGGCAGGTGCTTCTCCTAAATTTTGACACTGGCTTGGAGTCTATGAGAAAATTAAGCTAAAGTGCTAAAAAGAACAAAAGTTTGTGTGTATGTCTGTGTGTGTGTATGTCTGTGTGTGACCTAAAGTCTTGGGTGTGAAGATTTCTCAGCTGAACATGCAATATTGAGTACGTAGAGTTAAGTACATGGTTGGTTCTGGCCTCATTCATTGCCAGGGGAGGTTTCAGAAAATGAGTCCACATGGTTGTGCCTCTGTTTACTCCTCTCCCAATGTATTTACATGTAGACAGTGCAAACCACTGTTGGTGTTTTAAGGCAGTGATGTCATCTGCTTACTGCAGAGCACCTCAAATGTCAATTAAATTTTTTATTAAAACGAAAATAATCTGTGTGACTGTGTCATAGGCACAAGAGCAGAAGGGACGTTTTGTTAGTTGAACTGTACTGCAGTATAGATCTCATTTCCATTTTGCCCTGCCAATGAGTCTTTGAACTGCTCTTCAGGGACTGCTAAAATTACCAGAGTAACACATCTTCCTGAGATGTTGTGCTTCTCCATTCCACACAGAAGGGATACCAGTGCAGTGATGGGGGTTGGTAATGACTGTCAACAAAACTGGCTTGAGTCACTAACTTCTTCCATCTGACATGAGATCCTGGCTGTTTCAGAGCAGAAGAGAAACAAACCCAAGTGACTGTCTGGAGGTGGCAACCATAGATAGGATGTTGAGACTGTCATCCCCTGCCACTTAAACTATTTGACTTCTTTGCTATTTCTTCTCTTTTTCTCTGCAAAATCTGGAGACACTACTTTTTTGGGCTTATTTGTGAGGTTTGTTAGGTTTCTTAGCAGCTCACATTTTAATCTATGTAGGTAGTTACAGTAACCTGTATGCTTAGATTCTGAAGTATGTGTCATGTATGTGATGGTTTTTCCTCTTATTTTTGAGGCTAATTGGATGAAAACTTACTACACCTGGAAAAGTGAGTGCACTGATATCTTAAAGGGAATGTTATTTAGCAGCATTTGGGACAAACTCATAAAAAGTTTAGTTAATATTAAAATTCAGATGACTAGAATATAAGCATTATTGCAACAGCATGTACTGACAACATACTGTGATTTTACTTTCGTTTATTTAGTTTATAGTTTATATTTATTTTTAAAAAATAATGGATTTATCATTTTTGGTCTACTCTTTCACAGTTTGAAAGGGACATCATCCAAATTTATGTATTGTTTATGGCCCAGTCATCAGTTAGTATTTAATTGCAGTTCTGACGGTATTTCTAAAGCTGACAAATAATTCAGGATTTCCAGCAAGTATTTTTGCAGGTAATGCTGTAAAATGGGTGTGTGACTCTGTAGTCTTATATGTCCTTCATGTAGTGTACTATGGAGTCTGACTGAGTCTTGCACTGTGGTTATCAGTCACAATTATTGAAAACTGATTGTTGGAAGGCATCTAGTAAAGACCTCTGTAAAGGTACCCCTTGTATATTTTTTTGCACACAACTGTTGTTGTGTGCAAAAAACCAGAATTGCTATGTGTAATTTCACCATGATGTATTTCAGTTAAATTAGTGCTATCTTCTTGGAAATGGGATAAAATAGGTGCTGTTTTGCAGTCCAGACGAAAGAAATTTTAACACTTATCCCTGAAAAAATAAGGTGTAACACCTATTAAAGTTCATACTAGAAAAATAGAATCAGATTTTGCTCTTGGTAGGTCTCTGTGTACTTATTTAAAAGGCTGTAAGTCCAGAACTTGGTGCTGAAAATATTATACAGTATCTTACAGGGGCACAGGCTGAGAGAGTTGGGCCTCGAGAGGAGACAACTGAGAAGGGACTTCACCAATGTCTATCAGTGTCTGAAGGGAGGGTGTCAAGGGATGGAGCCAGGCTTGGTAATGTCAAGCAATAGGACAAGAAGCAACGAGCAGAAACTGAAGTTCCGCCTAAATGTGAGGAAGAACTTCTTTACTGCATGGAAGTAAATGGAAATGCTGTTCCAAGTGCTGGAACAGATTGCCCAGAGAGGGTGTGGAGTCTCCCTCATGGAAGATATTAAAGACCTGTCTGGATGCAATCCTGTGCCATGTGCTCTAGGATGACCCTGCTTGAGCAGGGAGGTTGGACCAGATGAGCCCACTGTGGTCCCTTTCAACCTGACCTATTCAGTGATTCTGTGTTGGATGCTGTTTAACATCTTTGTTGGTGGCATGGACAGTGATATTGAGCACTCTTAGCAGATTTGCTGTTGACACTAAGCTGTTTGGTGCAGTCGACATGCTGAAGGGAAGGGATGCCATTTCGAGGGACCTTGACAGGCTCAAGAGGTGAGCCCACACAAACCTCATGAAGGCCATAAAGGCCAAGTGTGAGGTCCTGCACATGTTGGGGCAATCCCAAGCACAAATACAGGCTGGATGGAGAATAGGTTGAATGCAACCCTGAGGTTTAGGTTTGACATAAGGAAGAAATTCCTTACAACAAGGATGGTGAGGTACTGGAATGGATTCTCAGAGAAGCCGTGAATGCCCCATCACTGGAAGTGTTCAAGGCCAGTTTGGATGAGGTTTAAGCAATCTGGTGTAGTGGAAGGTGTCTCTGCCATGGCTAAGGGATTGGAGCTAGATGTTCTTTAGGGTCCTTTAGAACCCAAACCACTCTTATGATTCTATTATACTGTCTGTAACCAGATCTGTTGCATTATCAAATACAGCACTGAACAATTATCTTGTCTTCCAAACTGCAATGTCTGTATCCATTTCAGTTTCTCACTTTACTACACATGATTCTATTCTCTTTCCTTACGCCCAACTCCTTTCCTATTGTTTGCCGTATTGACTTTCAGGGAAACTTCTTCCTCAAGTACACATTTCTTACCAGCTCTTGTATATTGAAAAAAAACCAGTCAGACGTTTACTGAAGAGGGATTAATACAGTTCCATCTAAAGATGTCTGTAGGCTTGTTCCTCTGCACTAACCCTTGGATTTGTTCTATGATTTTTTTTTTCTGTCTGAAAAACAATAGCTTTAAAATAGCTTTATCATACATTTAAAATACATACGGATTTTCATCTAAAAGAAGTGGAAATCAGTGTGATGATATTACCTTCTTTCTTATTGCTCATTTTTTCCTAGATAAACCACTGGATGAAAATCCTGGAGACTCTGTGTCTTACATCTATGAAGCAGTTCTTGCAGATGGTGAGTTGAATTCCTCTTTCATTTCACAGAATAAAGCCAGTACACTTCAGAAAATTAAATTTGTTCTCTTAGGTCTTGTTAGACATGAAAGACAATAAACTAACCCTACCATAGCATGCAGTTGTGTAGAGGAGCATGCCTTGTTCTCAAACATCCACCCACACACCCGCACAGCCATACTGACACATTCTTGTGAGGAGTGTGAAAAAGGGGAGGAGAAACAACAGGGTTGTTTTTTTTTTACTCTGATACCAGTGTAGAGAAAAAGGAAGACATTGAGAGATTTCCTTCTCTTTTCCCAGCATGAGGAGTTTTGCTTGTAAGAAAGAGCTCGTTTAAGATTTCCTGTAGATCAGTCCTACTCACATCACATTTGCAGCATTGTTCACTGACAGCCAGTCACTGGGAGAAGACCTGCATCACAGCTTCAGCCCCTGTTGACATTTGCTTGGTTTATTTATAGTTGTGGAAGTTTATAAAGAGTTTTAGTAGGGATAACAGATTGGCAAAATCTTAACTTGATTTTAGTAAAGAGCTATGCAGCATGTTTCCTATCCTCAGTTCTTGGAGAACTTTATTTCTGCATTGACACTGTTGCAAAGTAATTGGCTTAGTAGCACCAGCATGTTTACTGATAGAAAGGGACAAATAAGTTATTCCAGAATTCCTGGTATAGGAGTTCTGTGCTGCTGGACTCTAAGGTTAGTGGCTCTCTTTCATATTCAACCCCCATCCATATTCTGATAAGGGCCTCTTTGTGAGTCTCTTGGCATCTTGGGTGTACTGGTGTGATCTCACGCAGAAAGGTGCTGTAAAGCTGCACTGGTTTATCCCTACAGACCTTTTGTCAGGGTTTCTAAGGATTTCTCTTCTGGTCTTGTGTTGAGTGTGCCATGGGTCAGTGCATTGAAGAAGTTTGTTGGTATAAAGAAAGCTTTCTGGCTCATCATCTAGGTGCTGAATAAGTTGACACACTGTTTCTCTCATTCATGAGTGTTACATCCGAAAAATGAGACAGTAAACTACGGAATGATTAGAGAAAACAAGAGTTCCAAGAAAAGCAAGGACTGAGGAGATGATCTTCTGGGCTACTTCTGTTTCCGTACGTCTGCTTGAAGAGCAACTTTAAGTCCAAGTTTACTGTCAGCTGAATGGTTGATACTGTAATAATGTGATTTGAGGATTTTCTAGCTAAGAAAGTCTTGCATAAAAAGCACAAATTTAACTTGAAATCTTTGCAGAAGCTGCCTGGACAGCTGTTCTCAGTCAGCTTTTTGGCAGTCATCCTGATAGCGCTGATTGTCTGTGGCCTTTGCTGGTTAATGATGTCTAGTTATTGCTAAGAGGACCAAAGAGATTCTCCATTGTTGTGATGAGTGAAAGAGCCAAATAGAAATGAGGGATTCTCAGTAATCGTATCCTCTATGTGAGGTAAAGACTGATTCTTGAATGAGTGTAAGGAAATGCATGGTCAACCTTCCTTCTGAGATGATGCAACACGGAGCAATTACCTGATACCACTGCAGAGCTTTGGAGGGAAAAGCAGCCCAAGACGTGAAGTTATTGGAATTGCTGAGATTCCATATGTCCGTCTTCACAAAGCCAAGATAAGATGGCAGCTGCAAATTAGCCAGTATTTATGCCCTCCAGAAAGCAGGTGAATCTTCAGGTAAGCAAACAGAGTTTGACTTTGGATTAATTGTGAAAAAGTGTTTCCAGGGATTGTCTATTCTCTCTGCTTCTTCCTAATAAGAAGCAAGTGTATGCAGTGCTAAACTGTATGAAAGACACAGAACAGAAGTGTCAGGAGAAATTATAAACTAAGAAACTGTTTTTGCTAGAACCCTATAAGTTCCCAAAAGAACAGTGCTTTTTGTGAGGTCTGAAGTGGAGAAAGCTGACAGCTGAAGTTTGTTTTGTATATACAAGCATCATATAAAAGAAAGGATAAGTGGAAAGAGGATGGAATTTTAGCTTTAACTGGAATTAAAGTTGAACAGAACAGAAGTGTAAATCTAAATGAGAAATCTAAAGCAGCAAGGGTGGAAAGAACAGTGAGTCGATGACAGGACATATTAAAAATAAAATCAGTAAAAAAACATCCCTGTATGCGCTAAAGCAAAGATAGGTGGGAAGGAGCAGGCGCAAACAATCAATAAGAAGTGATTGACTAAAGTGAATTGTGCAAGGCCTTGAGGGAAAAGGTCAGGCAGCACACTGGAAGATGGAAAAACAGCATGATCACTGAAATCCTTTGGGGAAATATGAGCTACAAGCGGATGTGAAAACAATTGATTTGCTTCTGAGTGAGAGAAGAGATCCAGTTGTGGAATGCTAATGACCATGATATGAATATATGACGATTCAGTCCTGCAGATAACTGAATAAATCAGCTCTTCAGCCACTCACAAATGTTGTTATGTATTTGCTTTATTTTTGGTTTCTGTGTAAGAAGAGAGGACTTGTTATAATTACTAGTGAGCTGTAGTTTGAGAAATTCCCTTGTGGTTCCTCAGGAGATTTTCTGTTCCCCAAAGAATCATTATTTATAATTTGTACTAAGGTAGAAAATGAAGCAATGGTACTAGGATCTGGGTATACAGCCTTGTCACCACACAGATAAAATACGAATGCATTATTGTGGAACGGCAAAATAGAGCAAAACTCAGGTTTAGGTACCCATTAGGTGATATTCAGCATCAGAAAAGGCTCTTTCCCTTCTCTAAAACAGCTTTGTCTTTTTTAATATTTGCCACTAAAGCTTCTATCCTAGCACTAAATAACTGAAGCAGTTAGGGATGGACAAGTGGAGCACAAAAGGTGATATTAAAGGGTAATAGCTGTCTGCCTGTTAAGTTTAATAGCAGTCCTGCTTGGAAGTCTCATCAAACTAAGATGTGTGTGCATAAATGTATCCTCTACCAAACCAAACTGGAGAAAGGCCAGCATTTTTAAGCAAAATAGGTGGCATCCCCTCTGCAGGGCTACAAGAGTACCTCTGCTATGCTATTCTTTTCCTATAATGCTATCTAAAGTCCTGTTTTAATAAAGTGTGTCTATTCTGTTAGGTTAAAGGACATTGTCCTAAAAGATGAAGATTTCAGATTATCTTCTGATTCATAACTCTAACAAAAGGAAAATAATCAGGAGTTAGAAAACAAACATGGTTTTCAGATGTGTCTAAAAATACCACTCTGGATTGTGTTCCCAAGAAAGCAGTGTACCTTTTAGCCCACTTTAAGGGTCAATAGATTTTAGCTATTTCAAGCTAAAGGTGGGAGTAAATTGCAAAGCAGCCTGTCCCCTGGTGAGTCAGTCCTGCTGACAGCTCACTTTTTTTTCCCATCTGTAATACCAAATGTGTCTGGCGTGAGTCGTTTTGCTGACAGCAGCTGTGGCAGCATGGCATGGGGAGACATGTGGTCTGTTAGACAGACAAATCCCATGTAATTTAGAACTGTACAGATCAGGAACAGCATCATAAATTTAATCCAGACATTGATAAGAGCCCTGTAGAGGTATTGAAGCTCTGCTGTCATCCTCAGACTAAGGCACACTCTTTGGTAAATGACCTGCTGCAGTCCAAGCTAGCTTCTGTTACCAGATTGATTAAAGGGATGCTATGACATGGAACATATTGTCTTGTTTCAGTACACGTTTTGATATTATTAATGACATGTCTGAGTGGGGTGAAGGCTGAGAATGCCAGATACCAGTGTCCCTCCCCCAGCCTCTCCCAATGCAGTTTTTAAAGGACTTTTCAGTTATGTTAAAGTTCATGACCTTCCATCCTTGTCCTTTTTTGATGACTCTAAAGAATAGTCTTCATAAAGAAAATAGCTTCAAACATGGCCCCGAGGGGAAGGTTTGGCTGCTCATTCCTTGGGGAATTTCCTGCTTCCTTGAGGCTGATACCTTCAAGTAAAAACTTAAACCCCTATTCAGCTTGAATATTGCGCCTCCTTGAAGTATGTCTTGATTCTCAGGCACTCCTATCTTTGTTCTTTTATATTGGTATATTCCTAAATGTAGCAGTGTGCCACTTCTGTGTCTAAGCACAGTGTGCAGTTTGAGCCAGGCCAGTTATGAGAGGTTTGAATTGTAGTTTAGAGATAAAGGAGCCACTAGGCAGCTGCAGCTGGCCCCTTTGCAGTAATAAGGAAGTTGCAGGAGCAGTTTATCAGACTAACAACTTTTGGAGGTCTTCTTACAACCGCGGATGCCTCTGCTATCAGTCCTTTTATCTTCAGTGGTGCTTTGAGTCAGTAGCAGGAGGATAGCCTGTCTCAGTTGCAGCAGCACCTCTCAGATTTTGGGCAGTGTTTAGCACTGTATAATCCTTCACTGAAACAGAGGTGAGAGATGTGTGTGTGCTGATAGCAGAGAAATGGAGCAAAGACACCAAAGCGTTCTTACTGCGGTAGAACTGCAGTAACTCTGAAGTGGATGGGAGGACTCTTTAATAAAACATTAGGATTCAGTAGCTGAGAACTTCTGGTACACACAGAGGGGCAGACTTCACTTTGCTTCTCCTTGGAGATGTATTGCAGAATGCAGAAACTGGAAATAGCTTGGGCTCCATCAGCAGCTCTGCTCGGCACCCAAATGACCTCAGGCAGGTAGTTGTTGTTTCCGAACTAATCGGTATGCCTGATAGACGCATTTTGGGAAAGTCTTATGTGTCTAAAACTCATCAGAGTAGTCGTGTTCCTAATACTGCTGGTAAAGCTGAAATCACGGATTTCATTGCAGAAAAAATAATAACATGAATTGATATGCATTAAAAGATAAAATTAGTGCCATCTAAAAAAGCATCTAAATATATCCATCCTAGCTAAAGCACTGACAAAGCCAAATCTTTCTTCCAAATCACAGACCAGTTAGGAACTAGTTAATTGTTATAGCTTTAGATTGCCACTGAATATAGAGTTACAATCATACGAACGTATATATAAAAAGAAATGCTTACAGTTTCATGCAAGTTATTTCTTAAATATTATTGATAAATTCATGGTAAATAGCATTGTGCAGTTTGGGGGATTATTTGAAGGCAGGCTTTTGTTTTTACTATCAGATCCAAAAAGGTTACACATTATGAGACTTTCATGTTCTCTTTAGATGCATTCATGATGACTCCATTAGGCTACAGTTACATCAGAGTGATAAATTGTTGTGTATAAAAACATACCTGATAATAAAAGAACAGGTGTTCATATACCTCCACAGCAGATCAGTCTTTGCCTCCATGTATATGGCAACTCATAAAAGAATAGATGTGGAGGGTTTCAAGGATTGCTGTTATGGGGGAGAAATAGATGAAAATTGCAGCACCATTGGTTGCTAAGATGACAAACACCAACTTCAGATATTCAGAAAAGGAAAAGCTGTTCATAGCTTTTAAAGGAACTGTCAGTTTGAAGCTTATTTGCAAGAAAAGTTGTACACCATAAATAAATAGAAATAGTTTGGAGACATGGGCAAAATAGGCCAACTTACAGAAAGTTAGTGTTTCTGACAGAAGAACTCAACCATGCAGGAGAAACTGGGGCTGAGAATGCTTTTGAGAAAAGCAAAGATAACTGTCAGTGCATTTGCAAAAGACAGTTAGTTCACCATGGAGAGAAGCATTATTTAAAGCTTGTTCACTAATAAATATGCGTATCTTGTATTGGAATTTATTCATCATAGAAAACAAATGAAATTAAGATTGAAGTCAGATGTTTCTGTGATTAATAATTTTCTGTGATTTTTGGAAACCTTTCCATTCTTAAGCTTTCTTTCAGCATCAGTGAAAGAAAAATGTCAGCAGAGCAGAAAAGGGGATTTGCTTTGAAATAGTATCTTAGAAAGTTCTTATGGTAAAAATAAGGAAATCCCATGTTCATGCAAGGAATACAGGCCCACTGAAGGAAGCCCAGTGTGATGGATGTTTTCTGCCTCCCTGTTTCTCACAGCTTTTCTCAGGTAATTTATAGAGCAATTTGTGCATTAGAGGCTCCCTTTCAATCCCATTCTACTGCACTCTTTGCTGAGCTCATGCAGCACTTACAAATACCCACACTTTAACAGGATTATCTTTCATAAATGTGTGTGATAACTTATGGTGGATTGCAAGGAGAGCATGATATGCATGTATCTTTTTTTTCTTTTTTTTTTTTTCCACATCACAGAAAGTTATTTTATCTTTTTCTGTATGGTTACTTTGTTTTTTTCTGTAAGGCTCTTCTTTCATCCATATTTCCACGGGGCACTCAAACATGTGTTTGACTTAAGGCTTCTGAATTGCTGGGACATCACTTATACATAGGAACCTTTTCAGTTATACCTCACAGAACCCAGTGGCACCACTTCTGCCTTTGCCCCACGTTGTGCTGGAGAGTGGGCCTACCATGTTACATGGGATGCCTCCTGCACTTAAATGATCTGCTGTAATCCTCCTTATTTTAATCTTTGACACTGGAAAACCCTGACTTTACTTTCATGTGGCAAGTTGGCGACATGTGCTAAACTACCCTCCTGTTTCTTGTCATCTGCCTAACTTTATTTGCTCATATTTCTCATCCTCTTGTATGATGTGTGATCTAGGGCTAATTGAGGACCTCTTTTGCATCACAGTTTCAGTTCTTCATTAAAGCAGCTGGTATTGCTTTAGCAAAACTTGAGGAAGAACTGAAATTTGTAAACCTAGCAGGCATGTTGCTTTTGTAAAACCAGGTTAATTTTGACTGAGAGATTCATTTCATGGGTAGCCTTAGAAAACAAATAAATATTTCATAAGTTTGTTTCCTGCTATTTTTAATGCCCTAAATCTGTCACATACATTGTTGACTCAAAACATGTAGCAAGTACCAAGTAATCAAAGACAGAGAACACTTCTAATTCTCATGTAGGCTGCAGTAAGGATAGCTAAAGAGTGTATTTGAAAGGTTAAAATTTGGGGGTGAGGGGCAAGTTGGATATGACAGGAGAGTTGCTAAGAAGCTGTGGTGTAGCTTTAGTTGTTGAATGCACAGGAGACTAGAGATGCTTTATTAAAATTTCAAAGTCATGTCATGAATTTAGTTCAAAATTTTAAATTTAAAGCAATAGTGTGTTCTAAAGGGTTTTATGTAAAATATTCCAAGTTGATGTATTGAAGTTGCATGAATTAGGAGAAAATATTGAAGGGAAATTGAAAACATCAGCACTGTCCCCAATTAAGTTACAGTAAACGTGTGTTTTATTTTACTGTTTAAAATGAATGTAAATTTAAGATCAGTCCTTTCAATGTGGCTGTCAGCAGTAGATATTTGTCAAAAGTAAGCCAACAAAAGTAACCTGATGGAAATTAAGGATTAGCCTCTCTAATAGATGATAATTCCCAGTAGTACTGCCCTGATTACTCAAGGGAAGATTATCATAGATTTTTCCTATCGTTTTAGCTTCTGGCTCATAGTGTTGTCTAAGCATCATTAGATATAGTTAACAATTTCTTGTACTTTGATCCTACAAGAAAGGGTCTGGTTTTATTCATCAATTATTTTAATTGTTACTGCTACACTTTAAAAACTTCACGGATAGGTCACCATTATATAAAACATTAAAAGGACACATTCACCAAGCAACAAAAGCCCTTTAATAAATCTCTCTTACATATTCCAGCATAATAATGATGTTCCTTTCATGTTTCTTTTAAGCTAATCTTCACCCTCAGTTGTAAATTCTAGTGAAATGACCATTTTTCTGAAAGCCACAGGAATTGGTGGAGCTCCTTAGCCATTGCTTTCAGTTTAAAACCAAGAATGTAAAGAGGACAAATAAAGGAGGTGTCCAAACTTTAAGTGTTCAAAAGACTTGAACATCTGGCAACACTTTCTGCCTGCATAAACGAATACTGTCTATCATTGCTCCATTTGTGTTACTACAGCCTCATTTTTGTAGTATCAATACCTTTTTGAGCTACTTTGTTTCAGTTAATGCCAACAAGCCAAGGCTTGCTTAATATCTGCTGTATTGCTTGTTCAGCATTGAAAAATAACATTTCATGTGGTTGTTTCATGTTTCACTTTTTAGGACAGATCATGTGCAACTGCTTGTAGGAATTTGTGCAGGAGATGGTTGCTCCAAAGTTTGGTTACTATATTGTAATGATAATATAGATCCCTGTGGTTCTTGGACAGATGTACATGGCTCATTGATTGTGAGGTAGACCTGACATGTAGTGAAAGACATCTTGCTTGATGGTTTTTAGCTAATAAATTGATAGTCACTTTCAGAGTCAACAGGGGAATTCCTAACTCTCTTAAATATCCAAGTCTTTCATGTAAGAGCCACATTTCTTAATTGTCTATTTTTTGGATAGCTGTGCTATTACAATAGTGACTCGGTTGAAGTTCTTATACTGTATTTAGATGTCACTAGGCATAATGATATTAAAATGCAATAATTAATGGGGAGGAAAATGTTATCCTGATTTAAACCAACTTGCTAGCAATAACATTAATGTTCTCAGTAGATGAATTATTGGCACTAAAAGGTGGAAGTGACTACTATGATCTTTGATAAGTAGAGTGCAGACTGTAGAAATAAAGTTGTCATGAACTTTACATAGATTAGAATGCATCAACATGATCCTTGAAGAACAATCACTGACAGATGGCTGACGTCTGAGAATCCAGTGCCTACCAGATTTATTATTCATTCCTTTCATTTTGTCAATCTGATAACGAAATGTTTCTTGTCTCTGTGAGACTCCTTTGCCTAAAGTGGCAGAAAAAAATTCAGAAGCAGCTTGTACCTCATATGAGTTACCTTCTGAAGTGAATTCTAAGTGCATAAATGTAAGATTTACAAGTGACTTAAAATGTGAATGCATTCCCCAAATACATGCTGCGGGCATACATAACAAAAGAATCATAGAAAGGTTTAGGTTGTAAAGACCATCTAGTTCCAATCCCCTGGCCATAAGCATGGACACCTTCCACTAGACATGGCTGCTCAAAGCCCCATCCAACCTGGCCTTGAACACTGTCTGGGCAACCTGTGCCTGTGCCTCACCACCTCACTGTAAGGCATTTCTTCTTAATATATCTAATCTAAACCCACCCTCTTTGAGTTTAAAGCCATTCCCCCTTGTCCTATCACTACATGCCCTTGTAAAAAGTCCCTTTACATGTTTCCTATAGCCCTGTTTAGGTACTATAAGGCTGCTGTAAAGGTCTAAGACAGTCCTGTTTTCCTCAGCAAGAGTTCGTTCCTTCCTTTTTGTGAAGGGCAGTGCTAAATAAAGTCTAGTCTTCACAGTGATAATCAGAGAAATGATTGTGCTTATATTCTGAGATGGATAATTTAAACTGCATTGAACTGTGTGTGAGTCCTCATTCAGAATCAGAATAGCCTTTGTTCAGCGTAGCCTATTTAATTTTTAAAATAAAGCAAATGGAATTAATGCTACTTCAGTAAAGTATGACTGCACGTAGGTTCAGTGTAATTTTAGCAATCTGTTCTGAATTCACACCTTAAATTCAGAATTATTTCACCTTTAAGGCATGAGAATATAAGCAGGAGTAGGCTGGGCAGATTTTACTAGTTAGTGGTGGTCATTGAACCCGCCTTATTTAGATTAGATGTTCAAAGAAACTTCAGCTTGCTTAAGGAACCATGAACAATTGATACTTTTTTTTTGGGGGGGGGGAGGTTGAGTGTGTCCTTTTTATGAGATCTCTCTTAACAATTGGAGCATATCCCTTGATAAAAAAGATTCTACATCAGACTTAGGATACCATGGCATAATTACATTTAACAGGTACATTTATTATAGAGGTACTTTATTAAATCTGTGCCTTAAGCAAGGCAAGGCAAGTAAGGAAAGGAAACATTCTGTATCAGATGAACTGGTGTATATGGAGGAAGAAAAGGCAAGCAAGAAGTGAGAAAACTAATAGTAAATTGCCAGTACTGACACTGATTGGAAAGGTTTCTGTGCCACCTAGGAGCACTGTATGGTTTGTGTACCTCAGTCATTTGGGCGCCTTTTCAAAAAACTCAGAATGGCTGTGGTACTTCTTTGAGCAGAGCCAAATTGCTGCTGTTCTGTATTTTCCACATCACTAATTTATTTTAATATTCTCTATCAATTTAAGAGGAAGAGATGTGCCTCAAAAGTTCTTTGTATCCTTGAATGTAATTGACTGTGAGTCTTTCATCATTTACAGTAATGCAAGATCGTGTGGATGTCTCTCAGGATATTGTCTCACCAGCCAGTCAAGATTTTTTAACTGTGAACTGTGTGAAATTATATCAATAGTCTCACTGGGTTACTGCAGTATACTGAGTAATCCTCCATGATGAAGAGCTGCTGCAGTCCTTTGAGATGGGTGGCAGAAATGTTTCATAGAGGGTAATAGACTGTCTGGAAAGAAGGAGTAATGATACAGCTGAGACATAGCAGGTAAAGGACACCTTTGCTAAAACACAGGCTTAGTCAGAGCTCTGCAGATGCAGTTGTATGTTCTATTTCATCATTAAAATTCTTTGATTTGGTGAAGGATTCACTGTGTTCGCTCTTGGGCCTTTTCTGGTACAGCAAAACAGAAAAGAAACTGGTTGCAAGCTACCTGTGTAACTGGCATAGCATATCCAAACCCAGAGTATCCTATTTTAAAAAAGTATGCCTTCCATCATTTTGTCCATTAAGGCAGGCAAAGACTATGGAATCAGTGTCAAGGAAATCTGTACCTACTGTCTTAGTACCATAGTTACAGGTATCACTGCCCTCGTGTAAAGCCTTCCTGCAGATAGGTGGGTTGAGGTTGTAAACATATAGCATGTGCTTGTTTAAATGTAGAGGAGGGAAGAGTGGTAAAAATTCAATTTTAGCCTAGTGTATGAGTTCTGAGACTACAAAACTTGCTGATCTCCCTGACTTTGCTGTTCACAATGATTTGAGTCTAAAGGCTGCATCCCATTTTGGTTTAGGAAGACAAAGCATATGTGCATTGCCTGTTCATGTAAATCAAGGCTGCAGGATCAAAACTTCAGAGGCAAGCCCTTTATCAAAGGAGGAACACCTCATCACATTTACATTAAATGAATTTTGCCAGGCTTTGATGCGCTGCCCTTAATTGTGACTCCAAATATTAATAATGCATGGGAAACCACATCATTGCCATGTTCTGTTGATTTAGGATGATTAACAATGTTCTCATTCCACATTATTTATTTCAGATCACCAGACCTGCTCTGATGCTAACTTGTCAAATGTCAGGGGAGCATCAGAAGGAACAGACCTCAGTTTTAAAACAGAGGTACTTTCTGAAAGCTTGGAAAGTAACGAGCAGTCAGTATTGGTGCTTCCGAGAAGAATATCATGTGAGGTGAGACTTTTGGATGCTAAAATCTTCTGGATAACAGTCATTGTTCTCCTCTGCCTGCTGCAATCTCATTCATACTGTATCTGCTATTTGTTTCCAAAATTGTCAAGGGACCAAAATAAGAGTGCATCGAGACTGCAGTGGGATTTATTTTGCCTTTGTGTTGCATCCACACTGCAGTCAAAAGATTTGCAAGTAAAGTAGTTTGGAGACAGCTCTAATAGAGTTATTTAGCATCTTGAGTGGAAGTATTACTGTCACTTGGACCTTATACTTTAGAGGGAGCAAGTAATCAGGCACTTCTTGAGAGATACATAGTTTGTCTTGGCAAGAATCCGAGATGGGTGTATGTATACCTGCATATATGCCCATACCATGAATTACACAAGTGCTTGTGTGAGCATGTACCTAGTTTGATTTTAAATTGAATCAGAAATATTTATATGTACATATCTGCATGCATACCCAGTGGACATAAATGTTCATGTGTTTTTTAATCAGAGTGGCTGTGAGAAATATGTGACATTGTAAACAGAGGAAGTGCAAAATCCAGCACTGCATTCCTTTATATAAAGTAAGTGGCCATGGTCATATATGGAGGTGGCAGTGTACACTGCACGTCACACTTTTTATTAGCTATCTCTCTTCTAAAGATGACTTACACACATTGTTTCATTGTTGAGATCAGTACAGTTCTAAGGGAGGGATTTTCCCCCTGGTTCAGGAGGTAGTAGAGGGCTATTGCCTCACATCACCTGCTGCTCCTGTCTACTGGCATCTTACTGTAAGAGGTTAAGTGAGTCTAAAGCATTTTAGTTTATTCTTATTAGGATGGATGACATTCTTCTAGAATATAAAGTAGGGGGGCCTTAGAAAATGTAATAATTCACCTATATATGCATTTAAAATACTGTTAAAAAGCATTCTTATTTAAGCTGAATTTAAAATCCTACATTACTTGTATCATTTATGTAAGAAACATACTAAAGGAAGCAGTGAGATACCATCATATTTTGGTAGTATGATTTTTTTTTTGCATGAAGCTGTTGGTAAAGGAAAGTTCTTTCAATGCACTTTCAATATAATGTTACACTTTCAATATAATTTTCTGAAGGACTAATGGGAACACATTTTAATTTTGTAGAACCCTGGTGAAATATTCATTCTGTTGAAAGATGAAATAGATGAAGAAACTCTAGAAATTGAATTTGTAGCAGATGATCAACGAATTAGGACGCAGACAGCCTCTTGGAACAGGAAGGTCAAGTACGTGAAAGCCCTAGGTAAGAAAAATATTCTTTACCTTTAAGAAAAACTGAAAAGTTTCAACTCCCTTCACTTTTTCTGATGAGTAGTTTCCCTTTCTGCTTTTTTGTAGGTGTTTCCTTTACATGAGTTTTGCACGTATAACTTTTAATAATGCAGAAAGCGTGGTCTTGTGATTTATGGGAAACAAGGTTCTATTAGATTGGTTTTCTGTGGTTAAATGGCAGGTGGAAATCTTAAAATGTCATTGATTAGTTACAGATTAACATTCTTCAAAATTAGTGCCATAAAATGCAAACCTAATATTCTTTTCTTATTACTGAATGTTTCATTTTATATTTAATGCTGTAAATTTGGTTGTACTCTTCTCCATAATTCTTACTGATTCAGGAAATAATTTCTTTTTTCACATTCATGCCATTTCTCTGTCTCACTCATTGTTGCTTGTTCCTAATGAGTTTTTAGTTTCAACTATTTAACAACAGTTTCTCTTAGAATATGTGTGCAATTTAAAGGGCCACAACTCTCCCCACTGACCGGTCAAAGGTTGAACTCAATACTCTTAGAGGTTTTTTCAACCTAATTGACTCTGTGATATTCATCCTGAACTCTGTCCTGAGATGATGGCCATGTATGGCCTGAGAGTTCTTTATCACTATGTTGGTGCAGAGAGTTTGGTTTTAGAAACCTGACTGGAAAATACATATTGAACAGGGAACTTTCATCTGTAACTGGATGTCCAACAACAGTTGCAATCCTCATGCACAGATCTTAAAAGACTCTTCCAAAATTTTTTTTTTCGTGAGAACGCTTGATCACAAGAAGGTTTCTTTAGTGGGTGAAGAAATAAAATATGAACAGTAAATGAAATATGAAAAATTTGGCAGAGAGCTGTAGTCCAAGTTTAATTATGTTTCTTATATCATTTGTGTTCAATGTTTCTTTCTGTTTCAAAATCTGAAAAAGTGGAAATTTGGAAGTATCCTTTTGAAGGTCCACCTAACCTGAAGTTATAGGAAAAGTATTGTGGTTTGTTTTTTTTTAAAAACCCCACATTTGGGCAGTTTCCATTTAAGTGATTTAACATGATGTACTATTAGTTTAGTTTCTCTGGCCCTGTTATTCTTCTCCATTTTCAGAATTGCCCCTTTTCTCACTGTTTTGTGGGCAGAATTAGTATTTTAAGAACACTGTGCTGGTATGGTCCAGCAGAATGCCTGGCACAATGAATAGTGATGGATTGGGAAATGTGCTCATAAAGTAGCCTTGTGCTGCATGCACAGAGAGAGTCATACTTAAGTAACAGACTACAAGCGCCTCTCTCCTTTGCTTTTTTGAGGTAAGCGACTGGAATGGAATTAATTACACTGCAATTCATGCAGCCTAGCTCAGATATGATTTTGAGAACCTTGACTGCATTCATGCAGCCTAGCTCAGACATGATTTTGAGAACCTTGACTGCAATTAAGAAAAATGTTTCATAAGATGAATAGCAATTCCACTGTTTGTGATAAATGAACTTTTCCTTAACATGTAGGCGTCAGGGAGCTGATTATAGGTCATCAGTCTATCAAAGGGCAGTTGGAAATTTTAAGTATTCTGTTTTCATCTCCTTTCTAATGTGAAGCACTACAGTAGCTTTGCTTTATACAGATTTAAAGATATGTATTTTCTTTTGTCAGCTTTGTGATGTTAGGCTGAAAGACCTGAATAAAAAAACTGACTATACTGAATCATCTGTGAAATGCAAATCCAGTTCATCAATTCTATGTTTTTTCTGTGATATTTTCTGTTCTTTTACTCATTCCCTGAGATCTCTGGTCTGGGACTGTAAAATATTTTCAGCTACTGTTCTGATTTGTGTTTTATAAGATTTTCCTGCCGGCCCTGTATATGTAAATGTCTACTGTGGCGGAGTCATTAAGATGACAGCACAGATTGAGTACTATACTGCACTAGAGGAAATTGAGCCCATTTTAAAGAAAGTGGCTGACCCAATAGCTTTCACTTGTCAGGTAAGTTGACTTCTCAACTTTTAATTAAAGAAAAATAGAATATAAGTGCCTCTATGAACTAAGAGATAGTACACAATCTTTTGATTACACAGTCATTTGTAATGGCTCAGTAATAGGCTCAGGATTAAGAGGCCTGTCTCTGAGATGTCTAGCTGTAAATAAGTCAGGCAAGAGAAAACAAATTTTCCATTTTCTTGTTTTCTTTAGAGAGTGATGTAAATGTCTTTTATGCTGTATATGCCCAATGAGCAACATGCTGTATTCCAAAGGTTGAAAATAAGAACAAGTATTAGTGAAGTCCCTCTCCATTTAAAATGTTGGGGTTTTTTTATGTTCTGAAACGAATAGAAGCAAGTAATCTTAAACCACATTGGATTTGGTGGGTTATTATTCATTCACCGTCAAACCAAGTTTTTCTGGCACAGCTTGTATGGGAGGCAGTAGGTTGCTGTTCATGTAGAGTCCATTTTCGGCTGCTGAGCCATCATTCCTGTGATTTGCTGGTTGCCATGCAGATTCTTTGGGTATGTTTAGAAAAAATCAGGTTTTGAGCCATGTTTCAAATCAGCACAGCAGGCTGCAGGGCTCTGCAGCCTGTTCTTTGCCAGTGGCACATAAGAAATAACAGGAAAAGAAAGCATATACTAAGAAAGGACAAGTCTCGAGTATCATCGGTTGAATGGTGGGTAGCCCAAGCAGACCTTTCATGATGTCTGTATTATAATTGCAAAGCCAGAACAAAAATAATTGTCTGTGTTTCCAGTGCAGACAGTCTCATTTTCCTGTGATAAATATACCTGATCTGCCACCTAAGGCATTACACTCATAACAAAAGGATTAATAAAATATGATGTATTGCATTATTAGTGTTCTGCTAAGGATGGGGCTAGATTCCTTCCAAGTACAAGTTGCTTCTGTTCTAAGAAAACAGGCTGTTGCACAAGAAAAATAGTGCAACTCAAGGAATAAATGTGTTCTTAAATTCTTTATGGTATCCATAATTCTTTAGCCTGTATTTTGAAGTATACCAAAGTAAGCTGCTAACAGGTTTCATTTAAACTTCTGTGCATAAGTGTGCCATAATGCTTTAAAAAGTTATCACTGAAATGGTAACCTTGCATGGTATTTCCACTGGAGAGTTATTTGTGTTATTCAGGAGTTTGACCCTTCATTTAACCAGCATGACTAATATTTAGTAAAACACATACAATTTAAATCATATTCAAATGCAAAAATAATGCTGTGCAGAGCAGTAGTGCACACCAGGAAATACAGCTGTAGTCTTATGACTATAAAGTATGTTTAACATTTCCTCACCTTTACTCATCTGAATAGTAAGCAGGGGTTTAAATGAGGTGACATTGTTTATCTGCTGTTATTTTTATTGTTTTGGTAACTGAAAAACTAATGTTGAGGAAATGTTTATAATTGGATGAGTTCTACAATCCGCACAATGCCATGGATACTATGTGGCAAAGTATACCAATGGTAATTCTTTTGTAAGCATACCTATGTGTTGGAAGATTTGTCTTATTTAATGGTATCAGATGGGCCTCAGAGTGAGATACACTAACTAGCTGGGTAGCTAAAATTTTTCTGCAAACTTTTTAAATGGGCTCCTGATTTAATGTCAACAAGCTACATCATAAAGATGCAATTTACAGAACATAATTTAATTTAGTCCTTAAAATATGTTCACAAAAGGAAAACAAAACAGACTTGATACTAATTAGAATTCCCATCAAGTAGCAGGAATAGTAGTAGTAACTTTTATTTAACAAGGATAATTAAAACCTCTGAGACTATCAACTTGTTTGCAAAAGTATCCTGGGGCAACAGTCATTTATCTGTGCAAAGTAATAATCAAACACAATGGAAAACAAAACTGATGTAAAATAGAAAAGCTTACAGCAATTATTGATCAAAGCAATATCACTCTGTGGTTCAAAGGAAGGTTCACGATTTTCACACGTACTTGCAATCTGAGAAGTATCTCCTTATTAAAATTCTGTGATGAAAGCAAATGGCTGTATTAGTTCATACCAAAGATAGAGTGGTTTGGTAAAATGCATACATTGTTTTCTGTATTATCTTGCCAACCTTTCCAGCTCCTTTGAGATGCTCCACTTAGTTCCCCAATTAAGCCAAAGAAATAGACAAAACCCAACAAATAGAATTACAGATATCCATTCCTTTTAGTGATGGTCAGGTGAATTCATGTGTCTTAGTGGGAGACTATCAAAATATGGTACCACTGCATTTATGAATCAATATTTAGAGAGCAGTTAAAGATTGACATTAGCTAAAGTTTAGATTAAACATAATCTTAAGATTTTTCAAATCATGCCTTTGGATAAAATTCTTTGCTACATCTGATAGATTGTAATTTTCTGTTCCAATTTTTTCTGAATTTAAAAAGCATTTACCAACATCAGCAAGACATTTTAAACAATCAAATATTTAAAATGTAATTAATTAAATAAATAAAGTTAAATAAGTTTCTTTGCATTAGTATTAAGAGGAAAAAAAATGAAATGTTAAAGCAGGAAGAGTTGGGATCATAGTAACTGAATCAAAATGCTGAATGGATTTGCTGTGAGAATAAAGGAGGATGAAGGTCATGATTTCTTGTTTCCTCACTATCACATAATTGTGTATTAAAGAAACTCCCTTAGGAAGTTTATGTTCTTACAGTAACCTAATGTACAGACTGATTTTAAGGTTTTTATAATTCATAATTAAACTTCATATTTCATGTTTTACTTTTTATCCACTAATCATTTCAGCATTCTGCTGTATTTATATGCTGTATTGATTTTTCTCCCAGAGTTTCTACCAAATGGAATTATTGATTCAATTATTTAGTGTTGGGGTTTCCTGGCATAGATTTATTAGGTTTCAAACCCAATAAATTGAAAATAAGGTCATATCCTTATTACTGAAGTTGATAATTTTATGTTAGTTTGAGTGACTTAGAACTTCTAGAGAGATTGGAGAAGTCTTTATGACAAACTTTGGTCGAATAATACTCCTTTGGTTCTCAGATACTTGGTATCTTAAAGGATGTTTTTGTGATTGTTATTAAACAGGGTTCCAGTTACAGTGGATATTGGAAAAAAAAGAAAATAAACTGCAGCCTTCTCTGTAAAAACTTGTAAAATAGCTATATGACTTATATGGTAATATTGTGCATGCATCTTTACCTGATTCCCAGAGATACTTCCTTTGAAACTGCATTTAATATTTCAATCTTCTCAGCCACATCAGGAGCTGCTGTTTTAAAATGTTTCTTTCCTTTCCTCTAGGTATGAAAGCTGTCCATACTCTGTCACTGGCTAAAATTGTCAAAAATGCCTGAGTGATTTTTAAACCTGGCCCGTTCTCTTTGGCAGAAGCAATGCAGATATGGAAGTGCATATAAAGTAGTGTCTGATATGTAAGAACTAATGAAGAAGTTCATCTTTATGTAAATGTAACCTTGTTAGTACTGCCAAAGCCAGTGTGGAATATGTTAATTTACTGGCTGTGCCTGCTGTGTTTCAGTGGCACATATTTTCAGGGCTTGGTTAGCAGTTATTAAAGAACATAGGTAATCTCATTCACAAAAGCGGCAAAATATGTGCTCGGTTTTCTCCTTTTGCAAGGATGTTCTTGGAAGCCCAGGTGTGATGGTCATCACCTGGGGCTTTTCTGTTCACAGGTGTGTCCTGTTGCTCTGAAAAGGGGTGAGGGAGTAGAGATAGTGCCTGCAGCTAGGGAGGTGGTACTGAGCTCTGCGACAAGTAGTAGTAGTGCTTGCTGAAGGACGTCCAGTACAGGAGCAGAGAATATTTGGCTGTGCTTCAGAGAGTATGGGGTAAACTGTGTACAAACTCCCTAGCTTAATTCTTAGGGGCTTCAAGTACATACAGGATAACTAGCACTGTTGCTTATTTTCCTCTAGTCTTGTAAATCTTTATTTGGATAAAATGTGAGCTTTCTCAGGCTCCTGACTGGCTCAGTGTTCTCTTGCAGGGTGCTTAACTTTAAACACAGTTCTGCTTCTGTTGGCTTTGGTGAAGCTTCAGCGTGAGCTTCAGGTTTGTAATGTTGGTGAGATTTCTTGGGAAGATTTCATGAGCCTGTAGAGGTCTGTGTAGGATACATTACAATATGTAAACACAGCATAATTTGAGTCTGTGAGTGCTGTAGGGCAGAAATGGGCAGTAAAGTCTCTAAACTGAGTTCTTTCTTGGGGAGGTGACCTTTGTGATGTGGAGCTGGGCAGTGCAAAGTGGCCCTATTCCTAGTTCTGTTTTGCTGTTGTTTCAGCTGTTATCTCCACATAAGTGCTGGAACAGGCCCTCCTGTATGTGAGATAAAAGACACAGCTGTTTGGGTTTTTTTTTTAAATAACTAATATTTCTTTTCCTTTTGTGTTTTTGCTGAGAGTAGTAGAACAAAGCCCCTCATTATGGTTTAGTTAACAACACAGCTGGTTAAATCATTGCTTAAATCTTCAGTAAGTCTTCTCTTACTTCAGTAGAGTAAGAGAAAAAAAAAAGTTCAGGTGGAAAGCTTGAAGCAAATTGTACTGATAACTTTGTGTAAGAAGTGTATTGTTCTTGACTGAGAAATCATAGAAATGGATAGGCTAGTCATTGCAAGGAAGGCTTCAAGTTCCTGAAGCTCTTCTCTGTTCAAGAAATTGCTCCATCTCAGGTTGTGAAACACTGTTTTATTCCATGAAAATTTGGTTTTCTGAGTATGAAGTAAGAGCTATGCATTCTTAGGGCACTCCTGCCAAAGATTTCTGACTGAGTAAAAGGGATAGGGAAGGGTTTTGGCCTGAGCTCATATTAAAAAGCAGTGGAGATTTATACGCAAGATGTCCTGGAATACTTGCTGAAAAGAGACTATGGAGGGCTTATTCATATTGAATATACAGTACAGTCTGAAATGGATTCTGTCTGAACTTGCTCCTCTGGAATTTCAGGACAGACAATAAGAGGCAGGTATTGTTGGGGTGGGTTTTGTTAGTTTGTTCATTTTCTTTTGAACAGAGAAGGTTAGATAGGTAGAGCACAGTGTGTAAGGGGTATCACCTGCCGTTTTAAATGGAGATTAAAAATATTACTTCAAGTTTAGTTTGTCTAGAAGCCCACTTAAATTCTTATTCTATGTATAGTGGAATACCTACTATACAGTTACTTCAGTGAGTAACTTGAGCCTCTTTTGAGCCTCTCTCTTAATGACACAGTATCTGCTACGTACACCCGTTTGAGCTAGTTCCTGTGATGTTACTTGGTTTTGTCCTACTCCAGACTGAACTCTGTTAAGGTAGTATAATGGTAACATATCTAAGAAGACATACTTGGAATAAGAGAGAATAGTATGGTTTCCTAACTGAATTTTGATATTATTCCTCTTAATAACTTGTAAACATAGTGCTGTTATTTGTGTTAATAGTTTGGGGGGGGTTTATAGATATTTAGCAGGTTTTGCATATGCTTTCTCAATTCACACTGTAAGTCTTGTGCTCAGGTTAGATTTTTATTCTAGAACAAGCCTCAAAGATCTTTTTTCCTAGGTGAAGTTTTTTTTAATGCTTTTTGCTTTGTTTTTTGAAGATTAATGTATGTATTCCTAATTATTGAATAAAAAGTACAGAGAATGTAACGTGACAGCATAGAAAGGGAGTGAATTATGAAAAGAAATGCAATGGGTTTTATGTATCTTAATATTGGAAGGGCCAGGGTTAATTATGGGAAGAATTAACAATCATATTGTTAGCTTCCTACTTGCACAAACTTCTAATTCTTGGTAAGGGTTGGATGAAAGTTCAATTCTGCCTCTGCATTCAACATCTGATCATGGCATACTTACTTTTCTCACTCCATTTTAACAGTCTCGGGAGTTAAACTTCATGTTTCATCAGTAGACCCCTCTGTCCTTTTCTCCTCAGCTCATCAGTCGTAGAGTTTCTTTTTAACTTCATATGCTAAGCATGTCTGCAGATGTTCCCTTTTAGTCATCCCAGAATTGTCTTGACCAGCTGCTGTTCAGCTGTGGGAAGGCAAACTTGAACACAGGGCTGCTGACCCTGAGCAGAGTAAAGCAACTCTCCCTGAGCTCTTCTGTGCTGTGGCTGAGCTCCTTTTGGTGCCCAGTGCAGCACATACTGGACAAGTATTTGTAGTACTTGTTGTGAAATATCCTTACTGTTCAAATCTCTGTAGTGATGTTGCTCTTGTCATGCCAAGCAAAGAAATATTTAATTATGGCTGCCTTGAAAGTTGTTAGGTGTAGATCTTGGCCTTCTGTCCAGAAAGAGGCACTCAAAAATCTTCTGGCAGTAGTGAGGATTTCCCTTCTCTAAAGACTATGTGTTTAGTAGGAAACTAATCTGTGTGGTTGATACCAGTTTGTTGTTCTGTCAACAATGTTGTCTCTTGGCTGATGAAACTGAAGCTGTTTTCTACCTAGCCAAGTCCACAATCTTAATGTAAAAGTTTTGGGTTACAGAGGGCTACTATAATCTTTAAAGTCACCTGAATTATTACATAAATCATACTGTCCTTTCCACTTCATCCAGAAGTTTTTAAGTCATGGCTGAACTTATGTTATAGTATATGTTTATGTACAGTTGGATCATGTTGTCATGATTCTTTTTTATTAAAATATCTCATCTATAGTTTTCAAAACTTGTGCTGCACTTACTAAGAGTGAGTTTGCCATAATACTGTTTTGTGCAATTTGATTCACCAGCACTCTGAGGATAAAGTTAAAAATACATATGCAATAAATGCACTAATCTTTTTTTCTGGTCTCTTTCTTTTAAGCAGGCATTGAAATTTTCTTCTGTAGAGAAGGTAGACAATGTTCTGACTTCATTATTGAAAAGCAAAATACCTACTTATGAATTCAACCCATTCCAAAGTGAAGAAGAGCAGCATCAACAAGCTAGTGAGTCACTTGTTCTATGCATTGATTTTTATTACTGATGCCATGGTTATTACTTTCATAAATGCTAATAAAACAACCTTTAAGCACTGAAAACCTCTAGTGAAATGGAAGAATCCACAATAAAGACAACATAAATAGGAAAAATGGGAAAAAGAATTCTGTAAATCGTTATTTTGTGACTCAGTACTATGTATTTATACTTGTCTGGATTTTTGATCAGCTTTGGATTAGCTGCCAATTGACAGCTTTATGGCTGAGCAGATTTATACTTATGGAGAAAATGGGTAATAAGAGTCATGTGAAGATGCCTTTACATTACATATTTTTTACTAATTGCTCCTTGCAATGCAATTTAAACTTCACTTTTTCCAAGTCCGGAGAAAATCTGAAAGATCTCTCTGTCTGAAGAGAATGGATGGCTTGTGATCTTAGAACAGCACTAAACTTCTCCAGTGACTCTTAGTACCTATGCACTTAATAGTTTTCATTATTTCTGGCAAAAAGATAATTTTATTATTTTTAATTTTTAAAAGGAGGCATCCCAGTGAATTAAAATAAGGTTTCTTTGTAGAGTGGTGTATTATGTGCACCATTCAGTCATACATCAACAGAAGCTACTTCTAGTACCAAAAGGAGGGTTCTGGTTGCACCCATTAACCATTAAAAGGGATTCAAATTGGTTTGCGGTAAACCAAGAGTGTGTTTATTTAGTTTCTGTTTTGAAAGCAACATTATGATTATCTCAAATGTATATTAAACCTCAGCTTTTCTAAGAAACTTTTGGGGGAAAAATAACACTCAAGAAAATGTGTTTCCCTTTTAAAATACTTGAGAAACATGCGTTTGAGATGCTCCATGACTTATGTTTTGTGTAGCCGGACTGTGGTTTTGAGAGAAAAATAAGCTCTTTACAATCGAGTACAACATACCACTTCTCATAACCAAATACAAACAAGTTTTGAAGGTGGCTCTGCTTTGATTACTATCATGTTTCCTTTTCTCTGTTGATGCAATTCATTCCTGTGTATTAGATAAACATGTTTCAACTTGTAATGTAAAAATGAGCTTAAATGTCAAAGTTAGTGGAAGCAAATAAATGAGGCACCTGTCCTTGACATTTTCCTGTGCGAGACTGCAAGATGAGGGTGGATAAGACACGTTCAAGAGTCTTTCCCAATCTGAAATGTTAGTTGATAAGCAAAAGATTTTTCACTTCTCTAGTAACTATTAGATCTGGTCATGTTTTTGAGCATTGAGAATAATGCTAACTAACATGCTGTACCCAAAAAAAGGCATGTGCAGTTCAAGAGCAAGTTGACTGAGCCATGTATTGACCTTAAAATCAACTGGTCTGATGTATGGCCCAAAAAGAAGGTAGAAAGTTAGATGCCCAGATTCTTGATGAAAGAAGGATGTGTTTGCAGGGCTGGAAGCACTCAGAATGTGGGAGGCTTGGATTGTGATCACTGTTCTGTCTGAAAGGTGCATAAACATGTACTTTGACTCCCATAAAAGTATCCCAAACGGGCATTAGACTTGTGAGGAGCAAGCTTTCAGCATGAGGCATAGATAAGAGAAACGTTCTCTCTACACTGATGCTTTATTTTAACTTTCTCACTGGTACATCAGGGTGCAGCTGATAAATTTCTGTACTTGAAAGATCTCTATATGACCTCGAAGTGAACTGAGAATGAAGAATTTAGGATTAATTTTATTAGATAACTACTGAATTGTGTGATTTGTCTTCTCACAAGGTGTGCAGCTGTGTGATTAAAAACTTGGGAGAATAAAACTAAATGCAAAATGCAATTTAATGCTTTCCTGTACTGGCAGTGGTTTAAATCAAAACATCAGGAGGTGCATGGTTGCTTACATAATTTTTTAGGAGCCACTCCCATCCCCAGAATGGCTGTTCAACATATTTTTAGTGTGATAATGCAGTGCTTGTGAGCAGTCAGTGTCTAGGCTGTTCAAGTCAAGATAAGTGGCAAAGGTGCAAAACTCTGAACAGATGAGAAAGCTAAATGCAGACTGAAGAGAAACCACTGGAAAACACTGTTTAACAACAGCATTAACTGAGAGACAGAGCCAAGGCTTGTCTGGGACTTCTGGTGGTGGTGTCATCCCTTGTTGAAGAACTTAACTAAAGGTGGAAATACTGCCTATAATATTGTACACTTCATGCTGAATTGATTTCAGGGTATGTTGTATGTAAATTATTCCTTTATATTTTGGTAATGGAATCCAGTCAAAGCGTACTAAGAAATCTAAACTCATGCTTCAAAATATTTCTTGATAAATATTTTTCTTCTTGGAAAGCTCTGATTCTGCTCATGAATCCTGAGATTTGGGAATGCTTGTTGCATTGACTCCTGTCCAAGAAATGACAGTTTACTTGAGGAAAACCTGTTTTGCTTTCCACTGGTAATTAATTTTAATTTTCTGCAAGTTATCTATTACTATTTTTCTGATTAAACTCATCTATTGATGCTTATGGAAAGTCCTGAACTTGCTGTCTAGAAAACAGTGCTTTTTGTCAACTAAAACTGCTAGCAACACAGCAAATCCTATCCTGATTTCTATAATTCTTTTTTTCAAATTGAAATATCTATCCCAAAAGAAGAAATAGGTCTGGGTTTTCAGCTGCTAGAAAAATAATGGGGGGAAAAGAAAGGCAGTATAGAAATCATCTTAAGTGCCTATTTAAATTACTTAAAAAAAAATCTTGTTCTGTTTCAATAATTTGGGAAATAAAAGAATGATGTCTTACAAGATGTGCAGAAATATCACTGTAGGGTGCTCTGTTTCCTTACTGCAATTTTATGAAAATTCCTGCAGGCTAAGACAATGCTACAATACAGTAATATTAGATTTTATACTCTGTTTTATAGCTGAGGTTTTCCAGAATTCTCTGCAGAGAAGAGAAGGGATTATGACAGGACAAAACATATTAAAAAAACCCAGCAATTCCCTTTTAACCTTGTGTATGTCAAATAAAACTTTTATTAAAAGCAAGCACTGGCCTCAATGTTAGTTGAAAGTTGAAGAAGCCACCTTAAAGCACTTAAAAGTATGCCACTTGAGGACTTTCTCTTTAACCTTCCTCCCAGCTTGTGATCATCAGTTCTTAGTGTAGGTGCCAAATGGCCACAGCTTTTCTCTGTTAACGTTCTCCATTAAAGGACTGATACTGAGTAAAAGCTGTTCACTTCCCATTACCCGAATAACTACTACTTTTGCTCAGTTCTGTATAGTTAGCTGAAATGTACCAGTTGTTCCAGTTTCACAGCTGACAGAATTTCCAGCAGTTTTCACCAATGCAGTGTGACAAACTTGCTACTTCAAGAATGGTGTTTTCTGCTTGAAGCATGTGGGCTTTCAAATAATTACAGCCTCTTCCTACTGTGTATAATACAAAACTTCATTTAAAGCAGTCAAGCATGGTATGCTGGAATTTTCTTTACAGCAGAACATCTAATTTGTCTTAAGAGCTTACTCAGCTTTGAGAATTGACAGTTAAGGAACAGTTATAATTTAAAAAACAAACAAACACAAATAGATCTTGCATTGGGCTTTTCTTACCTGTTATTTTGACCGTGCTACCCACATTCATCGTTGATTTCTGCTGTAGAGCCTGATGGAAAGAGATAAGTTCTTGATCTTTTTCTAATGACTTGGGAGGGATTCAGGCAGTTAGTGGTGTCTCTTGTCAGAATGTGAACAGAAAAGCTCAATGTCTTCAATCATCTCTTTTGAGGTCATTAACCTCACTATATTTCTTAATTAAGTATAGATCTGGGGAGAAGTTTCTGAGAGGCCACGTCCAGCACTGTCTTTTTCCCCTCACTGCACAGAAAGCATAGCTATAAGCTTATATTATGAGCTAATTATTATTAGCTATTACGAGCAGAGAATGATTACCAGTACCCCAGCTGCATACAGAAATGGTCATTGAAGTGTTGCTGAGACTGCTGGAACAACAGCAGCCATCTCTACTGTCAGTATAGCATTTACCTAGACAGCAGTCATACTGAGGTGGCCTCAAGTAGTTCAATGCTTTGGAGGTTTTTATCAGCAAGACTTGGCAAGTTTGGCCCTTGAAGCTTGCATCCTGCTTTGTGTATGTGCAGGGTGCTGCCATCAGTGTGCCTGAATAGGCTTTGCAAATCAGACTGTTGAAAACTCTTATGGTCATCTGATGGTCCTCACAATAACCTTTTGCCTCGTGTCACAACTTGATGCTGCCAGACTTCAGTTTCATGAGCAGAAGAAGCTAAAACCATCCATCTGCACCACTTAATTCCTTTTTTATTATTATGTAAGAGATCTCACTACACCACCAGTGTTGCTTTTAAAGTTTTCATGCCTGACAACAACCCTTTGTTTTCCTGTGTACTACAAGGAGCAATATAAAAAAAGTTTGGATTAGGAAATTGGTTGGTTTTTTTGTGGGGTGTTTGTTTGTTTGTTTGTTTGTTTGTTTGTTTGTTTTTTACCATCCACCATGGCTGGCTGAGGTATTTAATTTGTTACTGATGTAGTTTCATGTAATGGTCAAAATATGTAGGCATAGGAGTCCTGCTCAAATATCTAACTCAGCTAGGGAGGAGTTGAGTGGCCACTAGAGAGAATAGCTCAAGTGCAAGGAGCTGAACGGATTTTGGAATATCTCTGTTTTGTGTTACTCTAAGAATGCAGATATGAATTCTAGGCATGTCTATGCCTGTCTAGAGCAGGCTTATGAGTATCACCTGCTGTTCTTCTGTTTATTTCTTCTGGTGAAGAAATCCTAGCATCCACTCTATAATAATAGACTTGATTGCCCTTTCAGAATTGTAAACTATTATTTTGGATTTCTTTAGTATGGGTAGAAATTAATTTGGAGCATGTTATTAATACTGTATTAAGGCTCTTTCTACTGACTATATTTGACCTTCTAATGTCTCCTAACAGGGTGCAAACTGTTGAGTAAAGATCATAAAATTTACTCTTCTTTAAAATTTGTGCTTAACACCTATTGCATTGCTGGACATTAAAAAAAAAATAGCAAAACCCCCAAGTAGTTAGAAAAGCAGTTTGATGATTTGTGGAAGTTTTTTTTTTAATATTAGCTCAGGTTTGGACGCTTTTTAAAAGAGAATCCTATTTTTTCCTACAGTTAGAAAAGTAGACAAAAAAAAGTCAAATGCAAATATTCTGGGGTAAAATTTATAGTTCTTCAAATTACGGAATCAAACCCAGTTTGTGGGACTTCTGTCAAAATGTTGAGCAGTATTGAGTAAAGAAGTTGTGTAGCATCTACTTGTCTCAAAACCCATAGCTGCTATGCAGTTTTGAAATTGCCTATTGTAGCCCAAAAGATTTTAAAGCACACTGCCTTAAAACACAAGGGAATATAAGCTACGACACATACCCTTGTTGATGGAAGCTCAACCTGCCAAGGCTTCTAAAACAAGTGACTTGATTTACACAGGCACTGTGTATTTATGGTTTCTTGATTAGATTTTTCTTTGCCTGGTGCAAATAAGTCAGGCAACGCTCAGTTTGTTAAAAATTAGATTAGGGTTGTTAATGGGACCTTTGACTAAAATGTAGCCCACTCAAATACCTTGTGTCAAAATAATATTGGAGTGGGATGGTGGTGGAATATTCTTTATCCAAAATACAGTCGTGAATTGTCCTAACATTTTTTTTCAGTCAGTACTAGCTATGCCTATTCCAAGAACTGCTCTTATTCCTTATATCTAATGATGGGGTGAGATTTTACTGTCTCCCATATTACCATTCTGCAGCAGCAAAAAGGGGTGAGCAGGAGGGTACACAAATTCACCACTGCTGTGAAATGTGGATACATTTCACTACTGGAAGGGAGTCTTTAACAAGCTTTCGAATTTTTACAGACAACTGAGAGATTTCCAAAAGGAGTCATAACTTCTTCCAGCACACTATGGGCTGGAGATGTGCTGGCTAATCTGTAGGACAACTGATGACTGGGATATAAAAGAGGCTCAAGACAGCTAGAACAAACTGTAGATTCCTGAGCTGTAGTCCTGGATGGGAGACATGTGAAAATAGACTGTCTGGAGTTGAAGGAATCGTTACATTATTGCAAAAATGAGCAGAAAGAAATTACCAAGACTAACTGGCATTCATTAAGATCTCTGAGGAAATTTAAAAGTAGAACAGCTGGGTTTCTAACATTGCAATTTTTCAGCTTTGTAGTATTAGAGGGAATAACAGTGATGCCAAAACCCAATTTATCAGGTGACATTGTGACCTAGAAGTAGGTTAATGTGTTATCTCTACTGGATAAACTAATAGGAATGTTATAAGTTTTCTGTAATGTGAAGTCTGGCTTTATGAGTTTCTTGTAGTTTTTTGTAAGAGTCAGCAAACCCGGTTAAGTCAGTAACTGATTGGGCATGGATGAATAACTGACCAAAAGCAGGAGGCAGGCAATTGGGAAAAGTCTTTTTTTGCTAATGGTACACAGTATTTGGGGTAGTAAGGGGAAGGTCTAATGGGGGGAGGGGGAAATGAGTGATTTAGTAATTATGCAGTAAAATGTCAGATGATGTTCATTACAGGTAAAACCAAAGTGATGCGAGTGAAAAAAAGCAGTCTTATGCTATCATCCAAAATGAGAGGATTTGAGCAGACTATTAGCACTGAGGAATCAGACCACGCAGTTCCATGATAACATCAACTTGTTGCTAGGCAGCAGATCAGAAAGCTAATGAAATACTAGGAATTATTAGAAACGGAATAGAGAACAAAACAGGACATAATTATGGCAATGCAGAAATTACATGGCTCACCCAAAAGTTGAGTATCATGTCACCTCTTCTCCTGTCATCTCAAAATAGTTGCATTAAAGCTGGAAAAGGTTGAGGGGAGAGCAGTGTGTGTGGTGGAGCTGGTTCTCTATAGGGCCCAATTAACTAGGCTGGAGCTCTTCAAGAAATTCTGGGAATGAGTAAATCTCTAGAAGTGCATAGAGAGCAGACAGGGATGGAGAATAAGATGAATTAGGGACTGTCAGTTGAACCTAGCAGGAGCCAGACTCAAAGCGAACGAGGGGAAGGACTCCCTTGTGCACTGGCTAGGAAAGACCCTCAGTGCCTTTCGATAGTCGATAGTGCCTGGTGCAGGCTGGATGCATGCTTGGAGAAGAGATACACTACATGCTGATTTATACATAAATCGGTACAGAGCAAACCACCAGTGATCAGAAAGTAGAGTATGAAGGCAGATAGAAGTATTGTTTCTGCCTGAACTCTTTCTTTGTTGTTTGTTTGCTGTTGTATGTAACTTGTGGTCACTCGTACAAGAACGTTCTGAAGTTATAAACTGACTGTTTATCGACTTGTCCGATGTAAAAGTAGTTTGTGATAGAAATTAATACCATGTTATTTCAGGTAAATCCTGAAAACTATTATCTAATCCATTCGTCTTTAAATTCTCTGATTTTTCATTACAGGGATAAGCAAATTTTTCCATGTCTCTGGTAGTCATGTGAATTTTCAGAAATGGTTTTTAATATCAAAACATA
This sequence comes from Lichenostomus cassidix, assembly GCF_008360975.1. Taxonomy (NCBI): domain Eukaryota; kingdom Metazoa; phylum Chordata; class Aves; order Passeriformes; family Meliphagidae; genus Lichenostomus; species Lichenostomus cassidix. The sequence goes on along the minus strand of NC_139484.1, from coordinate 12,289,673 downwards.
GCATCATAAACCTGTAAAAGCATCCTGCTCAAATATATGCCACCTAAGCAACAGCATATCTTGGCTGTAGAATTTTCTTCCCTTTGCAAGAAATCCTATTTCGCAATAGAACTAAAGTGCTTTAAAATCCCTCTGTCAGGAAAAAATGGGATTTCATACTTACACCAAAGGCTTCTTTATTGATATGTGTATAGGAACTGTAAAACTGTTAGCTGGAAAAACAATTCTTTGGGTGTTAGTTCAATATTGGCAGCTTGATAACTGTGATGCCGTTGCACTAATATTCAAAGGACTTTTATAGAAGAAGGTGTTCTATAAGAGCAAAACTTCTGTTTATTAAGACTTCGTTTCTATTATACAGATGGCCATTTGGAAGAATTTCCCACCCTACTTCACTGTGCAGCCAGATTTGGGTTAAAGAACCTTGCAGCATTTCTACTCAATTGTCCTGAGGCAACACGGGCTTGCAAAATAACGAATAAATATGGAGATGATCCAGAAAGCATCGCAAAGAAGCATGGGCACAAGGAGCTAAGAAAATTAATCAAAGAATTGTCAGTAAGTCCATATGCTTTCCTCTTGTCATCTACAACCAGGGAGCTATGGTGTTGCACTACTGAGATCCCACTTATCACTTCTTGTAAAGATTAATAGTTGTAGTCCTTCCGTCTGAAAATACTGTTCTACTCCTGTCAAGTACAGGGGTCAAAATGGGGTACAGCCACTTTCTTTGTGTATTGTTATAATGGAAATCAGAGCTTTTGCGCTGCTTGAATTTTAGGCATGTAATGGAAAGGAGAACAGTGAGCCAGAAGTAACTTAGCTGGTTGGATTGGTGCTTTTAGCACCCAAACAATAGTTATATTGTAAGTAGTCTAGACCAGCTGTCTAGAGTAGGAGATAAAGACTTCTTTAAAGGTTCCTTTAAAAGGGACTATGAACTGTCTTAGTATTGCCATCCTTCACCATTCAAAAAAGAGTTGTTTCCCTGCCTTGGCTGTTCATGCCACTGTGAAGGAAGGGTAAATTTTATCACCCTTGGATGCAATAAATCTTTCTTCAGCTGGGTGTGCAGGAGGGGTTTGGGGCAATAGTTGCCTTTCCACATGAAAGGTTATAGTAAAATAAGGGTCTTTGCATAGTTCTACCATGCAAATTATAGCAAATAAAACCTAACCTAATTGCAGTAAAAGAGCAAGATACTATAGTAACATCTGTGAGCTTTAACCTATTTTAACTCTTTTTGTGCTAAGTGTAGCATGTGCAGATACGATAATTCTACAGCTTTTGACGCTGTAGTTTAGATCAAATGTAACTGAAGAAAATATGATCCTCTTTACCATCCAGCATAAAGTTGTCCACAAACTGTGCTGTCTTCCGGGATCACTTTGTTAGTAATTTTCCATTTAACAATTTCTAAGTGCTGCAGTTGTCTCACACTCATCCTTGCGCTGGTCAGAAACTCCTGCCAGTAGCAGTTTGATGTGTAAGGTCAGGCTTTTCAGTTCTTGGAATTTACCAGTTTGGCTTGAAGAGAATGGAACTGTATTTCCTAACCTCCTAACCTGTGTATCTGGCTAGCTGCTGTCTTTGTATGGTCAGATAACTCCCAGTAAAGCTGTGCGTAAAAGATGGGTGAGAACAGGCAGAATATGAATAAGGTGATACCTACCTCCTGGTGAATACCTTGATTTCTTTTCTAACGTGGTCATATGAGCTGAAGGGTTGAAACTTAATTGAAAAACCATGTTGGAAACATGGTTTTTGCGTTTGATAATTTTTCATGTTTAATGATAATTATTAATTCCATAGGACATTTATTTTTTACACTAATGTTGTAGAAACACAGCTGCTGATATGTCTTTGTTGTGCACTCCACATGGAAATGGGAGCTTCAGAAAATGGGTCATTTTGTTTTTTATCCTAATGAACTCATGCTCTGTGGTTTGGGGCTTTTGCAAGGGCAGACATAAGCACACGTGGTACATGCAAACTCAGCTCATACACAGTGAGTGAGTAAATTGCACTTCTACAGTCTTTTTATATTTTAAGAGACTCTGTCAGTGATGGAAGGCAGTGCTTATGAGGGTGATATATGTAACTCTAAAAAGCATGTAAAGTGTGTGCATACCTCTGGTTAGTTTTATTTATTAGTAAGATGATTAATTGTTCTAGTGAAGTTTAAGTATAAATTTGTCATATTTTAATATTTAAATATTAAGACATATTTAAAATGGCAACTGAGGTCTACAAGGTAATTTTTCATTAAAACACTTACTTCATGGTACATACCTGCTACTGTTTGCCTGTAAACAGTTAACAGTAATTGTTCTCTGCTTTCCCAGGTGTGAATACTTACACCAGTACTGAAGTAAAAGCTACTCTATGAGCACTGTAAATGTTTGTAGTCTGGTTAGGGTATGCAATTGTACTACCTGTTTTCAGTTCGTTCAAATGGTGTGGCTTACTGAAGCAACACAAGTAAAAATCTGAGCATGCTTTAGGTCTGCCAAATGTGTAATATGATATTATAGAAATGTTAGCTCCAACTACTGGAAGAAAAATGGCTTATTTGTGTCCCCTGTAATAGTGCACTTAAGCACAAAAACACTTACGGTACTTTTGTAATTGATGGGAATGTGGAAAAGAAATATTTGCATGGCCCTGAGCCAAGAAGAATTTAGTTTGTTCCTGGAACTTCCCATTACAGCTGTAGTATTGAAATTGCTTATTATTACAATAGAAGTACTTTTGTACTTGGCATACCTCTCACTGTTTTAAAGTGTTACTTGTGTTTGGCTGTTTTTTTAAGGAATAGCCCCAAACTACACAAACACAGTAATTCATTGCTTCTATCTTAAAGAGCAGTAGGGTTCCAGAAGAATGAATGCACTAAAACATACATTTGATTTGTATCTTGCAAAATGTCTTTGCTGGAGAAAGACCTGAAAAACCCAGAAGTGTCATTTTGGGCTGGAGAATTCCTAGGGGAGTAAGAATTCCCTGAGATGATTAGAGAGAGAGAGCGCATCAAAAGATGAAGTGGCAACAACTCAGCTACTGTTTCTGCCCTCAAGCCCAGGGGGCTGCTCAGGGCTGTACAGCCCTTTTTTGGTGTCAGCTGAGCAGATCAGAGCTCAGGGCTTTTGCTTGCTGCAGCATTCCTGGTAAGGCACTTCAGCCCCTCTGCCCAGCAGGCTTAGTGGAAAGATGCTCAGGGCTCTGTTGGCAAAAGTGAGCCCTAGGAGCTGGCTGGCTTGCACGCTGGCTTGCACATCTGAATGGCACAAGCTCCCTGTCCTTGTTGAAAAGGAATACCTCTTTTCTGAGGCTGGACACTGACAGTGTTGATGTGGGGAGTGTTACAGCCACAGAAGACAGATCTGGAGTGCCTGGTGGGTATGCTGGGAGCTGAGCTCCTGATGTGTCAAAGCAACGCACAAGGGAAGGATCCCACATCATGAGGCATGCTTCTTAGCCATAGGAATGTGGAGGGAAGAGATTTTTCTGGCAGGGTCATTAAATACTAAAACCTCACACCTATTAGCATCCTGTATATATCTGTGCTTCCACCAGTGGTAGTGTCTGCCTTCTCTGTCAGAAATCCTGCATTTCAAACACTCCTTGAAAATGTCTTCTCTGGAGAGGGAACACTACGATACTTGAATGATTTGTATTAAAGGTAGTAAATTGGGGAAACTGTCCCTAAAAGAGTCTTTAGTGGGGATTATAATGAAACTTAGTTTCAAATGTGCCAGTAGTTTATCAAGCTAATTTTATTTTTTGCATTTTAGCACAAAGCCACCTCAAAGGGCGTTCATTTCTAATTTCTGCATGTTTCATTATAGTTTAGACAAAGTAATTCCCTCTTCTGTAGCATAAAAGAGGGATATCACTTAACATTCTGCGACAACATTCTGAATTGTTAGTCTTCTGATTTTTATTCCTCCATACCTTCAAGTATCTGAATGTTTTCCACAATTGCTTTTAGGCCAAATTGCTTGAATCAAGTGTGTCAATTTAAAACTAGTAGGAGATATTTAGTAGGACTAGTGGCAGGAATCCTTGTCTCAGTGTATCTGAGCCTTTTGAGGCTCCATTGATCCAGCTGATGGCTCAAATGCCAGTAAGAAATGCTTTCCATTAGCCACAGGTCAAAACATATCTGCAGTCAGCTGTTATAGTACCCAGGACAGGTAGTACCTTGTTAAGTCACGTAGTTTTCTGGGATATCAGAACTCTTATTTCAGATGTTTACCTTCTCTATATGCTCTGTCCCTGAAAGCTGCTTTGACACAAGCTTGTTCTTCTTGCCACCAGCTGTGGCTAAGTCTACGTAAAAATTCTACCTCCAGATGATAAAGAAATCACTTAAATTATATTCTTACCCAGCACACAAAGGAAGACTTCAAAAATAATGCTTAGAAATCTCTCACCTAGGTGAATATATTCAATTTGTGACCTGACAATTTAAAATTGGAGGTCACACTGGTAGCCAGTTTAGGCATTTGTGCTTTTGCATGGTCATAATTCTTTGTTCCAGCACTTTGGGTTTCTATTTTCTCCCTTTTTTTTATAGGAGCTGTGTAGCTATATGTCTCATAGTCAGGAAGATTACTGTGTACCACTGTAGTATACATCACAGGTTCTAGACAAAAAACCATAATTCATAAAGTGTTCTATTGTTTGGTTAATGCAAATACCTTCTGATTGCTGGCTTTGGCCTTTAACGCAGATTCCTAGGGGTGGTATAAATGTTACTTAAATATAAAAATTGGAACAGTCATTAATGTTGTCACCAAACGTTTGAGACAGCACAAATTAATTTTTATTTTTAAAATGCATTCCGACATTTCAGAATTAGTTACCAGAAGTCTAAGGCAGAAAATGCAGGTTAATTGAACTTTTTTAAACTTGTCCAGTAGCCAGGCCTGTAACACTCTGCAGCAGAGCAGGAGACTGATAGAAGAATCTTCTTCCTCTGCCACTAGCAAAACTCTGTCTGGATTTCTTGTTTAACATAGTTTTCTGTCTGCCTGCTTCAGGCATCCCTTAGGCACCTATTGAAAATATAATAGGTATTTAATTCTGTACATACTGGTGGAAATCCTTTTAGAATTGCGTAGATTGAGATTGCCCTGCATGGCTGTTCAGAAGAAGGTTGGTTTCTTTCCAGAAGAGAGAATTACAGCAATTCTTTCTAACTCTTTTGAAGTACATCCTGCAGAGTCTAGATCCACAGTTACCAAGTTCACTGCTATTAGAAGTTCTCTCAGTAGCAGAAAGAAACACAGTCTTACAGCTGGTCATAATTTTCACTCAGAGCCTGTTTTATGGAAGATACATGTTTTAGATAGCAGGGGAGGGAAGAAGGGAGGAAAGAAATTTTTCTTCCTGAAATGCCAAGCTATATTTTTATAAATCACAGCAAACTTAAAGGATGGGCAGAAATATAGGTTGAGAAGTAATTCATCATTGTACACCTCTCCCCTCTCATCTCTTACTTTGAAGTGCATGGCTGAACCAGAATACAGAATCTCTTGAAGTATCTTCAACTTGATGAAATAGAAAAGTCTACGAAAACAGGATATTGTGGAAATTGAGGGTACTTTTTGTCTCAGTTGTTTTATGTGAAAGGAATGTTACTTGTCTTTGTAGCTACTATTGCCAAATGACAGTAAACCTTTAGATTGCAGGAATCCTGTCAGCAAGGATTCTTATAATTTGCTAGGGAGTTCTGGAAGCTCATCAGGAATCTGCATTTTCTGAACACAGAAATATTATTCTTCCATTTATGTTTAGCTTTGTGTTTCTGTAAAAAGCTATAAAACGTGGCAGAGCTCCTCAGCAAGAAACAGGTTTTTACATCTGGTTGCATCATCTTCCTGAGCTATTAATTTTCTGCCAGGGAAGGATCACATGTAGAAAGATGAAGAATCTTAAAGAATTTTAAATTAACCTGATCACTGTCAATATTTCTTTAATTACTTTAAATGCTATTGCAGTATTGCACTGGCCCATAGCTCATTACTTTCAAATATCTGGTAAAGTAGATGACAGAGATGATGATTAGTTTGGTTTCTGAAATTCTTTCTAATCCACCAGGGAGTCTTTGGTGAAACCAGCTGGGATCTAGTTCTTGCCACAATATTTTAGTGCTCAGAAATGTCAATTGCATGCATTCTTTGGTACACTGGAAGTTACCTAGCTGAAATAAATAAGTGACTGACTGTATTCTTTGATACTCTTTAGTGATTGGATATTCATGAATCAAGTTCTTAAAGAGAGGCCTTCCATTATCAGGTCTTTGTGGTTTATGTTTAAGATTTGGTTTGGGGAATTTATTTTACCAGGTGACAAGATTTTCCTTTTCTTTTTCATGTGTTCTCAGAGGGATGTGCTCCCTGTAATAACAACTGGCTAGCATATACTGCCTTTTGAGGTCAGGCAGTTTATGCTTTAGTGAAGAGATAAGGTACAGACTGAGCATGGAAAATTTTGGCCTTCAAGAAGGAAAGGCTAGATTTTTCATTTTTGTAAAACCAGCCATTACACTACACACATTTTTAAAGTTTCTGTATTGACTTTTATTCAGGCTAGAACCTTGCACCTTAACTGTGATTACATCTCCTGTCAATAACTATGCAATTGAGTGCAACCTTCTTGCAAAAAGAATGATAAATGGAGCTGCAGATTCGGAAACCTTACTTTTGTATAAGATGCCTATTGAAATTTGTATGTAATTTAGAATTAAGGAGAATGTTTTTTCCAAAGAATTGTGTGGTATTTCGTCGTATCTTTTGATATTCTGTAACTATAGCAGTGACACAGTGGAAGTCGGTTATTTGCAATTCAATATTTCTAAAAGCTTTTACAATTCTTAATGGAAACTTGAATGCTAATGGAATTTCATGCAAAATGCTTGTGAATTAGAAGTAAGGAAAATGAAAACGGATTCTGTGATGATACCTCTGTTCTTAACTATATTTAGGATTGTAAAAGCTGAAATATGGATTTTCGCAGGTTCTTCTGGCTGTTTGTTGACAGGGTGATGTCAGCAAAGATACTTGGCTAAGGGACCATTTGGGAAGGTGGGATGGGGAGTGTCTTGTTTTTCAGAAGTACAATGTAGGCTGAAAAGAACCATTCTTATCATTCATCTACATTATTAAGCTCTGAATTCGTTTGAACCTTTGAAAAATAAGTCTAAGCTGTTTATATTAATGAAAAATGCAAATACAGTACTTTATAGGAGAGAGAAAATAAGTGAACGTGTTACATTGTAGAAATCAATGGCATGTCTATGTCAAATCTGGCCTCTGCATCTACAAATAATTGTGGAAATGATTAGCTGAGGTAGATAAAGATTCTGCAGTAGCTTGAGGATGTGTTAGAGGGTATATGGTAATGATAAGTAGAATACTGACTGTTTTCAGAGAAAATGAGCTGCTTCTGCCTAACCTCTCTCATGGAAAGGGAACAAATTGGACATGAAATACTGTTGGGCATAAGGTGTCATTTTTCTATTCAGCTTGTTAAGAAACTGCTGAAGCTGTAAGCATAGGAAGCTTGCAAAAGGCTAGAGATTTTTGTGGATATTGAGAACTTTTAGTCATTATGTAGTGTGTTTTCATCATGAAGGCACGAGTCCTCTACCCAAGTTACAAACCAGTTGCATGAAGTTAAGGAAGAAATTTCCCCAAGGAGGGAGTACCCCACAGTTGTGCATTTTCACAATTGTTCCTTGTACCTTACAGTCAACCTTCCTGCACTGACAGTTTCAGTAACTCTGTTTATGGATGAGGAGGTCTTCTTCCTCAAACACAGACATCTCAGAAGGCCATACAATGCCAAGAAAAAAGTGAAATTATATAAAGTTGTCTGCTAGCCAGTTTACTGCCGAAGGAAGGATTGCTGAGGCATTCCAATGGAATGTCTAGAAGCAAGTTTTAGGCCTCGCCTTGCTAGCTGAAGCAATTTGAAGGTATATGTGTAGCTGTCAAGAAGCAGGTTTACCTTTACATAGAATGTGCTGTCAGCCTGATTATCTTGAATATGCCCTTTGGCTGCCTCCCAGTGATCTGTGAGGAATCAAACATCTGTCATATCTTACAAGTTGTTGAGCACGAAGAAAGTGTATCAACAGTGCCTTTCTCCAGCCCCTCAGAAGGAAAAAAACCAGAATAAAAGAAAAAAAAAAGACCACCACAGAGAAAAAACACTAATAAGTGTCTTTCAGCTTCATGGGGGAAAATGAAGGAAAATGAAGGAAAAGTAGAAGAGATAAGGAGCTGTTAAAATTTTTGTGGTAAATATAATCTGTGAGCCAAAACCACCTAGATTTTGAGTGACATTGTGAGGTCTGAGGGAAGCATTTTGATCTCAGAGCCCTAAGAAAAACTATGTGGAGGAGCAAGAAGCAAGAATTAATGACTAAAGGTAGGTAAGAGGCTTGCTGAGTCCTTAGCAATCTGAAGTTTCACAGATCTGCACAAATCTAATAGTGACTTACCAGCCTTTACGACAGCTGTAATTTATTGCTTAGTTAGAAAATTGTCTTAGGGGTCTGCATCAATAGAATGACCATTAGGGAAAGGCTACAAGGTTACCAAGCCCATTATATGGAATCTACTGAAGAATTTCTGCCCTGCATAGTGTTAGTTCTGCTTAACACAGCCCTCCAAGGTCTTAATTTATAATGCTGTCTGAGGACCCTGCACAGAAGGCACACTCTTTATTTTGGCTTCGATTCTTTCTGCCCCCATTTGTTTTACAATAAATGATTCAGTATTTCATTGCTAGAACTATAGGGTGTCTAAGTATTTTTCATTTCTTCTGTTGAATGAGAGCTTAAAAATGTTTTCTGAGTTCCCACACTCTAGCAAACTCAAAAGAACATGAAGCAGTTGACATACAGATGTCTGCTTTTGTGGAAAGAAAAGCCAATGTGACTGCTTATAGATTGCTTTATAATATGTGTTTAATAATCATCACAGTCATTAGTTGAAATTTATGCTGTGTATGTAGCAGACATGGGCAGAACTCCTCAACTCCACGAGCCACATGCCAGAATCTTCATCTTCACATGTCAGAAGTTTGGGAGTTGTTCTTGGGCAATTGTTAAAGGCTCCTCACAGCTCTTACTGTGAGTATGAGGCACATAGCTGGATCTGAGGCACTCTCTGATGATGCCAAACTTCAGAGCCACTTTGGCTTGATTTTAGCTGCTCCTGAGATTTCAGATTATTTTGCTGCTCCTGTATAGCCTTGGGATGTGACCAGGGAACTGTCCTTGAAATATTAGAGAGCTGCTTAGGATCCACATTGTGCCACCTGTGCCCTTCTGAGTTCCAGCTGAGTTCATCTGCTGTTAATAAATACAACTTTCTAAGGAGGCCAAGAATAAAAGTAGGCAGAGATGGCTTCTGCCATATGGAATTCACTAGCAAGTTCCCCTTGGGCTACTGGGGAAAACAGAAATCAGCATCTGTGCCACATTGGAAATAATAGTGATTCCTAATTGGATCACTCAGTCAAACCTTCAGGGATCTTTTTTAATGAGATGGTTTTTTAAAAAATGCTGCCAGTTGATAGCATGTACTGTCTTACTTTAATGGGTCAAAGGATTGAACAAAAGTTTCCATGGAGACTTTCTATGACTGCAAGGTGCTTTCCAAATTAATTAAAGTCTTGTGTTGCAAGGAGAAGAGGTTTAAAAGTGACAGAACCTAGTACTGGTATATAGATCTGCAGTCAGTTCTGGCCATCGTGTCCTAGGAATACCCGTCGTCACTGACAACACAATCAGTTAAGTTTTAACTGTAAAAACTAGTGATTTTTCTAGAATTCTTTCTTCTCTTCTTAACAGTCAAACAAGACAGACCCAGGTGCAAGCCTGAGTTAATCATGCACATACAGAACAAGAAAAAAACCTTTCTCGAAAATTGAGAACACATAATTTCAGAATTTTGAAAACAATCATTATTTGAGCTCATTAGTGATGTTCAAGTCATTTTTTCTAGATTATTAATTAAAGAGTAGGGGGTTTATGTTCAACTTCTTTTTCTTTTGTGAATATTAAATGCACCCATGTAATGGAGAGAGGAGAAAGATTATATTTCTTACTAGTTTTTTTGTTAATAAAACAACAAAGAAGCAAGTTTGCATCTGCAGTACATTAGAACTGCATTGTGTTGTGTTTCATTAAATACCATGTCCATGTTTAGAGCTGGGGCACTTGGTGAAACAGACTTCTTTCAGACCACTTGACTGTGAATCACTACTGAAAAACAAATAATGTGCAGTTCTGGAAGACAAACGCAGCACTTTGTTCAAGCAGAACTTTACTAGGAGGAGTAGTAAAAAGACTTCCTGGAGCTGAAAATCTCCAGAAAGGTGGTAAACTACTGGGTAAGCTTTTAACAGTGGTTCACCCTATATCTGCAAGCAGTAGATGCCAGCAAAAATAGTGGATGGTAGAAGTGCATGAGCAGAGGCTGTAACCTTGGAAAAATGCAAAGCTAGTGGTCTGCTGCTGATCAGAAACATCCATTTCACAGAAATAATGTATCCAGGGTGTAAATGAACAAAACCATACCTTTGTAAGAGATGGAAGTTAAAACTATCTACCACAGCAGAGGGGGGGGGAAAAAGTGAAAATATTTGGATCAGAACATAAAAGGTTTTGCACTTACTTTGAATTGAGAATTTGTTCTTATGTAATTACTTTAATTTAGCATTTCCACTAGCAGCTGAAGATCACTGTGGCTGAAAATATATTTTGGAATAAGGTATGGTGATCTAAGTAGAGATGGAGATGCTAAAAGTGATCACTAAAGTATCTGGAGTTCTGAGTTACGACTGTGAGTACCAAACTAAGTCATACTATGTGGCACCTTGTTTCCATAAGCATGTAGTCAAAACTTGGTTCATGGCACATAAGTAACAAAGCCACTAGCAAAAATAAATGCCACTGTACTAAGCAAATGAGAAGTATTTGTCAGAATTTCAATAATTTTAAAAGATTAATATGCTTTTGAAAATCCTGTGTTCAGTGAGGTGGATTGTAAAAGGCTTTATTGTTTGCTGTTTTATTAGAAGTTTGTGAGGATTCAAGGGAAGGCTAGTTATGGATTTGTGGTCTGAGCGCCATATGTGGCAGTCAGTTTTTGAAGAAAAATTTAAAAAATATGTATTGGTTTTGAAGAATGTGAACCTTGTGATCTTCAAACCCACCCCATGGAGGGTTTGTGGATCATAATAATGGTAATAGGACAAAGCAACAAAGGTTGTAGTTTTCCAGATACTATTGTAATAAGTTTTTCTGCTACATAAGTGGGAATTCTCCTCTTTTTTAATGGAATGAGACTGGAAACTTCTGTACTGTTGAGAGTCAAATCGTAAAGGATGCAAAAGCAGAATTTAGGTACTGAAAAATGGTAGGGAAGGCAGAGATGATTTATACTTGTATTGAATGAACTGCATGGCACAGCTAATACTTTTCATGTACATAAAAATATAGCCAGGTCAAGTGAAATAATTAATTGTTAATATTTTTATTAATAATTATAAATAATTCTATTTTATTAATAATTATAAATAGAGATCCCAATTCTTATACCTAGAAAATACAATCTCTAGATATTCTCAATACCAAGAGAAAAGTCAACACAGGTTTGTTTATATTGCTGGGGTGCAAGGAAGAATCATGTATTTTATATGTGTATTATAGTCTCCTTGAAAGAGCTTCAAAAGATCTTTCAGTAGCTCTCACAGCAAATATAGATAAACTAGTGACTGGATATATCAAATCTTGGTTTTTGCTGCATAACATATTTCCCTTAATAGTATATGAAAATTGCCTATATTTATGTCTACAAGAGTGAAAGGCCTTGAAATTTGATAGAGGTTTAAAAATCTGTGTGCTGCTATTCATTATTTTCATTCCTAAAAGGCTAGGGAAAACTGGTATTAAGAAGTAGCTGTATATTAACAGACTACAGAAATCTATTTGGTTCTGTATTAAACCCTGTAAGTTGTCAGAAATGCCCTTCAGTGAGGGTGGTGAGGCAATGGAGCAGTTGTTTGGCAGAGACGTTGTGGAATCCCTGGAAGTGCTCAAAGGCAGGGTGGAGGAGTTTTTGAGAAACTTGGTCTAATGGGAGGTGTCCCTGCCCAGGACAGGCAGGTTGGAACTTGATGGTCTTTGAAGTCCTTTTCAACCCAAACCATTCTGAGATTCACAAGGAATCACATGGCCTATTCCAATTCTCCTAGCTTCTTTAGTTAATAAATTGATTGCAAGAGATTTAATTGCCAAGAAAGCTAGCTTAGTGATTCTTGTTTCAAACATTTTTTCTCATATTTTGTGAGACTTGAATTCATCATAGCCTTGATAAGCTTGTGAGTAATTTTTGCTATTCAGATTGTAATTTGACCTTTCTTTTATATTTCTCGAGTTACAGATATTTCCATTTCTAATACTTAATAGTTGGGAAATTTTATTGTGTTCATTATAATTCAGTAAACATTAAAATAGTATTTGAATTCTGTTTATTTGTTTATATAGTAACTGTAGATTAATCCACAGCTCTTTCTGATTGGAGGAAGTTTTGTGTTAGATTGGCACACAAATTATTGTAATAGTCTTATCAGTGTTATTGGTTCTATTGGCACTACACCAAGCTCATAACATAATAGTATATAGGATAAAAATGTGGCTTAGAATGGCCCCTGAGTGAGTTGGAGAGTAAATATTTCCATGGTTATTGATGTCGTCAATTTTTGTTCTCAGGATTGAGAGGAAATATTATGAACATCCCTATATCTAAATTGGTGTCAGTAGTGTGCTTTAACAAAGTTGTTTTAGTCTTTGGCTCATAACATTTGCAATTCTGTTTTTAGCAAAACACTTTGTAATTTTAAAGATGTTCTTCATTTTATCTTTCAAGTGTTGCTTTAGTTGTAATATTCTCATATCAGTGGAGCTTGTATGTAAAAGTACATGGTGATCTTGCCTAGAGCTCAGATACATGAAACTTTTTGCATAAAAATGTGGTATTATGAATAACAACTCAAATTATCTCACATTACTAAAATCTGCCAGTATTTGTCATCGTGTACATCAATGGTTAGTTGCTGAACTGTACACTAAAGTTTTAGCCCAGCTTCTGCCTCTTCTAAGCATTGCATGCTCAGAGCATGCTAATTTTTTTCAGATTAAAGTTTGAAGTTTATTTGGTTAATACACAAATTAGACAGATTAAACTCCCTCTGATCCCATCACCTTGAATGATCTGTAAAAATGGCTGGAAATCTAAGTTCAAAAATGCCAACAAAATTGTTGCCCCTGACACATTAAAATCACACATTATGCCTGGGTACAGAAGAAGGATAGAGACAAATTACTTGAATCACAATTTTTACATATGTTATTCCACATTTGTGCCATCTGTAGCTCATGAGAGGATGGAATGTCAGAGCAGTGCCTATGAGGCCATTAGTTCATAAGTAATGGACCTGCAGAATCTCAGCCTCCCTGGTATTTGCAAGCCTCTGAGTCTGGATCTGCCTCTCTCACTCCCATCTCAGCTAATCTCTGAAACAGGGCAGAGTCATGAGGATCTAACATACCTGGAGCAAAAAAGTCAGATTCTGTTTGTGATTTTAATCTATTTCTAATTATAGTCACATTTTTTATATGCTGCTGATTAGAGTGAGGTGCCATTTCATTTCAGGTCTTCCCTGTAACATTAGGATTGTGATTGTTTTAACATCATAAACAAGAACTTTCTTCTACCCAAAAAAAGACAATACCAACAATACTCAAAATAGTAACAGTGATGTGCAGCTTTTCGGCAGTGTTTGCAGGAACACAAAATTCTGTGTCTCTTTTATGATGGTGCATCCTCTTCCCCTTTTTCAATCTGTGCATGATGATTAGACATTATTGCCAAGTGAGGTGGGTTAGTCTGAGATGTAATGTTTCTCTGGAGAGGCTTTAAGTTCTGGGAGAAACATTTAATAGATATAATTCCGGGTAACATATTTTGTTGAGAACCCAATTATGTGAAAAAGCTGGATGTTTCCTCAGACTGACTCTTGAAGACACTTGTTTTATTTTTTATCAGTTCTCTTCCTCTGTCTTTTTACAATTACTTTAACTTCATGCACTGAAGCTGATAAAAAAAAAATTGTCAGGCATCCTTAAACCAACCTCTGTTTTAGCTTAGTCTTGTACTGTGCTTTGCACTCTGGCAGACTTATTCTGTCTTTGAGACTCTTCAGCAAATGGAGTGTTAGACCTCTGAACCATCACAGGTTCAATGGATGCCACTAGGCCTTTGGAATGGAGCAAATCTCCTTCAGAAAAGTTCTTCAGTCCTTTTTAAGAAAATGTCTTTTCCTAATCCTGTTATACAAAAAGGGCTGGAGTAAGTAAAAAAATGAAAGCAAAGGAGTAATTAGGTGATAGTCCTAAGATTATTTGCAAAGGATAGGACAGTGTTGAGCAGAAGGCAAAATGTAGATGTGACATTAATCTATGAGCTGTGCCAGGACCCATGGGAGGAGGAAGAATCATTGCAGAAATGTAATACTCACTGATTTCCATGATATCAACCAATTTGCTTCACAAAACTTATGTATGTAAAATTTAGGCTGGTAATGGATCGTTTTGTTTGTTTTGTCTTCCCCACACCAAGATTTCTGATACTTCATCTGCAAATGGAATAGAGATTGATTTGTGAGCATCTGCCCAGTTATTTATCATTTTGGCAAGTGACAGTGCTACAATTTGCCTATGAGCTTATGTTCTTTGGGCTGAGCAAGTATATGATTCTGTCCCAGGAAACTTGATAGATAAAGAATCAAACCCCCAGAGGAATACAGAGTTATCAAAGTAGTGGAGTGGGGTTTCTTTTTTTGGGTTTTTTGGTGGTTTTTTTTTGTTTTGTTTTGTTTTGTTGTTGTTTTTTTCTCTTTTTTGTTATTGGTGTTTGTTTGTTTGGTTTTGATTTTTTTATTTTTTGTTAGACCTGGTTGCTATTTTCATTGTAAACCATTGTTTTGATTTTTTAAATATCCATTCAGTTTATCAATTTATTCACAACTACTGCATTTTGTTGTTACTTTGCTCCATAGTTCCAAGCCCTCAATAAATGTGGTAATTCAGGTGCTTTCACTGTCATTTCTTCTTTGTCACTTCTTGTCTCAGTCAAAATTATGCTCATTTTTCTCTTGATCAGGGTTGTGCAACACTTAGTAAAAAAAGGATGAACACCTTTGGGACTGTTAGATTCTATTTTCTATACAGAAATAATAGGAAGGTGTTTTCTAAGGTTTGAGAAAAAGGGAGTAGACGTATGGAAATTTTGTTATATGTGTATGTAGATTTTTTCTGTATGTGAGTTTTTTGGTTAGCGCTACCTAAAATATGTATGCTAATAAAATTATGGTGTTTATATAAGATGCTGTTGTGTTAATTACGTATGACGTGGATATGCTAAGAAGGTCTACCACTATTTTAGTCTGTTGTTAATTTTCTCTGACTTAGTAGGGCTGACTGGTGGAATTGGAACACAAGAGAGCTGTTCTTCAGCCTTAGATGTTCTTATTCCACGTAGAGAAATGTTTTACATCTTTACATTAGAAGAGTCACTTTTAGTTTGAGATATGAGTCCCAACTTCTCTCTCTCTTCTCCTTTGTAACTCCGCTTAATGCCTCTGCGGGGTTCACAGTACATCTAATTGATAATACCCTTGGAAAGTAACCCAAAACAGCTTCTGGGTCTGGAAAAAAGACAGCAAATCTGCCTTTTTGAAATGGCAGGTTACCCTGTCCAGTACTGCTTGTGTTGGTTACTGGCACACAAAAAGAGGAAAAGAACAAAAAGCTGGAGCAGAAGTTGGAGCAAAGCTTCACCTGACATTTTCAGTGATAGCAAGCTGCAGTGATCTGCTACGAGAACAACTATATTTCTGCTTGTTTGCTACACTTCAAGGAATATTAAGGCTGGCAGGGATTTTATGTTCAGATCACAAACAGAGACCTGACAGTTTTTTCAACTCAGTGTGCTTGACCTAGGTAGTTACCTAACTGGAGGGTAATGCAGGTTAGAGCATTATTTCTGAAGAGAAGGAAGATGTTTATGTGACATATGCCATGTCTGTCTTTCTCTCCATGTCTGTGGAGAGACAAGCAGATAATGCTCTGGGAAAATAATGCATCTAGACTAGAAAAGGGAGGGGGGAAAGAAAAAGGAAGGATTCTGAGGTTAATAGTGGTGGACACAGCAGGATAAGACCATTTTGTTCTGATTTTGGATGCTTGTGTGGATGTTGTCAAAAATTTTGCAGCTGAATTCATTCTCCAAGGAATGAATGTGTTCTACAAGAAAACTACTAGAAAGATTAACCAACTTCATAGCAAAGGAGACAATGACTGCTAAATTCAGATTTAAAATCCAGGTCCAGC
The DNA here is from genome assembly GCF_008360975.1 of Lichenostomus cassidix. Taxonomy (NCBI): domain Eukaryota; kingdom Metazoa; phylum Chordata; class Aves; order Passeriformes; family Meliphagidae; genus Lichenostomus; species Lichenostomus cassidix. Next base: position 12,273,199 of record NC_139484.1, on the reverse strand, counting down.
TTGTTTTCTTTTAAGTTCATGCAAAAAGTAGCCTCCTTACCAGAAATTCTTCTTCCTTGTTGAAGACACACCTGCACTTTTTTAATCATACTGATCTTCTGAGTGAAATAAATTGCTCTCTAGGTAAACAGCAGCTGTTCCACATACAGGTCTTGCAAATTAAACTTCTGTATTTCATATCCTCACTTAGCTGAATAAACATAATACCCTCAAGAAATTATCTCCAGCATGTTGTAGCAGCAGTGCAAGGTGTTCCTCTGTGTGTACCCTGGACATGTCCTTTAAAAAAACTCAAGCACTTTCATGACAACATAGAAAATTAATTTTAAGCACTGTAGATAAATCTGCAGTATTAAAAGCTGGCAGACAGGAAGACATCATTTGATAATCAGTATTTTTTAGATGCTTCCAAATCTTAGTTCTTCTGTAAGTCTAGAAGTGGATTGGAGATGGACAGGTAGAGATGAATACACCTAAAATTACTTATGTAAGCCTCTGTTTGCAGATCAAATATATTCAAAAAGGATACCTTTTTGTGCAGGTGGGCTCAGAGAGATGAAAAGTGTCAAACTTCTAAGTGTGGACTTAGGAAGGACTGAGGAAGTAAAAAATGTTTTTGCAGAAGTAAAATTTGTCTTGAACTTAAGAAGTCTAGATAGACTTTCGTGTTTCTTTTGGCGTGTTTTGCCTCGTGCAATTTCCCTTTGTGCTTTTCCCTGCCACAGTCTTTGAACATGTAAGTGGTTTAAAGACCTATAGAATAAGCTGCTACTGTGTGTTACGGTAAAAGTTTGAAAACATTTTATAGCTTAATTGTGTTAAGTGAGCAGTCACAAAATTCACAGCTTTATTGTGGGAACAGAGTAACTCCAGTGACAACTGAGCTATATTATCTATTTGCTTACAATTAGACAATTCATTATATATTCTGTAATTTGCCATGTCTTCATCTACAAGCAAAGAATAGCTAGATCTAGATGATGAAAAAGTGTCAGTCTAAATACAAAATATCAGAAGGAAGCACTTTCAAACAAAATTAGTCCAGGAAGCTATATTTTGCATCTGGTGGAAACAGAATGACAAGGCTCCTCCTTGGTTTTTGTACTGCTGTGGCAAATAAAATGTAGTCAGTAGAGAAAGGTTTGTGCTTTTTTTGGCTTCTGAGTCATGTCCAAAATTGATTTGCACATGTTACCTCGCCTCTTGTTTTCATAAGAAACTGCAGGCTGTTCTTCACAAACCTGGAGGAAGTGGCTGGTGTGTTGTCAAGTATGCAGTGAGATGGCAGGGGGGTTTGAGAAGTCAGACTGCATATAAGGAGCTCGAGGAGAGTTACCACTCCAATCGCAATTCTACAAGCTAGTTGCCTATGAGGGGAAAAGTAAGGCAGAGGAAAGGAATTGCTCTCCCCACCACTTCTTCTGTCTTGCCCCACCTTTCTTTCTACTCTGGATGATTTTGAAGGATGCAGAGAGCAGCAGATTGTGCAAGTCTATTTCTGTGTTTGTAATTCCCGAATCCTTGCAGTATTACCGAGGTGTTTTGACTGGGGCTTTCTAAATGGTGTTTACTGTAGCTGATGATTCAGTCACAGCTGTTTCAGCAACTGTTGCTGTATCATTTATACATTTCATACTAAACAGACAAATTAAGTTTGGCAGGGACTCCTGCAGTAGGAGCTCAAGATTTGTTAGTGATGCAGGAGCCCCTCTCTCTCTGATGGAACTGCAGGATAAGGAAGGAGGTTTCACTTCAAGGAGCACTATGATTTTGATTTCTGATATTGTGGATCTGCCATGTCTCCTACCAGTGGAGCAGTGGAGGGAGGAGTCTCCCTGTCCTTTTCCTGCATCAGTGTGATGGGAGGAATGGTTTGCTATAGATCTGAGCACAGCTGTCCAAATCAGGTTCCTTTATATTGTACTGTGAACTCAGAACATCCTTCTTGTCTGGGATCACAGGAAAAAGCCAGCATTCAAACATCGAGAGAAATTTTAGAGTATCTGCAGGTAGGCTAGTGGAATTTTTACCACCCTCTTTTGATGCTGATAAATTGCATAATTGAATTTGTGATTTTTATACTGCAGCAGTTTGGAAACTTAGATTGATACACATGTTTACTGAGGATTTTAAAGTAATATCATGGAATTTGCTAGTATCAAAATTGCTGGGGCTTGTACAGAAGGCTCTTTCTGGCTCCATTTTTGCATGCTAGTATGTGTATTTTTAATCCAATCTAGAGACCAGTGCCTGTCTGAATTTGGTTAATCAGATGTCTGCTAATCCATATTTGGGGCTTGGGATTCCCCACTCTGTTCTGGGTTACTCATTTCACAAACAGACATGAGTCATACTCTTCTTGTGAGACTATTAGGACTCTTGGCACTAGGAATGGAACTAAATCACACAGGAGGTGCTGCAGAATCTTATGATAAGAAGAATGCATACTAGTTGTTTCTGATTCAATTGCTTGGGGAAATAGCTACATCAGTTAAGGGTTAGAACTGAGAAGGCTGAAAGACAAAGAAGCTTGACAGATGTGAATTTAAATTCAAATTATTGGATTTTAGCCTAATGGTGAGAATTACTGGGTTTTAGTTCTTAACCCACAATAATTTTAACTAATATAGCACCATATTATGCCCAGTCATTGGTAATATGCTCTAACATTAGTGATGGTGATAATGTATTATCCTTATGCTTTATTATTCGTCAAATTAATCCCTTGGATATTTCTTTTAATTTCATTTCCCTTACTCCTGGAATTTGTCTGACTTTAGCCTATTGTATGCAGGAGATCTGACTACCTTTAGTAAATTTCTCAGTTACAAAGAATTAGTTTTTGCTTTTCCAGAAAGGCCTATGTATTAGTAGAGAACTTCCTCTTTAGAATATACTTTTTAAGGGAGCTGAAATGTTAAATATACAAACCTGCTACAGATATATTTCTGGGGAAAAAAAAGCAAACCCAACAGTATTTAGGAAGAAAAAAATTACTGTGGTTCTTTATGAAGTGTTCTGTGGTTTCTATTTTTCTAATTTTTCTTCTCTGTGAGTGTTGCAGAAAATGCTTCAACACCAGAAATAGCTAGAATTTGATGCAAGCAGAGTAAGGCTTTTGCAGAGTGAAATATCCCATTATGGAATCACCAACATTATTTGCTACAGCATCTTCATGACAGATTTTAGTAGTGACTCTCATTTACACCCACATAAGAGATTACAACCAAGGCAAACAGTGAGGCATGTCTTCTCCATAAAGCCCTCTTTTCCCTCTCTACTGTATAACAACATTTAACAAAGTAGCCTTTCTCTGGATACTTTAGTAGTTGCCAGTTAAGAAACTTTACTCCCAGGTGTTGCATATTTGTTCATTGGTGCTTTTTTCTTATTTATTTATTTGTCTTAAGCTGTGAGCAGAACAATGCAGGGCTTCAGTAAAGCTAGTGCAAAGATGAGGGTGAACTTGTGAGGAATAGGGGAGATCTCAGAGAACATGAGGATATTCTAATTTTAAAGGTATTTGCCATTTTTAAAATACTCTTCCTGATTAGGGCCTACTTCCTTATTTCTAAGCAGGTGTTTCCAGATTTGACAGTACTGGTGATCTTAGTTCTAGCACCACAGTCTGAACTGGTCCAAGAATGTTCAGATGGTGTGTGTATGTGGGAAGTGGTTTTGTCAGAATGTCTCAAGCGTGCTTGTTCGAGAGATGTGTATGACAGCAGTTCAGTATTCATGGCTGAAATACATTTTAGAGCATAGAGGTAATTTGATTTGACAGGTGGCAGAAGACATCTGTCATCTGTTGTTTTTATCACTTCCCTAACCTCTATATTTTTTAAATAATAGAAAAATAGGGTAAAATAAATATTAAAACTTTTCTGACCAGAAAGCATTGTCATTTTACCTTTTAGCCTTAGTGCTGATCACAGAACTATTTTCAAGCCCTCTGTAATTATTTTAATTTTTATTTTATTGTTATCACTTACTGAATTGTCTGTCTTTTGCAACTCAGGCATTGATTAATTTGATCCTAATTGTGGAACTAATGCCAGTAATACAGTTCTTTTCATTCCATCAGACAAGCTAAAAGATTGCCCTTTTCTGCATTCTTCTTTTTATTGTTTTAGCGAAGAAGTGCAGTTTTTACATTTCTCCAATATTTAGAAGTAAAAGAACAGAATCTTTCAGCATTAGCTGAAGATATTTTTCATTTGGAGATGAGGAAGTTCCTGACCTGGGTCAGAAGTTATCTGAATAATGAAATAGTTTCCTCCAACCTCTGCAGAAATTGCAGCATGAAAAGAAAACTTTCATAATTCTAATGCATATATAACAGAGTATTGAGGTGCAGATTGCATGCTCTTTATTCATGACTTATCTCATTAAACTGGATCCTGTTCATATACAAATATCTATAATTTTATCCTAAATATTCTGCATACGTGGCTGAGTGCGTCAGCTTGTATCATCTTTGCTCTGTATTACAGTACGGTAAGCAGCCATGTACAGAGCTGGAGAGGGAGAAGTTGTACTCCGCTTAACTTCCTCTCACTACAAGGGTATCAAAAGATGACTAAATAATCTCTTTCCTTGAAAGAGCTTGCTTTGGTAGCATTAGACTCAGGAGTATAGGGATGAGAAGTTCAGTATTCTCCGGTGTTTGGAATCAGGTACTGTGTAGGTTCAAAGCCATGCATCCATGGAAACACCAAGGCAGAGGTTTACCTATGTGTCCTCTGGCCATGGACTTGTGAGCTACTCAGTCTAGATGATGCATTGAGGATCTTGAGGAGTGTGCAGGTGATCTTCCAGTTTACAGATGATGTGGTTTTTCTGGGAAACATAAGCAATGTACCCCCAATGCAAAGGAGGAGATCTCATCCCCTCACTCGGTGGATATGAATCACAGACAACATTCACTTAAGGCAGTGACTTAACGGTTGTGTTGTGGAGGGCTTTTTTTGGTAGGCCTGTACAGCCTGAGTTCATATTTGAAGGTCAGAAGAGATAAGAGTTCATTATATAAGTACCCTGTATTGTTTGTTCATCTTGTACTAATGCTGCTGTGATGACCTTTCAGCTCTGGAACTGATATGGCCCCCAGGGTTAAGGCAATATACTTGCTCCAGTTTCAGTTGTGCCTTACAGAAATATCTGTGCTAAAACAGTGCTTCCCATAAAGCCTGCGGGTAGAAGGAGAGGATCGAGGTGTTACAGATGGGTGAATTAAATTGCAGAAAGCATCACAGTCAGAGTTCTTAGCAAAAGTGGTTTTAATATGATGTTGTAAGAGTGCAGCTCAATGGTAAGGTTCACTTTTACTGTACAGCACAATTGTTTGAACATTGATTCAAAACTACCAAGGTACAAATGAAAGTTGCTACACTACAAGGTTATGTGTGATATTGGTCACTTATCACTAATCTGCCATAAGTAGAAGGCCTTTACCAAACTGTTGCTGGCTTGGTTAAGGCATGCATCACACAGGGTTTTATGAAACAGTGTATTTATTTCCTGTCTAACCTCTTGAGTCCCATAGAGGATTGAGTAGCTCCCAGCTGTAGCAGAAAAAAAATCCTCTGAAATCAGAAGATACAGAAGACAAAAGGTGGGGCAGAAAGAAGCATCATAGCTGCTTTGGATATTTTCAGATTTCATTCCTCTGAAGTCTGAAAATGGATGCTGGCAGGGAGTTTCTTTCCTTCACTTTTGAGTTCGTAGGTGGAGAGCGAACAGATGATGGACAGCAGCAGCTCAAATCTCTGTTCTAGCTAAGCAGTACAGCACAATGCTGGGCACTCATCACCAGTGTTGACAGCAGCAGAGATGGGGGTGGACAAATGATACTAGAATAACATGTACATCACCAGGAGGATGTAGTCCAGCAAATGTGAGAGCTATTCCTGCTTTTTGAGATGCTAACCAACTCCTTACTTTTAATTGAAATTGGCTGTCCATTACCCAAGGGGTTAAGCTGTTCTATGTTCAAGCCATCCTTTTACAATATTGTAGGAGAGTAATTGTCTGCATTGCAAGGTATTTAATTTCCTTGCCTAATTAAACTGTGAGGAAAGTGAGTGCTGTTGTACAAAGAGTGAAGTCCTCAGTGATTTACTTCATGTTAAATAGATTTATATAGAAATTTCTGTTTGTTTATGAAGGTAAATGGTTCCTACCTGCAGTGCCATCTGTCCAGATTAGCCATTCAGGTCAGCAGAGATCAGCAGATCTAGTGGCACCTAGAATTTAATTTAGCTTTTGTTCTTTGTATTACTTTTGCAGAATACTGTCACCTGTTCAGTTACTTGATGTCTTTGTTTAACATCACAGTGGAAGGGCCAAAGCATGTTCTTTTGGGTGATGGACTTCTGATCTGCAGTTTACAGGCAGAGCAGGGTGAAAATCTCTACAGTTTCTCTCTCCTAGCTAAAAAACCAAACCAGCCTCAACTGATTTTTTACTGTCTCTATGAGACACACACTGGATTTTTTTTTAATGTGAAAAAGAATAAAGTGTATAACTCTTTGATCAGATAACCATGAAAATACTTGAAGAGATTACAAGCAATGCTGTATTGGGATGCTGTAATTAATTTTTATTGATATAAGATTGTATATATAGAGCAGCTTTTCAGAACAGTATTTGCCTACGAACTTGACTGAAATGAAAAATGTAGTCATATAGCAGAATTGTAGGGAAAGACAAGAGGCAGCACTGAACTGAAGAAATACAGTCCCTGTATGGATTCAGGGGCAGAAAAATGTTTCTAGTCTGTGACAGCATGTAGGGCTCTAGAGTTCTTGCCCCTGGTGAGGGATTTGTAATATGTGTTAACAGTATGGTTTATGTTCTGCTCATTTCATTGAGATTCTTACTGTTCACCCTGGTACATGGCAGAAAAGGACTTTTCTCCTGTTTTGATTTTCTTGACAGTAAATTTCTGTACTTTTCTAAAATTTCAGCACTCTGAAATCAGGCTTTGGGGCCTTTGTTTACTTAAGAGCTGGTCCACACTTGCACACTCACTTCTGCTTATAAATGGGGGGTTATTAAAGAAGTAATGGTAAATTCAAATACATGGAACTTTACCTCTAATGGGTTTATGTTTACTAAACAAAAACAGAATGCAAAAAGTTTAATGCAGTTCACAGGTGGGGGAAAGCAAGGGTTTTTGATACATGCTGTATTTCAAACACATGCCAGAAGAGTGAGAGTGTGATGCATTTGAACACAGCATTATTGCTAATTAGACAATGATGTAAAAGAAAAAAATCGTGGTGTCAAAATAGAGTGACTACCATGCTCAGAGGAGTGTGCTACTTCTCTAAGACCATAATTAAATGACTCAGCTACAGAGTTGTGTGGACAGATGGTCCCCATGAATTATTCCAGTAGTGACTTGGTAGAAACTTCATTACAAGGCTTCTTCACTGAAGAACTCCACAGGTGCCAAGTGAAGTAGTGCACCTTAAAGGCACTTGGGTGCTTGTCTGTTCCCATTCATGCCTGGATGGAGGTGATTAGATAAAGACACTGCTGTAGTTGCTGTTTGGAGTTTACTTGGTGTTTCAAAGCGGTCAAATAAAGAGACTCGCATTACCTCCACCTAGTAGATTAAGAAAAAAGAACATTGGACTGCATTGAATGCTGTCTGTTGAAGAGACAAGTAGACTTAGGAGAATTTAAAGCATCGTGTGATAAATTGAGTGAGAGAAGAAAATTTGAGGCCACAGTTAGTTTAAAAACTGTTGGTTTTGGCCAAGGGGGTGATTGCAGCTTACTAGAGTTATCTTTTTCAGAATAACCCAAAACTACTGTCTGCCTCACAAAATAATGATATGATGATTGCATCATTTTACTGTGTCTGGCAAACCTTATATTAGTTCTACTAGTGTGTTTTAACATACTGAAAGTAATGTTCTTCAAATCAGAAGGGCTTGAGTCAGATTTCAGGGTGATACATTTCACTTAGATATCATTGTGATTTAAGTATCAGTCTTGACTTTAGTTTTCTCTTCCATATATTTGGAAGGCTTGTGGGCATTGATTTTTTTATGCACAAACACAGAACAATAAGCTGGCTGCCAGAAAATGATTATACCTATAGTTCTTCTTCACTGACCACTGAACTCTCATTATTTCATAGTTCTATATACCGGTTAGGCTTTGATTATGTGAATTTAACGTTTTCAGTTTTCCATTCTGTCTTCAGTCTGTATTGTTCACATCAGCTGAACTGGCAAACTGCTAACTGTAAAAACATGAAGTTGACTGTAAACAACTCTAGCAATCCCAGTGGATACTGGCATTTTACTGTTTTCTCAATGTAACATATGAAAAGAAGAAAAAAGTAAAAAGAATAGCAAGTTTTGATCACTGGTTGATAGAAGGATACATTCATAACAAGAGAGCTTAGTTTGCAGAATAGTGTAGATTTGGCTTTTGAGCTTGGACCTTTGCTCCTCTTCGTCCTGTTTCTTTCTCTAGGATGATAATTACTCAAATACTAGGTCAGAACACGGTATGTGTTGTAAAAAGATAGGAGAAGGTATGAATATGCATAGTATGAGTTCACCATTTGTCATTTGCTGATTTGCTCTTTTTTGTATTTCTTCTGTGAGCTTTGTTCAAAAATACAAAATTGAGAGCTTCTAGTCATATTTAAACAGATTACCCATAACTTTAGAATTTAACCATTCACAGAACACATAGAGTCTTTTCTCATAATCTGTGTCAAGGGCTGATTCAAAAACATTGTAGAGACCACACATCCATTTGGCTGGATCTCCTAGTTTTTGTAGTTAATTCCTTTGGCCTGTATACATTAGGTAGCAGAGAGTGATCTGTGAATGCAAGGAGAACACTTCCTCCTGTTTTATATTTTGAGCATTGTGCTGTGACTTTTATTTGTCTTTGTAGTCTTTTGAAAGCTCTGTTGAGTGTTGATGTGGCAGGTGAACATATTTGACAAGCACTCTTGACTGTCCTACACCTCTCTGATAGGACAAGTAGTGATACAGTTGAGATATTTATCCACTGATAGATGAGCTGCATTATTTAGGTTTTTACCTTTGCATGTTACTGAGGAGTGATAGATCTTCTAAGTTTAAAGTCTGTAGAATTTAATAATCAAAGGCTGTGTGGAAAACAACTTATTGTGAGACCCCTGTGTATGTTATTAACACAATCCTGCATTGCTCCACTCAGTGTGAGCTAGTAGTATCTTTACTAGTGATAGGTTAATTCTATTTGTTTAATTGAATTGTTACAAGCCCTTAGGCTAACAAAACATTTTAGGTGAGACTTACTTGAAAAGTGTTACCAAGATTTAGATATTCAACATCCTTCTTCCCCTTAAGTGCCAAATGCTTGCTTAGTTTACAGTGGAGCTAGTTTCCTCTGTTGGGTGCTTGCAGATTGCAGCTTTGTGGCTTTCTTGGAATCTGAAAGACATGAGAACAAAATCTTGAGAGGTTTAAACAAATGTTCTAATGACATGTTCCAAAGATTATGTGTATTGTACAAAAATAGCAATTATTTATAGGTGAATTTTCTCAGAATAGTTTCTTGTTATTATTGTGTAGAAAGGCAAATATTTCACTGGTGTAATATGATCTAAAAAACAAACTTAAAAGAAATTGCATCTTACATATTTTACAGTTACTTGACAAGCAGTTCTATTGCACAATGTTTAGAAGAAAAGCAAGTCCATTTTGGATTGGCACCAGAAAAACAGGTAAAAAAATAAAAATAATCTCTAGGTCTTGTGCAAAGAAGGTATACAATTAGAGAAACAATGCTGACCTGTCAAAAGATTATAATTGCATCTACCTTTTTAATACACATGAAGTGTCAGTGTTGTGAATTAATTTGTTCACAGCATGCAGAGTGGTAGTTTTCCACATCAAAGTAAATCCTAAAAGCCAGGGCTGAAGAAGTCATTGCTGTTTTGACAAGCCTCTTTGTGCCTGGCTGCTTGGAGGAGTGCTGCAGCACACCTAACCAGTTGTGACAGAGGAAAGCTAATGTGGCATGCCTTATTTGCCTTGATGGTGTGAGAAGTGTTTTTCCCTTCTATAAAATGCAGAGCTGAAGAACTATGGAAAATTACCATTATTAGCATTTCTACATGCAGAGAAGACTTACACCTCACATTGTCATTGCTTAATGCCACAACATTTAAGATATCAGTTTAGAAAAAGAAATTTGAACAACTGAGCTATATGACAGCTTGGGTATTTCCAAAGGTAGCATAGCAAGAACATAGTGTAAGAAATTAGTTTTAGTCATGTTATTGTAATGTACTACCAGTGAATGTGTATTTCTGGAGCCTTACTGTATTGAGCTGGAGATACATAATGGATGGTAGCCACTTTCATTGTTGTATTATGTATTTCTAAAGGGTCTTCAGGATGTCAGTACAAAGGCTTTTTTCTGATCATTTGCACTAGTTCACATAGATGTTTTTGTAATCCTGAGAAAATGCATAAGCATTATCTTTTCCATGCAAGTTTCACCATAGCTATAAAAGCAAGCCTGGTCTTAGGTTTATCAGTCCATTTCCATGTCACCATTGACAGTGATGAAAGGTTAGGCATTTGGTGGAAAGGAATTTAACTACCATTGCCTTGTAAAGATGTTTGCTTTCTGCAGACTTTGTAAGAAGGAATGACAAGTGTGGAGCAGAGATGTTTGGGATTGTGCTCCAGGGACAGTGAGCTCATACCCTGTTACTCAACACACAAGTTGTTCCATGCGAATGAAGAAAAAGCCTTGCTTGGAGTTTGACTATACCAGATAGCAGAAAGTTCACTCCTCATTCCAGCTGTCTCTGTTTCCTGTTATTTGAGGCCAGTTCTGGGGGAGGGTGTGTCAATGGCATAGTATTGGTGTGATTAACCTTACCTTGAGGAGCAGACACCACACCTAAATCCATTTCCATTTAGTGTGATACAGATAGTCATGTACAATAAATAGGTCACATGCCTTAGCTGGAACTAAGATGCACACACACAAAGAAGGGCAGTTCTTACTGCTTCTCTCACCCCCTAGTCAATAGTCTCATTAAAGAAAGCTAAAATCAAATTTATTTACTGTACAACACAAGAGAGAAAATAGAATGTAAAATACATTAAAAGGAACTATACTGAAATATTACCTTTTTCTAAGGTGGCTTTTTCTTTCTCCTTTGTGACATATGGGGGAAAGTGCTTTCCAGTTTATTAGCAATGCTACTGTTATTTTTTTAGAAATAATAAGATCTTTGTTTGTTTATTTTTATGTGGTTTCTTATTTAAATTTATTTCAAATTGAGTACTTTGATCTTTAGGTATTTCATAAAATGTGAAATAGGTCTATACAGTGTCTCCCCAGGATAACTCCAGCAGTATAAACCTTGAAAGTTTTCAGTGGAGCAAAATTTAGGTTCAAATGTTGGGCCTCTTCAGTGGTGATTCAAAATAGTGTTTAGAGCTTTTTATTTGGTCTAAGCTGGTCAAAGCCAAGTGCAACAGAAGGATGGTGTGACTAGAACTGATGTTGCATTTAGTATGTGTGTGTGAAAGAAGTATCTTAAGTGTGGGGTCAAACTCAAGCTCTGAAGTGAGCAGCGTTCCCTGTGATTGGGTGATGAAAACATAGAATTCACAAACACAGAAAACACACACAAAATAAGAGCCCAAAAATGCACAGGTGCAGCTTATCTCCTCTTCCACTTTCTTGCCCTCTGAATGTTAGATCAGCTCAAGACTGCTTATCTCACACCTATTTTGCACTCAGTTCCTGTCCATATTTACAGCAATACTTACTTAGCCTAGTTATTGTCGCAGAAGTTTGTTTCACTGGATCCTATGCTTTTAGCAAAGAGGCTCAAAATAGGTGCAGCCTCAAAATCTAAGTTTTAAATTACTGTGATTAAAGTTGATGTCAGAATAGCTTTGCAATTGTAATGCTTCTGAAGTTATCTCCCATGTGACCCCTGTCACTAAAAGAAAAACTAGAGAAGAGTGAAATATTGACATTTCCAGGCCAAAGATTAATTCAGATGGCCAAATCTGTCAGGTGTTGTGATCACAGTGACTGTGTGTGTTGTCAGCCTGAAATGGTATTTCTATCCTTAGCTTGTTAAGCCTATCAGAAGACTGTGAAACAAACTGAAAGCTTTGAGTAGTCCACTCCCAGTTCTTACACAGTAACTTTTTAGGTTTGCTCTCTTGGGAAATAGTGCAATGGGAAACGTTAAGAAACCACATGGTGTCATAATTTGGAATTAACATTCAGAATCATCACCACTTTCATGCCATGAAATTAAGAGATTTTTTTGTTACACCCTTTTCCTGAAGAAACATCCCAGCCTAATTAATGGAAAGCCATACATTCATTTTTTTAGTTGCAAGGACAGAAGTAGTTGTTAGAGATGAAAACTAGTAACAACATGTCTGTTTTGAATGGGGATGGGCTCTGAAAGCTCATTTACTCATTTCACTCCTCACAATCCTTGTTCTTGCCTCTTTTCTTATGATGATTTCTGAGCTCATTGTATATCCCAGTTCTTCACTTCATTGAAGGATGACAAAGACCCAGGTTTCTGATTTTCTGGATTCAGGGAGCTCCTAGCTGTAAAATCCATTTGTTGACTGTTCTGCCCTCCAGGGCCAAAATGTAGTAAATGTGTTCTCACTGGGTGTGATTTCACAACAAAATGCAAAACTAATGCAGTGCTCTATTCTAGTGGAATGATACTTAATATTGTTTTGTCTACTTCAGCAGAAAAATGAGCTGGGGACATACCAGCACCAAAACACAGCTACATTGCTCACAGTGTTTTTTAATAATGGAGCTCAGTGACATTGTCTCAGGGTCACAGCAGGTCTCAGTGTGGCAGGTATTTGCTGAGGCTCATACCACGAAGTCTGGACAGTGTCATGAGAAAATGAAAACGTGATTTCCAGTTTCCACTGTGCTCATTTGCAACCTTTTGACTGTCAGTCAAGTTTTGATATCTCGCTCTCAAAACCTGGATTTGATGCAGGAAGCAGTTGGGCATGTTAATGTTTCATAGCTCTCTATGTTATCTGGAACAAAAGAATTTGTGTCCCTTTAAATGAAGTTATGGTACCTTGCTTAATGGCAGCTATAAAGGTGTTTGCTCCTGCAAAATGAGGAGTCCTGATTCAGCAAAGGGTCTCTGTCCCAGATTCATTGCAGCTCATCACTGAAATTGAAATCAAAACATGAAAAATTTACAGGCTCTTGTCTAGCTGCATGCAGTGGATTTGCAAAAGCATCTGTGACTCTAACAATTATGTTTTTGATGGAACTTGAATATTTAAGTTCTTTGAGTCAGAGTGGTTTTTAAAAACTTTCCCTGATTTCATCCCTGTAGCTGAGCTGTAACCTTTGTGTTCTTTTTAACTGATAGGCTTCCAATAAAAGTAAAATCAGAATCAATTAGATGTTTTATCTTAAAAGTAACTCCTAACTTTTCAGAGTGGAATTTAGAGAAGTCCATTGACCCTTATGCACGATGATGGCGGTTGTGGTGGTGATATTCCTGGTTCATTTCATTCAGATTTATGGAGAAATGCAGAGAGAGTTTGCTGCATTTTCTGGACATTTGAAGATGAAGAAACTGATACTGATTCGCATCACTGAGCATGACAGCTCAGTGATGGGGATTGTTAAGAGCTGGTGTTGATTTCATTACAGCTCCTTGGTCTGCAGTGAAATTGCTCCTCTGTAAATCAGCTGAGAGTTAGGCTGAAACAACATAGGCAAGTTAAAGCCACAAGTTTTGCTTGACAATATAGGCAAGTGCAGTCTAACACAATATTTGTAGAGAAATACTGAAATTATGATTTGCCCTATTCACTACTTCTACCATGGAAATACTAAGATACAGATTCCAAATAGGAGCTAAGAGGGCAAAGCAACCAAAATAATTCTGTATTTGGTTTATATTACGCTGCATCACCCTGTTAAAATAAAAAGTAGAGTTTTCTAAGGAGTGTGTGGCATATGATAGATTTACTGCTCTGAATGATGAGAAAGTTTTCAGTTAGGTGAATTTTAGTGACGAAAGACTATCATGCTGCAAAAAGTTGTTCCATTGTTTTATGACTTAGAAAAAGTTGCTTTATAATCCGGGTCCTGAGAAAATAATTTATTAGATCTTTTGAGCAGGAATTTTTAATGTGGGTAGAACTGAAGAATGCTGTTTGCATTTTTATATTTTGTAATTCAGAAACAGCCAGAAGGATTTTTATGACTTTTTTTTGAAGTTTGAATGAATAAAATACAGTTCTGTCAAGAGCTTGACGATTCTGTCGCGAAGAGATTTTTAGCATTTAGTGGTATTTTTACGGTTCTTTTTATTGCTTGGTGCAATTTACTTAGGAAAGTCACATCTCTCAGGGCAATATATTTGTGTCAGCTAAAGAGTTTATAGTTTATTTTGGAAAAGGAGATACTATTACATGAGCGCTGAACAACATCTTTTAATTAATTTTTAATCACAGTAGAAACAGCAAGTATAGGTAAAATTAGGATTTCTTCATCAGTCTTGGGGCAATACTGATGCAGTTTTGTTAGAATGCATGCTTATGGAAGAACTTGCTTTACATAAGTAGTGTTTTTCAGCAGTGCATCTGTAGGTGGGGAATATTGAGAGGGGAGGGACAGAGGCATGCTGAGGGGCAGGGAGTGGGCAGGTAGGCATCCCTCCATCAGCATGCAGGAGCTAGGGAGCACTGGGTGAAACTGGCAAAAGTGGAGTTAAAAATGTTGTCTTTCACAGAGCAGGTGGTGTACTTCTGAAAATTAGTCCCACAGGGTGTTGTGAATGCTCAGAGTTTAAAAGTGTGTCCCTTAGGTCAATGGAAGGTTGGGTTAGTACTTGGAAGAGAAAGTCATGGTGGGTTAATAAGTAGAGGAAAACAGGAAATCTCTTGAGCTAAAAGTAATTGATAGAGAGGGTGTCAGAGGTGTTTGTGTGCACTGTTGGAACTGAGTTGAACCAGTATGTTCATTTTGATTTTCTAACAGAATTAAATGTTCTCAGCCAGTTTGTTTGCCCTGGGATGCCAGATGAGTTGGTGGGTAGTAATAGTGTAAAGGTTAGTAGTGCATAGGGGTCTAATAGGGCAGCACGTGGGGGCCACACCAGGCTGTCACATAAAGGATGTGCAACTGGAGCTTATATCAAACCCTTTCTGACACTCGCCCTTGACTGACTTGTTGGATGGAAAAGGAAAAATGGGTTCAGACTCATTAATAGTCTTTGTTTCCAGCGCTCTTAACAGCAGAATTTTCCTGTATGGTTTTACCTTCATAAAGGTGATTACTTGATCCTCAAATTAAAAAGAAGCAGAGACATTTAACAGCATGTAAATTTCAAAGAGCAGAGCAGAATTATGTCTCTTCTTGTGAAATACCAGTTCAGTATTTACAGCAACATTCTTTGACCGTCATCCAGAAATGAGTGCTAGTTGTGGATTTTCATCAAGTACTGAGTCTTTAACCGCAGGTCTCCTGTGGTTAAAGTTTCCCCCTGCTTTATTTAGGTGACTATGTAAATCCTCTATCTGAGCTGCTTTGCTGTGTAGTTTTAGATCTGGGGCTTTTCTGATTTTCATACGCACCAGAACAAAAAGTGAAAGATAACTTTATAGACAGCCATTTTTTTGATCAGTAAGTTTTGGTGCAAAGTTTCACTAACAAAATAATCTTTCAAAATACATGGTTTATTATATATTACCACTTTCGTGATTTTAACTTTGCCGTTATTTCTTCTTGTCTGCTATTTTTATGGAACTGTCAGATCCCTAGATTAGAAAAGCCTATTGGCTAGAATCCTCCTATTAATCATACTTTGCTACTAGTTTTATTTTTTCAGTTAATTTATCATGGAATTTATTGGTTTAGTTCCGAAAACTTAATTAGCTCATATGTTACAGTATATGTCTTTCTTGTTAAGTCTGTGATTCCCTCCTGAAGAAAGTGTGTCCATAAAATTATAAATATGAAAGCATGCAAAAGTAGTCATTATCAGTAGATGACACAAGCTCTGTGGAGCTGCATTACTTGTACAGAATTCCATTTCGAGTGTCATTGTTTCAAGGCAGAGATTTGCATTTTGGTGGAGAAAGCATGAAATGAGGGTCCTGTACCTGTAGGATTGTTATTTAGCAAAGGGGCTTTGTTCAGAGCCCAGAGTGTTTTGGTTTAAAGAGCTGGTGGTGAAGCAGTGCAGGACAGGTCTACACTCTGTTGCTGTAAAGTAGGACTTGAGTGTGTTTGTGCTTCACACATACATGCATGCACCTCTTAAACTTTACAGTTTTCTTCAACTGTTTGCTTTAACAAAGCTGAATTGGATTGTGGTGTGTTGAATAGAAATTGCTTCAGTCCATGAGAGAAGTGGAAAATGCAGCTTCCCTTGCACATAAAGTAGACATAGAGATAGACAGAGTATTCTGCAGAAAGTCACCATGGGGGCTACAATTTCATCTCTCTTAACCTCAAAATGGGTGAGTGGCTTTTAATTCCCACTTCTTCCTTTAACAGTCCCCAAATTGTTCCCTTTAGGATTCAGTGTTTCATTTCTATCTACCCTTACCTGGATTTTACTCCTGTTTGGGTTTGGGGTTTTTTTTCACTACTCTGTAGTGTTTTTGGGAAATGAGGCAGTTTCATTTTGGGAAATTGAGGCAAATCTCATCTTCAGTTTGCAGGCTTTGGGAATGCTGTGTTAATCTGCCATGTCCAGTCAGCAGCTGGACAGGGAAAGCACATTGGCTGTATGTTTTGGACTGCTGCATGAGCCTTCAGTTAGCTGATTTAGATGTTTCTGTGCAGGAGTGATACTCCCATGCATGTCTGTGGCTACTTCACATTGATTTTGAAGTTCTAAGTGGCCTTGATTGTAGACAAAGCAAGAGCTTAGTAGAGACTGCTTTACATCAGCTAATATTTGCAGTTTCTTTGAATATTGAGAAAAAGAGAGACTGGCTGCTTTCTTACTTTTAACTAGGGTGCCACTTTTCTTCCCAGTGCACTGAATTGATATTTTGGTAAGAGGGGACTCTTGAGTGTGTGATATAGATCAATATGTAGGCTGAATGCAAAGAAAACCTGAGATCAGAAGAGAAGGGGAACAGAGCTTTAAAGCAACTTCAATTGATCAAAACCTGTGAAACTAAACACGAGGCATGTGTCTGACTGCAGCTCTGAGACTAGTTGCCCCCAGAAGATACACATGCCAGTCTTTCATGGAGTCATTGCATTTGTTTCTCCTTGTTTTCCCCTAACGTAGAGTAATTCAGGATTAAAGTGCGTTTTTCACAGGGAGCACAAAATCTTGCTGGCAATATGAATGTCATTCTTCTGTGTTGGAAATGGCAGTCTGTGTGTGTGTGTGTGTGTGTGTGCATCAGGGAATTAATGTAACCAGTGAAGAAAATAGTGATGTGCTGGGACAGTAGGTTATGCAACTGCTTGTAGAAGTTTTGTTATGTATCTCAGTTTAAAAACAGTTAAAACAACACACTGAACAGTATCAGTAGCGATTAATGTAGTTCAATAAATCCCTTGAATAATAATTAGACTTCTAGTCAAGAGGTACAGAAGTAAATAAGTGCATTGGTATTCTCAATTTAATAACAGTCTCGGACACTCATAAGGCACCTCCTCAGATGACATAAATCGATTTCAGGACTCCAAATCGCTATCTGAGGATCTGCCCCACAGAATATAATACAGTCAAGGGTTGTGTGCAGTCACAAATATTCAACATCCTTAAACTATAACTGTTGCTTAGAGAGAGCTTTCTATTTTAGGTTTATACAGTATCACCTCTTACTGTGTTAACTTCCAGCTTTCAGCGTAAGTATTGATAGCAATACTAAGATCCCTTGTGGAACTTTTATCTCTTCTCAGTGAAAATCCAGATGGTTTTTGGGTATTTTTGGGTTTTTTTAATTCTTTCTTTTTTAATACTTTATTGCAATTTCATTATTGCTTCTCAGTGCTAACTAAGGTGGGATTTTGAGAGGAGGAAGCACAGGTACAACAGAGACATAATGTGGCGTGTTGAATGCCACAATATAAATGCAAAAAGAAATTTGTTTTCAGAAGGAGGGCAGACTTTGCACTCAGTGTAAGCTCATAAATCACACACACGTTGTTGTGCCCTACTACCCTTTTTAATGTCATCACCTTGTTGGTAATCTTGAAGAATCCTAACACCAATAATAGGGGAAAAACATCCTGGCCCTGACCTAAATTCCCACCTGGCACTCAGTTCCTGCTGATGGCAGTGATGATATGCTTGGATGGATTTACAGTGCCTCATGGCCCTTCGCTTCTGGGTAATAAATGGTCTTCCAGTCAACCTCATTCTCTTCTACGACTGTGGAGACATTAGTGACAAATACATGGCTTCCAGAATAAGTCTCTTGTGAGACAGCAGCATCTGAAAAAATAGATAAAGGCTGTATTTACATTACAGGGCAGATAGCCTTCAGGTTGTGTCTCAGTCTGGATTCCCAGGCAGGGTCTCTGGAAGTCCTCTTGGTGGGAAATGTGGATGTGCACGTGGGAAGGGAGCAATTGTGCTTGCTGGTAGGTCCCCTTTGTGGTCATTGGAAGTAGCATAGAGAGATGACAAAAATTAGTTTCCAGACAAAAAACCACCTCTGGAACAACAATCTTGAAACAATTTCACGTGCAAGTTCATTCTATGTCCTTGCATCTTTCTTAGCTATTGTAAGTTACTTTTGTGTATCTCTGTCAGCTAGATTATTTTTAACACTGAGACCAGAGTTTTCATGCCTTTATTCACTATCAGTAGTCTTTTATGTTGCAAGCACTTGCATTGTAAATACAAGAATATACTGCTATCTCATAAAATGAGGCTTTTGGAAATAGTTTCTACAGTAAAGATACTAATTTCTGAACCTTGCACTTGTGTCATGGGTCATTTGCTGCTTAAATTAATTTTCTAGTCCTTTTAAGATGCCATTTTTTTAAGGGCCTGATAATATTTTCTCCTAAATTGTCTACTAAATTCATCTCCCGATGTTGTAGGAGTGACATCAAATTCCTGCTGAAGACAAGTTGAAAAACCACTATTAACTTACTTGGTAGACAGGGCAGAAGCAGGATTTTTGCCACAGATCTTTCTCAAGCAGCCTTCTGTCTTTGTTTTGTAAGTTCTTCCATGTGCATAGTTGGAAAAAAGAAGGTAGCGATTTCCATGTGCTTCGTTAGAGAAAAGAAGGTAACAGCTTTTTGAGGAATGCATATTGGGTGGTGTATCTGCAAGGTAAACAGGCAGCCAATGTTCTTGCCATCCTGAGCAAGAGGAAAAAAAGGGGGGAATGCAAAACAAAAGCAATGCAGCATTTGGTATTGCAGTTGTGAAATTCATGGCTGGATGTAGGGAAGAGTTTGAAAAATGTTTTGTCACAGTCTGGAACCATGAACAACCTCTCCAAGAACGCAGACTGAGACACGAGTCTAGTGCTCATCAAATCTCCTGTTGCAGACAGTTTTTGCCTGTAGGAATCACGGAAGAGAAAAAAAATTGTCTTATTTTCTCTTAATTTCTCGATTCTCCACTCATGGATGCTCTGGGACTCTAGAATAATTCAGGTGAGATGAGGGAATTAGTGGGACTTAAAACTAATAACTGGGAAATAAGAGTCAGGCTGTAACTGCAGATTTTGAGGAAAAAAGATGTAAGATCTGGGAAATTTGAAAGATGGTGTGTAAGAAAGTCAAATTGTAATGGATTTCAGTTCTGATGGAAACAGCAGAACAATACATATATACAAGTCCTCCATTTGCTGTAGTAAAGTACAGCAGGCACGATCACCTTCATGTAAAACAAAAGCACCTGCTCTGAGCATGTTCTCCAGGTTTGTCTCACACTGTTAAAAAGGGAGAGAGGGTGGGCTTTGGGTTCAGTTCTTGTGCAGTATGGGACTTCAGTGCTGGGAACAGAGTCTGCAACAGGCCTGTGAACATGGAACTTGGTTTCTTTCTTGGCAGTCTTTTGTTCCTGTATTGTTAGAAAATCTACCAGGATGAAGAGGGAAGAGTGTCTGCAATGCCAGAGAGCAAAAATAACAGGTCATTTAAACTACAATGAACATGTATTTAAATAGAGTGATACTTTACAAAAAGTTGGCTGTTGCTCCAGACAGATCATTTTTTGAGTCTGGAGCAACGAGGAGTAGCCAGTTAGCAACAGATAAGTTGGTAGGACTTGGCTGACCTATGGAGGCTGATGGAAGAGTCCCCAGGTGAAGAGGCGGGGGTTATAAAACAGAAGTGCTTGAAGTAGTGAGGTATGGAGAGAAGAAGAAAAGGGAACAGGTTGCCTTAAAAAAGGAAAACTGGTGCCCTTTTCTCAAGAAAAGCTGTATGTTGAACCTCTAACCTAGCCCCAAGGAATGCTGAAATGTGGCAAGTAATTTGAAGGGCAGTAGGGCATGTGAGCATCTGTTGTTTCACAGGTGGTTTTATTTTTTTTATGTTGCTTCATTAGGTAAAGAGTCTAGATTCCTTGAAAAATGTAGAGATTGTATGAACTTTAAATTGTCCCCATATGCACAAGGCTGGAGCTTGTGACAAATTAATGCCTAAGGAATTACAGTCTCAGGAGCCAGCCCTGCTCCTACAGCTCTCACACTGCAGTCCTGGGAAAGTTGTAGTAATTAGTCTCCACCAAGCAAGAGCCCTAGAGAAAGAAACTGGAGGTCTTGCAGGGATTTAAGAAATTAAACCAAACAGCCTGAGCATTTTAGGGCACCAAAGCAAAGATGTGGCTATTTGGCAGGTAGGATATAATTGAGACCCTATAGCACCTTGTAGACACATCTAAGAGCTCTAGTTTTCAGCAAAGGAGCAGAATTTAATTATTCTTTTGTTTATCAAGTTGTGGGGATTTTTAATACCTCACATTTCAGCTTCAGTTTTGGTTTTTTTTTAAATCATCCTAGAATATTAGAGGAGTAGAAAAATGTCATTTTCTCTCCATATTTGCCAGAACCCTTTTTTAAAACAGATCTGCAGTGATAAAAATGCAGGAAGATGGTGTCTGTGTTGTGAGTCTGAGTAGAAGATAGCATGCTTTTCTTCACTACTGAAGCAATTTTGTAGTGCCAATTCTTGCTTTTGGAAGAGGAAGTTTAAGGGGAGATGTTTGTGGTTGACAGGAGATAAAAATGGCATCAGTTCTCTGTGCAAAACTTGTTTGCTTCAGTGGGTGTTGGGGCATAGCTGGTATACTTCTCCTCTGTGTTTGTAGGAAGTTGCCTCCCTCTGTGTATACCACTGCTCTTTTTGTTGGTCAGGGAAAGTCTGCTGCTACCTTTTATTTTGTGTGCACAGTGCTGTTCTTCTGCATTAAACTTTGTATATCAGGATGGCATTTCTGCTCACTGGAGCTCCCAAAAGATCCTCTCATTTCTGGTGTTTCCAGCTCTTTCCCAAGAGTCACTGCAGCTGTAGTCCAGATACTCTCAATGTTGTTATTTTTTTTAACCCCACAGAAGAAACAAAAAAGCTTGTCTTCAGCTTGGTCTGCTAGGTGTAAGGGACTGGAGATGGCTGTTCTGCTTCACTGATGTTTAAGGAATTGCTTGAGTTTCTAAGTGCTGCTTGTAGCATAGAACTGTTTGCCTTCAGCTACAGATGGCACAAGTGGTGTTGTAAATATCCCATGTGTGTAAAAACAAAGCTCTCCTTTCATATGAAGAACATGAACTATCTAACTTGCCAAATTTGGGTTGTGAGGGTTACCTTCTCTTAAGACTGCCTGAAGAGAAGGCATAATATTCTATTATGTTGAAAAGCAACACAGCTTGATTGGCATGTTATTTTTTCTTGCTTTATAAATTGCTTTCTTTTTTTTTTCTTGGCCTCCTTTTTGTCTGTTTAATTTTCTGTGGTTTTGGTGGCTATATATATTTTTCTGGTAAATTCTCTGCTGGTTTGGGAAACTTTCTTTTCTTTTTTTCTTTTTTCCTCTTTTCCCATTTTCCTGTTTTTCCTTTTCTTCTTTCATCTTTCGTTTTTCCTTTTCTTTCTCTTTTGAAAATGCCTTTCAAGTATTGACTTCTGGACTTAAACATTGCGACATTTGATAACAGTGACACCTTTACTACTGAATACAGAAGAAAATTTGGCTTACTGATATATTTTTACCTTGTAATTCAGTGCAAGCCTGTACATGTACACCCTACAGAGGCTTGTTTGTGACTTAGGTATTCCACAAGATGTGATGATACACATGAACTTCTGTAATTACATTGCATTAATACATTCTGTATGTTATTTTGGAGTATGTACACTATTTTAGGCTGTGGTATCTATACTCCTATGGATTAATTTGACAGAAAACTACAATGAAAAGCACAATGTCTTTCAGAGAATGGCACCCTTGCTGGACGTTTTGTGAAATAAAAGGTTTACACGAAGGATTTATCTGACCACTTCTGGCTATATAGGACATTGCCTTAAAATCTGCTGGGTTGGTAAAGGATATTCGGGTACACTGATTAGATAAGAGATCTTCAAGGTAATAAACATGAGACAAGAGACAGCTCATTCCCTAAAATTTCTTTCTGTTGGTCTTAATAGGTTTCTCATAGTTATTTCCCTCCATTTTAACTCAATGGGTGCATAGGTTGGGTGTGAGTTTTGGGATACAAAATCCTGCACTGAGAACTGTGAGGACAAATTGTTTAAGCTTCCCAAACTGTTTGGAGGCCAAAGAGCCTTTCCCCAAGCCCTTTCTGTGCCAATACTTTGGTGTTCTGCAGAGCTCTAGTTTACATGTGTTTCTACTCTTCTTTTCTTACATTACCAAAAGCCATTTGGATGTTGCATATTTTTTCTGAACTGGGCATTTGCATCTTGAACACTGACAGTGTTTTATTATATAAGGCAATCAAAAAGTGAAACTGGTGAAGAAGGAAAATCTGAGTGTCCCAACTGGTTAAACAGCAGAGCATGTAGAGCAAAATAAAGTGAAATATAAAAATGTAAACGAAAGCTGTCCCTAAAGCTTCTGAATTGTGTATTTCACTTAATCAGGCTGAAGAGTCATAGTTGCTATTTCAGTATGTGGACATGGGTTATGATGAAGAATACTATCATATTTTCTAAAATGACCTCTTCAAGTAGCATCTCTTTTCTGTCTAAAACATCAGTCTTTTGTGCTAATTTTGGCAATTTCTTTGGTCTACTACAATGTAAAAGTAGTATTAAATACGAAAACATCCTCTCCTTACAAACATTGATGCCTTGTCATAGAAACAAGGTTGTCATTCATCTGTTAAGATTTTGTGTTAATAAGTAACCATCCTGAGTTTCTACAATGGAGGACTGCTGAAGTATAAAAATCTCAGCTGAGTCTCTTACTTTGAATCCTTTGTTGTTAGACACAGAGTTTGGTAGTGTGTGTTCATCTGTTCTCTCATCCTTCTCTTAAACATTTCATTGCTCCTTCTGCTCACTCACATCACAGACAAACCTAGGTCACAGAGGACTCCATTGTTTCCGAAACTGTACAGCTTGAACTGCACAGGAGACAGGTATTATTTTTTCCTACTTTGCCTTCTCTTATGGGAAGTGAAAATGGCATGAGGTGTGTGTCCCTTGGGCTATGGAATCCCATTCTATGATGTGCTTTTTGGCAGCATGCTGGCAGGTTATGAGTCATGTACAGATCTTGGGAAGAACTTCCCAAGCAAGTGAATCTGCTTGTACATCAGTGCTTTTCTCTTTTCTTCCAGATGTGTCAAATCACAGTCATCATTAGTGAAATGGTTTTTAGCGAAGTGTCAAAATTTAACGTATTCTTTTGGTATTTCCATTGCATCAATCATACAAAGCACTTGTGTGACTGCAGAACTTACTGTGCTGAAGGGAAGACATACCATTTGAATAGATAGTGAAGAAATTATTAACCATGCTGGGGTGTGCTCAGTACTCATGGGCTTGTTTTCCTTTACTAACCTAAGCTCTCCTAAACTACAATAAACACAAGTGCAATAGTCTGCAACCACCTTAGGGTAAGAAGTGTGAACAAATTGCTCACGAAACACTGAACTGCAGGCATGATCAAGGGTCAAAGCTGTGTGTCTACTCTATTGATGATATCTCTTCCTGGGTGGGCATTGCTGCTTGGTAGTTCAGCATGAGTTAGCCAGAGCCTGGTGCTCCACAGTGTAGCAAGTCGATGAATTAATGACTCAGGCCCTGAGGTCCTTGCTCATATGTCAGTCTGTAGCTTTCTCTTCTGTCAGTCTGTCCTGACTACCTTGCTGCTGAAGTAGGGACAGCCTGGAAATTGCAGGTTTCATATTAATCCATGGTGTGACTTCCTAGCTTTCAGGAATGTTTAGGTATTTTTAACCAGTTTGTTAAAGCTAGATATTTGGTCTTCTGTATCTCTTTTTCCCTTTAGGTCTCAGAAAAAAGCAAAAAAAACCAAACAAACAAACAAAAAAACCCCTTTCAATTATTTTAGGCAGGAATGGAAACCCCAATATGAAATACACTTGAGTCTTGCTGGTTTTCATATTCTTTAAGCTGTAATGCCCCTGCAACAGCATTGTTTCTTCTGTATGGTTTCACCAAAGCTTTTGAATTTCAAAACATGTTGAATTTTAAGGTTTCGTATTCACACTGCTCACTCATTCCTCTTTAACCAGCAAAGTTCTCTCAGTGCTCCACAAATGCCTGCTGTGACAATAACCTCTCTTCAGCATTAGAGATTATTTAAAAATAAATCCACAAAAAATCCAATTTCTAAACCTCCTCAGCATCACACACTGCTGCATGAAGTCACACATACTGTGAGTTTGTTCAGTGAAACGTGAATATCTGAGATTTACCCATCGCGGGAATTGCATGTCAGAGTTTAGATGCATCATTAAATTTCCACAAAAGGGAATTCACACTCTAACAGAGAAACAAAAAGATAAGGCAGGACACAAAGCAGTCAATTGAAAAACAATACCAGAGTGCTGTGGGCAACAGATGCCATTTCTTTTCTTTCTTTTTTCTTTTTTAATTCCTGCTTGCCAGAGTAACCCCATTTAATAGGTCAGTGGTGACAAGTGACCTTGAAGTGATAGTTGATACCAGTAGTTCATTTGTAACTTTTTTTTTCCCTCCAAAGACACATTTTCGTAGGTGTTTTGTATAGATCTTTAGATTCAGACATTCTTCCTAACACTGTTGCACATATTTAGGAAAAAAGTAGGCGGTAGAGTTTCATGTAAAATGTTGCAGTCCCTTTGAGGTGACCACATTGTACTACATATGAAGATCTGCCCCAAGAGTGTTGCCCAGCATGCACATGCAGCAGAATGTGCACAGCATGACTGGCAGAGGCTCCAGGGGAAGGAATAAAATGGGACTCCTTTTGTAACTGGCTGCTACTGTTCTTCCTGTCTGCTGCTTGGGTCCTTTCAGCTCCCAAGCTCTTGTAAAGTTACCCAGGCTTTACACTCAGTAGCTACGTTCTGTGTGGTGCTGGCAGGAGAGAGAAGGGGAAAGAGTTAGTTAAAAGTTCTGTATGTCGTGTTAGGAAAAAAAACCCAGAAATTCTCTTAAAAAATTAAAGTGAAAAGGTAGAATCCAATTGCTTAATAGTAACTCCGATATCTCAGCTTGCTTATATTGCTTTTCTGTTACATTGTGTGGTATTATTGATAGCAGTGGCTACAAGGTGTCTGAAAGAGAGATGGGAGCAGGAAAAAACCCGTCCACTAATGCATTACATCCCAGGTTCATTAGCATTATGTTTTACTCTAATGCATCAGGTATGCCTGCATAATGCAAAGTTTGGCCAACTGCTCAAAGTGATAAACCTCAGTTACCGAGCTTCTGGATCCTGACTGTGGATTAGAAAAATGTCATGGACTGAGCAGGTAATTGCAGTAGACTAACATTGCTGGTATTAAATAAGAACGTGATGCTGTAGGAAACACACTGAGTGTCACATGTAGGTTGCTTTGTCCTTTTTCTTTTCTGCTGTAGTCTTTTTCCAGCTTGGCTCTTACTTTGTCATTTGCTCCTTCTTTCTTTTCTTGAGAGCTAAAAGTGCTCAATGAAAAGGTAACATTTGAGATCCGTACTCATATCAAGTTATAATCTAGTAGCAGCTGCCATGAAAACAGCTGTCAAATACAGTTTCAGTGAGCTGTGCTTGCTCAGCATTTCCCAATACTGATGTTGCTAGCATAGAAGCAGGCTGATTACTCCAGTTTGATTGGCTCCCCCCACCTTAAATTGAGATGAAAAAGTGTTACACAATTTTTTAAACAGAAATTACATGGATCAGAAATTACAGTTATTTGTCTTTATGTCTCTTTTGAAGCAGAAGTAAGTCTCAGTGCATGTCATGCCATCAAAAGTAATTTTTGTGGCTTTTAGCAGGTACTCATTTACCTTCTCCAGGCAGCAGTTAATTGTGTTTGAGTCATCAGTCAGGGAATGTATTTCTTTTGGATTTAGGCAAAACATTTATATTTGTTTAGCCTTTCCTCAGCTGAGACAGATTTTATGATATATAGCATACAATTCGTTGCATTGTGTTGTTCAACCCATATTTGTTCATGTAAAATTCTGTGAGGATGTAATGCTGAATATATGAATCTATCTATCTATCTATCTATCGATTATCTATCTATCTATCTATCTATCTATCTATCTATCTATCTATCTATCATCTATCTACCTACCTGTTTGCTTTTGGGGATTACATGGAAAGCAGTTACAGTTGAAAGCAGGATGTGGTAAAGATGGAAGGAAGGCAACACCATCAGTCAACTAGGATAGTCTTGTCTGGGGGCAGAGATCCCATACCACAGTGGGTTTCACAAGTACGTGTCATCCCAAGTACAGATCATATAGATCTGCTCTCACACTCTGAGAAAACAGGTGACTGCTCACTGTTGGTTTGCTGCTGTTCATTAAGCAAAAAAGGCTCAGAGGACTAGGTATTTTCCTTGAGATACGGGAGCTTTTCAGAGAGAAATACCACATAAAATTAAGACAAATAACCTCTGTTTCTTTCAGGAGCATCTTCTGTTAACTCTCATTTCATGTTGTATAATTTTTTGCTCAAACATCAGGAGTTTCTCTTCATAGCCACCAAGATGATTAGAGGGATGGAGCATTTCTCCTACATGGAAAGATGCTAACAATTTGGATTGTTCAGCCTGGAAAACAGAACGCTTTGGGGTGACCTAACTGTGGCCTTCCAGTACCTGAAGGGAGCCTACAAGACAGATGGAGAGAGGCTTTTTACAAGAGCGTGTAGGGACAGAACAAGGGGAATGGCTTCAAACTGAAATAGGATAGGATTGGATTAGATATATAGGAACAAATTCATTACTGTAAGAGTGGTGAGACACTGGAACAGGTTGCCCAGAGAAGCTGTGCTAGAAGCATTGAAGGCCAGGTTGGATGGAGCTCTGAGCTACCTATCTAGTGGAAGGTGTCCCTGCTCACAGCAGGGGGAATTGGGACTAGATGAACTTTAAGGTCTCTTTCAACCCCATCCATTCTGTGATGCTACAATAGAAATATTCAAGTGAAATATGATCTTACTTTACATTACATAACAGATAATTGAAAAGAATTTTATTTTGCTGAGTTGCAAGTACTTTGGCTTGACATTTTAAAAATTATCTAGGTATTATTTTTCTCTATTGCTACCTTCTTTCCTCTCTTTGGGGGTCTGGATTGTCAGAGAGCTTGTAGTAGCCAGGAAGATGAAATTCATATTGCTTGTGTGCTGTATGCAAAATAGACCCAAATTAGACTGAACCTTTTGTCTCTTTTAGCTGTTTTCTGTAAATGCAGGATGTATTTCTGAGACAACAGATACAGTTTGAAAGTAGTAAATATACAGCCATCAAATAAAACCAGCTGTTGCTGAAATATGTGAACGCAGCAAAGCACCTTAAAATGAAGTTATTTGTCTGAACACAGTAGTGTAGAGGTCACTGACCAAATGCATAGATTGCCTTTTTGGGAGAGAGAGAAGGGCTTTCACTTAAATTGATGTCCAGAGGTCTCAAAGTAGTTTGCCGGCTGTTACCAAGTCCTGAAACATGCATACAGGATGAAAAAATTATCATCTCTATTTTAGGAAAAAAGGAGATGGGTTCTGCCAGAGACTTTACCTTCTCATTTTCTTTCCTTAACTATGGTATCGCTATCCTTCAGTTCATACCTTGCAAGATGCAATGAACTAAAACAATAATGCAGAGTGGCCAGAGTACTAGCAGCAAATTTATAGTAGTTGAATATGGAAGCAAACACATGCATCAAGTTTAGATCCATTTAGAGTCAAGCAAAAGTAAGAGAAGGACGTTATTTGGATTTGAGAAATAAATTCTGTAGAGGCTAATTATTTATCTGATTGACTAGGGGTGTAATTTACATTATACCTGTTTCAGATGGAAAATCATCTTTTATGTTTTTCCTGCTTTTGTTTATTATAAAATGCCTGATATTACCACATGCTGTAGCAGTGTTTTCCCACAGAAGGGTTTAACTACATAATTCTTCCTGGTGTGTATATGCACAGTCATGAGAATAGTAGCTTTTTAATAGACTCAGTTGAATGCAGTACAGGTAACAACTACTATTTCAGCTGCTTTTCTCATTCTTTAGCTTAGCTATTGTTTAGAAATGCAAAGATTTTAAGAACTTGCATATAGAAACCTGTATCTGAAAACTCTGGCAATTGTTAGCACATGTGTGTGGAACATATTCTAGAAATACCATGGTATTTCACAGATTTAGGCACTTTATCCTACTCCCATTTAGTTCAATATATATTTTTAAGGTTGCCTAGGTTGAGCAAAACTCCTGCTAGTTTCTGTAAAAGAAGAAGAATTTCTGAGCAGTTACCTGGGTCCAAGGGAGAAGAGCTGAATCTCAGAAGTCACCAGAGATCTTCGAGAAATTTCTGTTACTTGCATTCAAATGACAATACTGTGACTCTCGGCATCTAAAATTTAGTTCTCATTAAAACACAGAAGCTGCTTACATGTTAGGGCAGCACAAAGCAATGTACACACAGAATACAGCGTAGAAAATGAGGAATAATGTATGCATGCTGGAGAGCCTGAGACCAGTGATAAATCATGAATGTTCTGCTAGTAGCATCTTATTGCAACTATCTTTGACTCCAGCCCATGACATCCTTGTCAGTAGTCTGGAGCAGAGAGCTTTGAAACAAACAGTACTGAAAGACTAAATGTTCTTTTTCTCAGCCAGACCATGTTTGTCCTCATTACATGAAAAGGAGTTGAAAGTCACCTGGGCTGTGGGAACATTTGATGCATTTTCTCAATGCCTTCTGCATGCTCTTCCTTTCCTTCCAGACAGAGTCACTGATTCTTTCAGGAGCCTAAAACCTTGCTAAATGCCATTTGTTTACTCTTCTTACTTAAGCATTAGCTGTTCAGTTGTGCAAATCTTAAGCTTTCCACAGGTGTTGCTCTTCTACTCACTCATTACCCTTTAAGGTGTGTTTCTGTCTAGGTGTTATTTACTCTGCAGTATTTTAAACATTTCACACCCCTAGATGATATTGTGGTCATCTAAAACGTAATTATGCTTTACAAAGGCAAAATCTTACCTGCTCTCGTTATTGTGCAGAGAATCTCAGAGCTTTTCACAGCTAATTACATTTTCTTGGTTTGGATTTCAAAAAACTGTTATATGTGCTATCTAGGAGAAACAAAAGCAGAAATAAATAGGTACGAGATGTAAAGTTATGTCTTATTTCTTATCTGTCAGTCAGTCACTTAAAGATCTTCAACCTCCTCTTCCACTTCCAGGGACCTGAGCATCTGTGAACACCCCTGCAGCTGAGAGTGTATCAGTGCTACTGCTGGTTCCACCAGCAGTGCTCACCAGCAGATAATTGCCGCTTGAAATTAGTATTTTAATGAACTGATCTCAGCAAATGTAAAGCAAAATCTCCCGGGTATTAAATAAGTGGTAGGAAAAATTAATAACTGCGAAGTTCAACAGATGGATGGTCAGCAGCTGCTGGCTTGACAAAGGAGTGGAGCTGGTTCTGGTTTTGGTACTGCAAGCTGACATGGCTCTCAGGGACAGGGCCTCGTGGGACTTGGCAGTGTTAGGTTTATGGTTGGATCTGATGATCTTGGAGGTCGTTTCCAACCTAAATGATTCTGACTCTCTCTCTGCTACTGCTTGATCTGCTAAAGGGAGTGCTAATTCAGTAACTACGCCGAAAGTTCAAACAGTGTAATCACAGTCATAAGTGAAAGAGAAGCTCTCCGGAGAATGCATATTGATTTGCCCAGGAAAAAAAAAAAGTCAGAAAAGCAAGAAAAAATTCTTACCCTGCTGGATTGAAAAATTGACCTGTGTGAGAGATGGGAGTGCTTTTGTGGAGTTTGTAATGATTACATAGCCTGTCAACCAGCAGTGGATATTCTGTTCAGCAGAATCAGTACTTCGTAAGATTTGAAAGTCTTTCAAAAAATTGTGTGGGTGTGTGAAAAGTGAAGTAACAAGAATTGTCATTAAAGGAGAAATGAGCTAAAATGAGTCTGAGGAGAAATTTTATTTTTGAATGTTCAGAAGAAAAATCCCGTGATACTCAGTAGCTAGATTAGAGAACAGCATAAATGCTTAGCAGAGAAAAAGTGAGCACAAATTCTTCAAATGGAGACTGCAGAGATCTGATTTTTAAAAACATATTTTTGTATATACCGTTAAATTTCATTGTGTGATTAGAAGGCTCTCTTTTGTTTCTCTTGTGGTGAATGTTTATCTCTCAAAGCCATAGTCTTGAAGGCTGTTTAATAATAAATGGACAGTTCTCAACACAAAGCCTTTACTTACTTTGTGTCTTTTTTGTTTATTATGTTTTCCAGTGGGTGTGAATTTCTACAGAGAGGGTTTTTGGGTATTTTTTTTTTTCCCCAGAAACTCAGTGAAAAGCAGGAGTTAAAAAAAAGTTGCAGAAAGTTTGCTATAATTTGATAGACAAGCATACAGAGTAAGTGTGAAATTACACAAAGTAATGCTGCAAGTAGGGATCAGTTCAGGGATGCTGACTGATATGCAGTGCAGTAAATCTGCTTGTAATGAAGTTAAAGTAGACATGCAAATGAAGTGGTTTAATAAGGGAGCCCAAAAGGAAATTACTTAAAATTACGATAGATTATTTCAAATGAAACAATTCCTTTTTGCTCTTACTAAAATATCTATGCCCAAAGTTGGGTATTCATTGGTATTTTAATTTGTTTAGTTTCTTAATATAGTATGAATAATTTTTTTCAGTCATATATTTGCTCCAGACTGATCTCAAAATCATTAGATTTTGGCAGTGGAGCATTTAATTTCTCATTTATTCTATGCAATCTATCTTTGGTAGTTGTGTGCATTTATGTACTTTTAGCCTATTGGAATGGGAACTCTAACATTTTGTTGTCTTCTGGTATTGTAGAAAACATGGTAGCAGTTGAGACTTCTGACAAATTATATGCAGAGGGAATTTTACAAATTATTGTGAACCTCACAAAATTATTTTTACTGTCATTCTGTCCTTGCTTGGTTTTGTACCTTATTTAGTATGTGTTTTTAATGTTCTAATATTTTAGGATTAGTGTAATCAGCACATAAGTATGCTTGTCCAGCAGCTCATGTGATACTCCTGATTTGAATTAACATGAACAAAGTAGCAAATGTTGGGTTAAACTGAAAACCATACAGATAAATGAAGCAATTATGCACACACCTGTGAGCCCAGAAGAAAAATCTGTGCTTTGGGAATGATAATGCTGCAGTTCTACGCAGCAAGAACATGCTTTTGAAGGATTCAAAATCTTGTGTACTGCTCAGGTAGAATCAGAGGGTCAGAAGGGAATTTTAAAGATCATCTGGTCCGCCCCACCTGCCATGGGCAGGAATATGTTCCACTAGATCATGTTGCTTAAAGCCCTGCTCATCCTGACCTTGAACATTTAAAACTGTTGGGAGTTAAAGGCATAATGGATGTATGTTAAAGGCATAATGGGGATAGAGGTCATGTAAACTTAAGATTCAACAACACTTACGTTGTGTTTATTACGTCCAGACATGTAATAAAAAGCCACATGGTGTAAGCAGCTGCATGAAGAAGGTGTGAGGGGTTTGCAATAAATTATGATTGCTTGCTACTCTGAGAAATCATTTTGAGTAAGGGATCAGTCATTGCCTTTTGTTCCTAGAATGAGCAGCTTTATTCGGAAATAGTTACTGATGTTAAATACCTGTTCTTTTTGTGGTCTAACCATGCTCCCTGAAAGGCCACAGTTGCACATCAGCTTGCTCTGACATACGGGGGGCAAGCAGAAGGAGCAGCAGTCTTGGCTGGAAGAATCATATATGCTCTTTTTGGCTTTCTCTAAGACAAGTCTTGCTCAGGTCAGGAGGCCAAGTTCAAGTGTTTCAAGGGATTCAGCCCCTGGTCTGTGCAGCCCACGCTGCTTTAAACTGCTGTCTGTTTCAGCATTGCATGGCAGAACATGTGCAGCACAACTCCTTTCCACCACTGTTCTTCCCACCTGCCCAGCTTTACAGCCAGGTTGGTTTTTGTCTTTCATTATAACACCTTATTGAATGTTTCATTGCCCTCATGCTTTAGGGAAATCTGAGTTTTCTCATGGTTTTTTGCAAGCCTCAGTTACCAGGCAAGCTAATAAGGTAGTAAAGGTGTTTGACATTAATAAAGCTAATGAACAATAATGTTGGAGGAGGACTCATGCATGCAATCAATTTTATGAAACTCACTTTTCCAGTCATTTCTCCAGGTGCTCATATAGGACCGTGGAAAAAATGAGTCATAAATACTTAAACACTTCCAGTCCTTTGATGAATATTTTACGTTGTAGAATATGTGAATATTAGTAATTAATGCAGACTTGAGAGTTAGAAAAATTTTTATAACCAGAATGGCTGGTCACTAGGCTCAGGGATGCAGTTGTAACTGAACGAAAGGGAAGTGTTTGCCAAATGTCTGCTTGCCTGTCATGAGGAACTCAGAGTGCAGACGGAAAATATTTCCTACAGTGTAATGGTTCTCACTTTGCATTCTGGAAAGCTCTGGCTGGGAAGTGATAATGGACATAGTGTAGGCTAAACCACAGCAAGGGTGAGAGAAAAGGAGCAAAAACTGTGAAGATGGCTTCCAAATGGAAATACATCCCTTCTGCTTCAGTTGTTGCACCGAGAGTCTAAGCAGACAGTGCTGGCAGGTCTGAGGAGTGGTACAAGCAAATCACCTGGGGCTGGAAAAAGAAATCCAACCAGTGTGTTTCAGATCAGTTTCTCTGAAAGCAAATTTAGTAGGCCTGTGACAAAGAAATGGAGGAAACATCCAGCCTTTTTCTATCTTGCGGTCCTGAAATTACTTACCTTGTTTACATCCCATTTTCTTCTCTGCTTATGTTCACTCCCAGTGAGAGGATGCTATAGCTATGGTTGTGGTCTGTGAAGTAATGCAAGTGTCCTAGCTCTTAGTCCTGCCTGGTGAGGTCCGTATCCATGTCAGCCAAGAATGCAGAGAAGCCCTCTGGTTAATTAAGCCTTCAGAGCACAGGAGAGGACTCCTTTCCGTGGGAGGCACCCAGTGCCCTGCTTGGGGTTTTGGTTTTGCCAGCACAGTTCACCTCCCATAGGGATAAATAATCTACCAAGTATGGCATCTGATATCTGGGAGCAGAGGAAAGCTGTGTTTTATTGCTGCTGCTGGCTTCTGAGGCAGATGGAAGAGAGTAGGCGAGGACAGTCCCTTGTTTTGAGAAGGGCTTTCTACATTCACCCCAGTGTAAGTTTTTACTGAAAGGCAAAGCTGTTCTTCATTGTCACCAAAATGGCAGTGTTTGTCCATCAGAAACTACCCTGAAGTGGTCCATAAAGTTAGCCTTAAAATAGTTACTCTGGTAGGATTTAAAGGAGTAGGAATCTAGTCCTGCCTTTGAGGAATTTAAGTCCTTTCTACATGAAACATGAATGTGTCACACATCCAAAACCAGGAAAGTTGACTGTGTGGAAAGCACCTGGAAGAAATGTAAGGGTAAGGAACATATCATGTTGATGCTTTAATGCTAGGTAGGAATGATAGATGAGTTTCAAATGAGCATGTTAGGGTCAAGACTGACAAATGCTTCAGTAATGAAACACGAGCTGATGGAATCTTATTTGTCTGTTCCTGAGATCAGAAATGCCAATATAGGCCTCAGAATTTGAAGTATAGCAATATTTTGTATATTTAATCTGTTTCTACATCTTCACAACATACATGACAGTATACTTTGTGGGATTATCAGCTGAGATATTTCTATGAGTTTTTTTATCAGAGGCAATACTTGTTTTCAGTTGTGCAATTTGTAAAGATGAATAAGATTTCCATAATATCAAGCACTCATATGGAAAAGGCCATGAAATTACTGAAAAGTTATGTCACTTTGGAAATAAAGGTTTATAGTTTTCTTTTTAAGTTCCCTGGAACAGACCTTCCACTTTGCATTAGATAGGGTGTAGAAGCTGGGGGATTTTGTTTATATGGAAGTTTTGAGGTTTGGTTGTGGTTTTCTTTTGTTGGAGTTTTTTCCAAGTTGACCTTTTTTTAGAGCAATCCAGCATACTTTTTCAGAAGGAAGGCAGCATTTTTTTTTTTGGTGTTTGTGCCAGTGCTTTGAATTGAATAGATGAAAAACATTACTCTCTGTTAGAATAGAGAACTTACCATGATCATTTTAGGGCTTGTTTTTCCCAGATTGAGACCTAGGTTGTTTATGCTGTGTCCCTTTTCTAGAATCTTGAATGCTGATCAATAGTGAGTTGTATTGCCTGCAAAAGGAGAAGGGCTGGAGATTTTTAGTCTAAGAAGTAAAAAGGAAAACCAGGCCGCTGCTAAAAAAAACTTAAGTACATTAAAATAAGGATACAGTTCTTTTATGTGACCAAACTTGCAATATTTGTCTAATAGATGGCTGATGGATAAATGAAAAAGTATAGCTTGTCCAGGAAGCAAAAAGGGAACAGGAAAAAGCCCTGTGTTTGTGTACCAGCACGTAGGCTTTCTCTGAGGTCCAGGTCACCAGTGTCTGCCTTGAAAGGAATGCAGCAGGAGACATTATCCAAGGAGTTTTTAAATGCATTGATAAGGTTCTGACATTTTAGGTGAAGGAAATGGCTAGAGGGCTCTTTTCTGTGTAAACAAAGAAGAGGAAATCATTGAGGTTGTCCAGACAGCGTAACCTTGGTGAGAGGGATCTAAGATATGTTATTGTATACAGCTTCTATCACAGGAATGAAAAATAACAACATAATAGCAGCATATTTTTTTTTAAAAAGCATATCTGGATGCATACTTCCCTCATTGTGAAGTTTGAAAGAGTAGCAGGAAAACAAGCCCAAGTAGGAGGATGAATTCCATAGGAAGCAGAGGCTGTATCAGGTTACTAAGACAGAGTTTGTAGCACAGATACTTAAGAATACTGTGAGAAACACTAAGGCACAGAATGAAATGCAGCCAACAAGAAATCAGAAGTAATAAGAAATGTTTTTATTAGCGCAGGTTTCAACAGTTCATTATGAAAATGGAAAAGTTTATTAATTGGTGTCATCCTGGTTCTTATACTATTTTGTACCCTACTAGTAAATTAAATACTAGAAAGATTTTTCAAATTCCTTCCAAGTCCATGATCCAGTGTAATGATTTATGAGTGGGCATACTTTAAGGCAGTTGCATGAAATTTTGAAGAGTTTACAGTTCACAACAACTTTGAGGGTTTCAAAGCTGTTGATTTGACTGGATAGTACTTTTGGGATGTCTACTAGCAAGCCTGAATTCTATCCAACAGGCAGCTGGAAATGCCCTAGAATCCAAGAAGATCATATTGCCCTAAACAAATCAGAAGTTTTTCCTTTGTTTCTAGAAATATAAGGTATGGATATATTTTAGATATATCCTTTTATATCTTATACATAAAGGCTACTATGAGCTGTGATTGATAGATTTACCTGTGAGTAACTGTTTATAAATGGAGTGCTGATGTCCAGATGCTTCTCACCCTTGCCATAACTTGATACAACATCACTGTTGGGTTACATTCCTCTGAATTCTTTAATGTTTCACTCCTCATTATACAATAAGGTAAACATGCCCAATTTCAATGGTGTGGGCCCTTGCCAGAGTTGATGACTCTGTCTCAGTTTAACAAGGAGAAAATCTTTCAAAAACATGTCGTAAGAATATGGCTCTTCAGAAGAGCATTGTAAAAAACGCCAAGAAGACATTATAATAATTCTGTTAATGAATTCCTGAGTAACTAACTGAGATACATCAGTTCAGGCTTTGTGTAAGAGTAATGGCTTTGAAGCTATTAAAAAACCCTACCTTTTTGAAAGTCAGTTAATCAGGACAGTTAAAATACATAAGTAAAAGAAAATTAGGAATCTACCTTTCAGCGTTGATAAGTGGCATTTAATCTTAGGACTTGAAGCATTTTCAGTCTCTCAGAGGAATTTCAATGCATGACAGCATTCCTGTTGCATCCTGAGGTCCTGAGGTAAGGAAATTACTTTGCTAAGTCATAAACTAGTTTCAGACATTCAGAGCCCTATTCCATAGTCTGTCATGAGCAGTTTTGTGCTGACAACAACTTTTTTTGGGTAATGCTGGTTGTCCAGTTAAGCATGTTCTTCCTTTGGCAGGTGGCTTGACATCCATAAGAAATCTCTAGAGCAAATCAAAGACCCATTTTCAGCCAAAGAGGCTCAAATAACTTGGAAGTTCAGCTATGCTACTACATTTAAGTTACGTGACCCAGCACAAATAAAAGGCACTTCAAAGTTTAAAGCAATGGGCATTCATTCAGGGCATCATGGCAAGGTTTGCAGCCTGAGCCATGGCATTATTCCAATTTAGTTGTTTTGCTTTGCATTCTTAGACAAGGACACTTTCCACTGCCTTTGGAGACACTGCACGATTTTCAGGTGCACAGTGTCATCATACCCAGTGTCAGAGGAGACTTCTGTCAATAATTTATTCATTATACAGAATTTTGTTTTGTAGTGTAAACATATTTAGTTAAAGACTGTTTCTGTCTGTTCAGCTTTTCTCTGTCTCACAGGTCCAGGAGGCTTTTAGAAAATGTAGTCAGGGGCTGAACTTCTGAATTGCATCCTGAATTCCCTAAGACTCAGCATTGTCAATGGAGCAGCTATAAACCAGCAGGACAGCTGACCTTCAGTCTTCTGAAACATTCAAGTTTCAAAGATGTATACTAATCATATATATTACGCTGTTTTCCTGTGAGTCACCTGGTTTCATTTAGCTGAGAAGTATCTATGTCAAAGAAGAAAATCAGAAAGTGCCATTTGTTTCTTCTGTTTACCCTTTTGATCTCATTCTACGAACTGCATAGCCATGAGTACTTTATGTTTGTGAAGATAGAAGTGGCCAGACACCTTGAAAGAATTGCCTGGGTGTGGTGCTCCAGTGTTTTAACAGGAGAGCATAATACATCTAGAGCTCTCCTTGCTTGATTTCTTCCACACACATCTTCTCTTCACAGTAAACATCAAAATTCTTTTTGACTCCAACAACGAACACTTACATTTAGCACATCCAGGCCTAAATCTTTTGAAAGTAAATATTCTGAAAAGCTCTAACTTTGGGGATTTTCAGAGGTATCCTGCTCCTGTGAAGCATAAAGGAACTACATACATAATAGGGAAGTTCAAAAGCAACAAGATTCTGTCTCAGATGCACACGTTTGGGCACAGAAGGCAGGCATGAATCCTCTGCTGTTGGAGGCAAGCACAGCTGTGTAGAGATCCAGGTCTATTTGTAAAGCAGCAAAGCAAAGCAGGCCAGGGAGGCACCTGTTGCACAGTCAGGTGGCTGCACTGTCTTCAGACAGGTATTCAGAAGGTGGCTGTGCACAACAGCAGCAGGGAAGAAGGTATTCTCAGTTCCCCAGAAAAACCTGCTATTTCTCAAAATACTTTCCTCTTTCACACAGTGAGAACCCTGTCCCTGAGGCAGTGCCTGTGGGTGCCAGGAGGCAGCAGGATACTAGGAACAAACTTACTGAGAGTACAGCATGAGCTCCAGAGAATCAGTTTCTGTGCCATGCAGGAGGGTGTAACTGCTTGTCAGTTCTTCCTCTTGACTTCAATGCATACTATTCTGCTTGTAATTAATGTTGCAGTCTGGATGATACATGGACCGTGCTGTTTCCCTACCTGCCTTGGGGTTGGTGTATTTCAACCCCCAGAGTTAACATTTTGTGATTCAAAATTCCTGATTAATTATTGAGGGCTCCATTGTGTCTCTAGAGGATAGTTTCATATCACACTTACATGGGAATCAAGGTCCTATTTGGTTTCTTTAAAAAAACTGTTACTTTTTGAAATTTCAGTTATTAGGAAAATCAGGCATTAACATATGTGTGTTTTATATTCTAGACAGCAGAACTGTCTGTAGTTGTGTTACAAGTTTGCTTTTAGCTGCTGTGGGTGAGCAGAAGTTTGTACTTCTTCTCCTTGAAGAAATACATTGGTAATGTTTTAGAGAAGCAATTGTTCTGACCCTCCTTGGGCTAATTTTGCATAGAGCTGTGTGAACACAACAGCTTTCTAGAGGAACAAAACACCACTTTGCCACCTTTGGTCACTGAGGTTGAACTCCAAACATGCTTTGCAGTCCCATTTCTGGTTCTTCAGTGCACACATGGCTTTTGGCACAAGCCACTGTTTTTAATGAGCTCCCCAGAGATTTCTTGCACCATGTGCACCCTTGAGCTCTTCAGTCATGCCCTATGGACTTCCTGCTTTTCTGTTGCTGTTCTTTCTCATAAACTGTGAGGCTTCAAAGTTGGGAGCAGAGCTGGGAACTGTTTTGACAGCCCAACAAGGTGCTAGGGATAGGTCAATGAGCTACAGTCCTTGCTGTGCAAACTTGGTATTTCGTGTCAGAACCTTGTGTCTTTTTAATGTATCCAGAGATATGCATTCCTTTTGCCTACAGTATGTATATCACTACATAGTTGCAAATGTATGATGTTTGTCTTCACTTTCCTCCTAGCAGAATGTTCTGTGTTATATCAATAGCAAAATGGGAAGGTAGGAGATGATGCCACTAAAACAAGTATTTTCCTTCATTTTTCTTTCTAGGATTATGCAGCAAGTAATTTCACTAATTGCAAGGAGGAAGCAGAAGACAGCAACACTTACATGCTTATGTTAGGCTCAGAAACTCAACCAGCCATGGGTAAGTCATGTTGATAGCTTTATTGGTGCTGGTATGTGCTGTAGGAAATTAATGAGTTTATAGGCAGAGAGGGCAAATTATTCTAATGCTTTCAATTTCCACATGTTACAACAACTTCTAGGGAGGGCACATGTCCTGAAAGGGAAAGGCAGTTGAGGGATTCAGTTGGGATGATAAAGTTACTACTCGGTAAGCAAGACCTCAGTGCAACCACCTTTCCTTGTAAACTCTGGAAATTTGTGATCTCTGCTCTGAACCTAGGAAACAGGTGAATTCTCCAAGCTCTCAGAGAAGAACCTTCATAAAGGGGGAGACACTGCATACAGGTGCAGTCAAGTCCTGTGTGGAGGCACAGATAGTTGGCATTTTGCAGCTTCATGTTCCTACTTCCAAGCACAGATTGACAACGAGCCTGTTGATGATCTGTGTGGTTGTATGCATTCCCCTTGAAAACTGCAAAGTTGCTTGTTTGCATTTACTGATGGCATATATTTTGCATATATCTTACAGTATCATGGATCTATGAGAATAAATTTTATCCTCTTTTTATGTTGTTGACAATTTTATGTTTTCAACTGTCTCATACATATGAAAAGGATGTTTCTTACTTGGTAAGTTCAAACTGGCTGCTTTAACACATATAGGTAGATGATAGACACTGTGAAAAAACAGGTTTGCTCTAATCAAATTTTGGCTGTCTCTGTCACATTGTATGTGGGAACATGTCAGGGTGAACACACAGAAGAAGAACACAAATTGTAACAGCTGGCCATGTTAGCCAGGTAAATGCCCTAACCTCCCATTTGAATCAGTGGTAAAAGGCAGGCGTCACCAAAGGATAGCTCAGAATGGAAACCAACCTCAAGGGCTCAGTGAACTCTGCTGACAGATTGTGTAGTTTACTCTGTTACGTTACTGAGGTTGACTACTAAAATTTTGATGCCGTACATAGTGATTAAAATGTACATTTTCACATCTCTCCGCTATATTGTTGGTCTGTGGGCCACTAGAGACAGAAGAGCTCTGTTTCCACAGTTCTACAGTCATGTCTCCCACAGGCAATGTTTATTTCATTTTAGAGAGATTCAAATAAGCACACAAGTCCCATTGTACAAAAAGAAGTAACACAGATGTGTGAGCTACAGCTTTATTTGGCAAAGTGTTATGATGTGCTGCATTGGAAGTCAAGTGATAGAAATTATGGAGACAAGGAAAATGGTTGTGATTTCTTTCTGACAGCAGCTCTAGAAAAGCTTAACATGGCATGCACGAAGATGGTGTGTATCAGAGTAGCAAGGTACAATGAAAATTTCCACTCTTGATTTAGTAAATATTTAAAAAGCTGTTCACTGATGGTATGTATTTGACAGCTTTCCTGCTCTATCAGATCATAAAAGTTTTATGAGCCATTGTGTTGCTTCTGTAGGAACCCTTGAAACTGGAAATGTTTCCAGATTGCAATTTTTAAATGAAATAATGCTTTCTTTAATATTAGAAGCCAAGCGGAACTCAGGAGATCAGTATGGAATTGGATCAAGATGCCAACAAGAAGTTGAGGTGGTTGAGGAAAAGAAAGATGATCTGAAAGACAGCAGAGAGGAGACAGAATGTGAAGATCAAGAAGAGGAGGATTCATACAGCTTTCACAACAGTCCTGGTGGTTTGTATGCCAACATAGGAGATGAGCTCAAAGAGAGCAGAAGAGATTTCTTTTTCTGTAAGAGGCCACCCCCTCCTCCCCCTCGAAATCTGCCTGGCATCCAAAGACAGGACAATCTGCACAATCTATCACAAGGTACGATCTGGGGAGGAAAGCAACCTGATGTGAATATGTGCAAGTGCAGACAGAGTTCTGCTGTAGAGATTGTGTACAGTTACTTCTAACAGCAGTAGCTGGGCACTATGGCCCTAATGCTACAAAGAAAACATGCACATGAGGCCCTAATTCTGCAAAACAAGCATGTGCATATGACCTTTGCTGCATCAAAATACTCATGACCAGGTTTGTCAGGTAATACTGTGGTATGGCTGTTGGGTTCAGCTTTTCCTCACTCCACCTATCTCAAACAGCTGCCAAATACTGCATGGTGTGCTGGGTTTAAAACAGAGGCTTGAAACAAAAAGTGAAGCCTGTATTTTTGTCCAGTTGATTTAATTATTTACCATTTTAAAACATTAAATGCTATCTTGATTTAATTCAGCTTGCAATTTCAGAGGTAGAATTAATGGAAAGTGACCATGCAGAGAAAGTAACATAGTGTCTCAGTACATTTTAGCCAGTCTTGTAGTTACTTAGAAGTAAAAAGTTATATTGCAGATTGAAAAGAAAGGGAGAAATTCTGACCATTAAGGAAATGATTTGCCTTTTTTCCCTTTTTTTAGTAATTCTACCTGAGTAAAAGTCTAAAATTTTGTGTTGTGGTTTGATTGAAATTATGAGAAGCTCAAAATATTATTTGCATCTATTTCAGGAGGGATGATCATCAATTTTTCTCACTGGGAAAAACAAATATACAAAATAATTCGAGCTTAAATACCAGTCTTAAATAGTTGCAAAGGGAAAAAAAAACCAAAAAGCCTTCTTATTTGTCAGGGACACTACTGATGAGTGTGCACACAAATTGCTTCCCAGTTTTTCCACTGCTTATTACTGTTAACTCCGTTTTCAAATGTGGTGTAACATATTAGAATCTTAAATTACCATCACCACGCACTCCGAATTTCACATCATTAGACAGAAAGAGCTTGCAATAGGTAGGGTTTTGTCCTGTGTTCTGCTGTGCAAGAAAAAGCTGGCTGTATGTAGAAAGTCATAGGTGAATTCTAAGAGAAAGAGGGACAGAATAAAATTAACTTTAAAGATGTGTTTTGCTTCCCACAAAACACTCAACTGAATCTATATGTGTGCGTAAATGAGGGGTCAGTTTTGGCACACAGGATTTGTTAGTGTAGGTAGATACAAATGCCTGTCTTGGGATAGCTCTTCCATGGCTATACCACCAAGTAGTAACATGGCCCTCTCTGCCAAGTGCTGTCTGCCTGCATGTGGCTACCAGCAGAGAAAGCTTCCTGGTGCCCTGTGCCAAGTCCTGTGCTGCTAAAGCAGACTTCATCTGAAAATGCTCCTGTGTGAATAGTTCATTTAAAACATGCTCTGAATTATTTTGTGTTTAGCTGGGTTTCATCACTGGGGAATGGGGTATCAATTCCTCTAGATGAGGATGATGCTTGTTTTCAAAGAGGATCTCTAATGAGGTACTGCTACGTATTTTCAGTCAGCTGCTTGCTTTAGTTGCTATGGAGTACCTCAAAGACAAGTTCCCTCTTCTTCAAGTCTGTTTTGGCAGTGGCCT
Source organism: Lichenostomus cassidix (assembly GCF_008360975.1). Taxonomy (NCBI): domain Eukaryota; kingdom Metazoa; phylum Chordata; class Aves; order Passeriformes; family Meliphagidae; genus Lichenostomus; species Lichenostomus cassidix. The sequence goes on along the minus strand of NC_139484.1, from coordinate 12,230,500 downwards.
GAGAGTGCCCCCTGTGGGAGTTAAAAGAAAGAATGTCCTACAGAGAAGGAAACAGAAGTTATACAGTGACATGGAAACAAACTATTTTTCATATTAAATATGGCAGGTGTATTAACACTACTTGTGGTTTTAAAACATATATTTTATCCAGAATTTATGTTGATAGTACATATTATCAATGCATCCCACTAACAAATATATCCCACTTACAATGGTTGTTTAGCTCCTCTGAACCAATAAACAGATAGTTCTTTAAATAGCAGCAAATGGATTGAAAACACCAGTAGTGACCACAGCCGAGTTTAGCAGATACTCATAGGTACAGACAGTAAATTACAAGGAAAACATGAGTCAGTACAAGAATTCCAGGCAGGTCTACTGTTTTTGCAGGAAAGATGGGTAATCATGCCAGGGAAGTTATAAACATTTATGGGAACACCAGCCTCAGTGACAGGCTCTAACTCTTAGCAGTTTGTGGATGTTTTAAAGACAAATCAAAACAAACCCAGGTGTCCAGAAAACCATCTGTGCCTTTTAATGCTGTAAAAGGCAAAATCTAAAGCAGAGTAAGTTCTGAGTAGCTGTAGTAGGAAATATATTAAATGTAGGGAATACAGAGAGACATGGAAGTTATTGGAGTGGGAGGTTTGGATAGTCTTTGCATAGGTTATAAGAGGCCATAAATTTTAGCTAAATGTAAAGGGTAGAAAAATTTTGTAAAAATTTTTAATTGTTTTTTCACCTTGACCTACAAGATCTGTAGAACCCTCAAAACACAGTCGGCTATTGAAGATGTAGGAAACATTTCCTACAAAAAAACCCAACATTTCCTAAATTAAGTTTCAATTCTGAAGTCATTGTTACAACAGGTAACAAACAGCTTGACTTTGCAAAATGCCAAGGGCCACAGGTACCTCTTACTTGGCTTTACCATGAGTTACATGTTTGTTTAACTCTCGTGAGAGCATCTCAGTACTTCTGCAAATAAACTCATTTATTTTGTGGCTAATAGCTAAGCAGCTACATTTGATAATCTGATGTGAAATCATGAGGAGGCCCTGAAGTTGGAATTACTCCTTTGGGGCATCCTCTCTACTGAGTTAGATGATCAGAAGCCTCTGAAAATGAGAGCGCTTTAGTTTAGAAGTGAAATTAGGTCTCTGAGCTACATGAGGAAACTCTAAGTTTTAAGATAAATCCTAATCTACTTTCTTTATCCTATATATGTAACACAATTCCTTCCCATTTCAGAGAGGAATTTTGTGATGGACAGGAGTAAAAGAGAACATGGTGATGAACTCATAACACCATGCTGCAGGGAAGACCAAGGTAGCAGCGAGGAGGACAGCGATGAGGAGCATCCTTACACTTGTGTGACACAGGATGAATGTGTGTATGATCTCATCCTGGGGCAGGAGGAGGAGGAGGAGAAAAGGAAACACTTCAGGTCCTTTATCATGAACAGGCCGCCAGCCCCTGCCCCTCGTCCCCTGAGTTCACCGGTCAGAGAGGAGAACACTCCCTACATAGCACAAGGTTGGTGCTGCTGCTTTGTAAATATTCTCTGGGAGAATGTAGAGTCTCTTCTCTTTGATGAGCAACACTTTCTGAAAGATTAGGATCCCTGTTCAGTTGCCTTCAAACCAACACGTTGTTTGTTTCAGTCAACCTATTCTCACCCTTCAAATGAGTTGAGAACATCTCTGAATAATTTTCAGTTTGCATCTGAGATAGTATCACAGTTTTTATTTAGCTTTTAAAAAATTATGACAGTATGATGGAAAACGAAGAATCACTGGGCTAGCTGTGAGTGAATCTGTTACAGCAATGCAATATAGTGTGTGCTATTTGAATTGCCTTTCTTTTCAGTTTCTTTATCAAAATGCTTTCACTTAAGGCTAAAATCCGTCTCAGAATTATTTTTTTGTTTCTGATGAGAAGAAATCTCTTTTCTGGTTGAAATGCCTGCTTGAGGATTCCTCTTTCTCCAATCTTTTCTCTAATTCGAGATGCTAGGAATACACATTTCTAGGTAGGATCATTATATTTCTAGGAGGAAGGATTAGGTCTTTTTACCACTTCTGTGAAAACTGGAGAATTCTTTTGAGCTATTTCATGGAAATACAAGCCTAGAAAGGTTTTAGATATCTTCGTAGTCTTATTCAAACTGAAACCAAACATGAAAGTAACAAAAGGAATTCAGTGAACAAACTGCAGAGATCTCTGTGTAAGTCCCAAAATCCATCCTGCCTGCATCTCCAGCCTCTTTCTGCAAAAGCCTGCCAACCTATAAGGATATGCATAAGAGCAAATGGTAAAAAAATGGGTTGGCAAAGGACACCATTAGATTGCTTACTTCATGCTGTGCATGTTTTGCACTAAAACAATTAAAACAACCCAAAGCATCCAGCCAAATACAGAGGAGCACCTCCTCTTTCATGCCTATCTCAAGTCAGTGATTTCTTTTATTCGTCCTAGTTAGCTCTCTTCCTCCAGGCTGTGTAACTCCAGGTTAGGGCCAGAATGCATGGGCTAGTGCAGTCATCATTTAGTTGCTCTTTCTTCAGCATAGTCAGGAGGTGAAATGTATGAATAATTACAGTGCAATCCAAAAATGGATGGGCATGGAGGGACTCTTACAGCTACAAAAGTCATGAAATGGCTGTTTTTACGGAGGTTGCTTGAACAGTGTTTCAGTTCTTGGTCCACTATCATCACAGGCCAGTGACTTGGAAACCCTTAATGTGAAGATGTTTTATCTGGGAGATTGCTTTTGCTGTCTTTAATTGCACTAGAGTGTTTCTGCTTTGTTTATTGGCTAAGGCAGATGCTATCAGAGGAACGGCTGTGGTCACCGTGTGTATATACTCATATATACACACAAGTTTTTTACCTTTGCTTTTATAAGCAAGCAGTGGTAGGCAAATTAGTTTCCTGAAGTTCTGTGAAATCAGCTTCTGGCTCATGTTCCTTTGCTTACACAATACATGGGCAAAAATAGAAACACTTTAAGAAAGCTGCTGTTGACCACTCAGGTCTCTGTTTTTCTACCTGCCCTGCTGGTTCCAGACCCAGAATATCTCTTTTTTGTCCAGGGATTCCTGAGATAGCTAGTGAAATTTTAGACAGATGGGATTGTATCTTCAGCCAAAAGATTTTTCTTGTACTTGGAGTGGCAATTTTTGCCCTCCACATTGGTTAAAAAAAAATGCCTCTCCAGTTGTCCCATCCCGCTGTGAAAAGGGGGAGTCAGGAAGGATTCTTTTTAATCGATTTCTTGGACAAAAAATAAAGTGCAAACACAGCAATATTATATCTGAGAACTGTTTATTGATAAAGAAGGGTAAGTGTGCCTACTGAAGGGGGATAGAAAAAAGAACAAAGAGGGGAAATAGGAAGGGGAGGAAGGGAGGGAAGGAAAGGAAGGAAGGTGGGTAGTTAGTTTTGGGGTTTGTTTTCGTCTATTATAATGAAAAGAGTATTGCAGATGTTGCAAAGTCAAATAATCAAAAAGTTAGAATTGTGCTATAATACAATAATAAGTAGGTACCCATATGCAGCTATTTATCACAGATGTTTTACTTCATCTAGTGTTTAAAGTGCTTAGACATAAAAAGTTTTTCATTCTTACTTTGTTTAAAATATAATTCATGCCATTGTTTCAGACCCTCCTGTTACAGCCCCTTGGACTGCATCCACTGAGGTTTGGATGCCCAGTATGAACTAAGATTCTTGAGATGAGCAGCATTACATAACACTTTACTCATTCAAAGCAGGGATACCATTGATTTTAGTGGCCACTAGGAGTTCTCAGAACTTCAAATTAAATCATTAGTGTGTCTAGTCAGTGCCCTGACATCAGGCATTCACAGGCCTGATTGCTGGCTTAAATGACCCTTTGGCTAGGGCTTTGTTGGAAAGAAAAGTCCTGTCCTGCAGAGTTACTTAACTGAGCCATCCTTCCCTCCTCTGTATTCATTCTCGATTTGCTAAATACCTTTTAATTCATAAAACAAATTATTTAATATTCCTGTAAGTTTGCGAATGTCCTCACTGTGCAGTTCTGGTTGATCTTCAGAACTGTTCCCTTCCGGCATTCAGTAAAACACAGGTCCTGTGGAAAAACAGGATTAGAGAATGCATCATGATGCACAGAGGAGGGCTGTGCTGAGGCTGCACATTTGCCCACAAATGGATCCCCATGTACCTTGGGAGTTCATGGAAAGCTTCATGCCCCAAGGATTGCATGAAATTGCGTGATAGTGCCATGCAGAGGAGGATGGTTTTTTGGGGTTTTTTTGGTCCTTTATGTACCCATAGATGGGCTCATTTATGGGTGGGGGGGAGGTAGAAAAAGTAAGCATTGTGTAGCAGAAATGCCTTTTGCCTCTTGGATTGCATGCAGGTGACTCTCTTTATTTTTGTCCTTTTGGACAAATCAAGTGGATGAATTTCCATGAGTGCTTTCACCACACATTGAATGTAGGCCATGACATTACAAAATAATATCTTCTCCTTTAAGCAAAAGTGATGGTGCTTCCATGAGAATAGCGACAAAGAAGAAAGCAAGCAAATAGCTTTCTTTGTAAAGAACAGCTTTCAAATACATGGAATCTCAAGTTTACACTGGGCAGAAAGCCTGCTGCTTGTAGATTACCCCACCTGGTGCTCTTCAGGACAGGGTGGGAAACTGTTGATCTATAGAAAGCAAACATGGGATTTGACAAGAGTCCCTTTCAGAGCAAGATCTCCACTTCAAAACCTAGACAGTAAACACTCAGTGATGCAAGTTGTCATAATTGAGCTACCACAATTTACAGTTTGAGCATCTGCCTTGAATTTGCTGACAAATAACTTCTGGGAAACATGGGTGAGTTGAAACATTTAAAATATAAGTGTTCTAATCGCTTTTATTCAGTTTCATTTATTGCACTTTCAAATTTTAATGAACATTCAAGCTACTGTATTGAACACTGGTAAACAGACTGCATTATTAACAGAGAGCTACATTTGTTCTTTAATTTAGACCACTGCAAGAACTCTGCCTTGTGTGTGAAAGGCTCATCAACCAGTGGAGCTGCAAATTGGTGCCAAGTAGCTTGCTGTCCAGATGGTGTGCACTCTAACTGTGCTCCCTTACCATTCCTCAGGTGCTTAGTATTCCTCTGTAGGTTATTTCAGGGCTTTATTCAATTGTGTGCTGCCAAAACAACTGTTAAATAAGCATATGAAGCTCATGTGTTTTCAGCTTAGAGTGCAATTTTAATGTTCCTTATTAATACCAAATTTGATTGAGCTGAAAACCAAACTCTCCAGTGTATTTGTATGACAGGTGCATGAGTTTCTGCAGTTCCCCCCTGCGATCTCCAAAGCCTGACTAACTAGGACTCCCTCAGGGTTAAGGATTATAACCTGGTTTAATCATTTACCTCTCATCACAGACCACTAGTATGACAGGGTTTCTCTGCAGCAAAGATACCTGTCCCACAACAGCATAAGTAAAATGTCTATGCTGTAGCCTTTATTTCTTCACAAACCTCTCACAAATCCCTGAACGAATGTTTCCCCTCTGTGCACTGAAAACATCTTGCTATTTAAAGATAGCTGTCTATGGGACCTCACACTAGGGTTAAAAATTAGAAACGGAAAAATATGTTTTCCAGTTACTGTTCCAGAGGAGAATAACATTCTCATTGCTCATCAAAATCACAGGGTATGCAGAAAAAGTAGCATCCAGTGGATATTTTTAGGAAAGCAGAATATCTCACATACAGAAATGACAGCATAAACCCACTGAAATGAATAAACAAAATCCAGAACAGAACTGTTAGTGTCTTGGAAACTTATCAGGCTGATAACTGGGAACTACAGTGATCACATCCTGAGTCAGTAATTCTTGTTATGGCAATTGTTTAAAAGCTCTAAAGCAGGGGTTTCCAAAGTGAAGCCTCAGAGCCCATGCAAACTGCAAAACATTTATGTCCCACAGAGGGATTTTGTAGTACTCTCCTACAGTGAGTACAAAGTACTGCACTGCAGATGAATTTCATTATGTGTTTCTAACTTACGGGTGTTTTTCCATAAATGAAATGCTAGGAAGCACTGTTTGCCTGGCAGTTGGGCTGTTTTTACAGACCTGGTTGGGAGCGGTATACCAGCTTCACCCACTGTATTCATTCAATCAGATGTTTCACTATCTGAACTTCGGTAAGTGGAAACAAGTACTGAATAAGGTGCACACAGAGAAAAAATATTTATAGGATGCTGCTTGGTTGCAAACCAAACTGTTCCAAATAGCATATTTTTAGTAAAAACAGACATAGAGTCCTTCCCTTTTTGCTTTTCTCAACTCAAGAAAAATGGGACTGAAAAAGTATATTTGGGGTTTACATGCTGGAGCAAATACTCCTGAGTATGTCACTAAAGTCCTTCCAACTTCCATGATCCTCTAAGTTAAAATCCTGACAAGAGCAGAGGTGTAAGAGTTCTTTTCATCATGTGTGGTGCTGTGCTACACAGTACACTGACACCACCTCTGAGCAGCACCTTAAACTAAGCACTGGCACCTCTTCTACTCACTCACTCTTTACCCCTTCTGTAAGAAGGGAGTTCTGGTATTATTTTTATTATCTTCCTCCAGTGCAGGGGAGTCATCTCTGTAGTGTCTCCTGAGGTCCCTCCATGACCAAAGTTGCTGGGATTCCAACAGATTTGAGCTCATATCTGTTGGACTCAGAATCTCACTGAAAATTGTGAAGAGAATTGCTGGTGAGCATACGTGTATTTTTGGATTAATATTTTCACTTTGTCATTACACTGTAATTCCTTTTAAAATAATTTTGCTTTTGGTCTGAGAAAATGGAGTGGTTAATTCTCAGCCAACTAAATAGCTGTGGAAGGCAGAGGCTGGCAATAGCCTGTGTAAGTTGTGTTGAGTGGATGTGATGCTGTCTGAAGAGCCCTGTCAGCATTGGCCCACTGCAAGTAAGGGAGCAACGTGGCAGGTTGGTATTTCTGCAAGTGCACTTGGCATCACCTAGTCTTTATTCTGATGAAAGGACTGTTGTGTGTTCTCAGAAATGTCTTGAGTGTCAGGCTGCACATTTAGCTGTGATCAGAGTTTCTGTACCAATTTAGATGTGGTCACTCATTTTCCTGCTCTGGTGCACTTAAAACTACTCAGTCGTTTTCCCTTTGCCTTGTCACAGTTTAAGTGTAGCCAGACACCTATGCTGCCCTGACAGGACAGGACAGATTCTGGGACTTGAGCCTTTGTTACCTTGCACCACACAGCCATCCCTTCTCCACAGTGGCTGCACCTTACTAGATCAGATTCATGAGCCATGCTGATATGCTTTTCATATGTGCTCAGCTGCCTTACCTTGGAAAAAGAAAAAAGTCTGTTTACAAGGTCCCATTTCCTTAGTTTCATGTTTGAGTCACTGGAATTTTTTGTTTTCATCTTGAATATGTGAAATATTTTGTATCAATTTTGGGAGTGATCATTAATCATCTCTTACAAAACTTACTGGTTAGCTGTGCATTGATGACCTCTCTCCAGTCCTTATGCTGAGTGATGTTCAGTGTGTTAGCAAACAAAACAGACAAAAGGAAAATGAAATCTAAAAGGATGTTCTAAAAGACCAAACATCTGCAGAGTTCTCATCTCCTGAATAATAAGCATCATTCTACTATATTCCTTCCTTAGTATTCTCTGTGTATTTGTCATCCCTTGCCTTGCTACATCTAATTTACAATCTAATCTCTACCAGAAAAAAGAACTTGGAGGTTTTATTTGCCTAGGTACTATGCATACACAGTTTAAATGTTAAAATGTTTAAATAATGTGGAAAAAATTGAATTGACAAATATAGGAGTCTCTCTCTGCAACATATCCTAACCAGCAATTCACTCCTCCTTCTCCATTCTTCCATTAATCACGAATTAATTACATGAAATGTAATGAATGAAAAAAATGAATGAAGCAAAAACTTACTAAGAACAAGGAGTCAGCTTGCAAACCCACTGTAATTTGCAACTGAGTTGTGTTACTAAGTGCAACCCTAGTGTACTAATTAATTTGAATTATCACTTAGCCATGTGTTCGTATGAAGATTTTGTTCCCCTGTATTTTAATTTTAAATGTTTCCTAAAGAAAACAGTCAGATAATTTTGTTTAGAACATCAGCTCAATGAAGCTGATGAATAAATGCATCTTGAATTTTCTAAGCAAGCTGAATTCAAAACAGTGATATTTATTGATGGATTTTTTAATAATCACCGTGTCTTTTCTCCTTTGTGTTTGTGCTACTGAAAGTGACAAGTATGTATGTATTAGGTATGATTAGCTCATATATTCTTCCAGAGGGTAGGTTCACCAGTCTAGCTTTGTTTGAATCACTAGTGCATAGTGGAAACTGATTTTCAGAGGTAATGTTGTAGGCAACATCCCTCATAGTTTAGATGAGTAAAGTAAATATAAATTAGAAACCATGTCTCGGTTGATCATTGCTTCTTAGCTGATATGAGTTCTTCTTTCCCATGATCTAACTCTTCCCATGTTTTGATTGCCTGTGCTTCTAATTATATCACTAAGCAATTTTTGAAATGTCATAGTGCATCTGACTCCTTACCATTACAGCTTTGTGTTAGAACCTCAATTAATTTTGAAAATCAGATTCCTGTTCTTTTTCTCAACCTGCAGCTATTGTAAAAAATTTCATTCTCTCTTTCTAGAACCTTTATAGTCATCACAGTTTCTTGCACAGTTTGTGGCTACAAAATGTTCAGAATTCTGAGTTCAGAATTATACATAAAATACTTAGATTTCAAGTGTTTCTAACCTTTCTACTTGTGGTGCTAACCATGAAAATATTAACCACGTTTCCAGCCTTACAGCATTATTTACCTGCATGTGCAGACAGCCTGAAACATCTCTAGTTCATCTGACTGAGGAAAAAAAAGGCAATTCAGAGTTCCTTGAATCCCACTCACTTTCCAAGACATACGTTAGGGATATTCCCAGAGTTCTGCATATTTGCCACAAAATTTGTGTTTTGTCCCACTTCTTAAATGTTGTTTTCTGGTTTTGTGTCCTACTAAAAAATATTGAGTAGTTTCATTATCTCTTGAGTTTGCTTTGCTGGAGGAATACTGAGGTTACATTACATTCCTAAAGAGAGATCTTCCTGCCTGAGACATAAAAATGTATTTAGGGCTTGCAAAAAACTTCATCTGTATTCTTCAGCAGCTGAAGAGAGGAAAGGGAATGAAGTGGAATTACTTATTAGTTCTCTCAGCCATCTTTGATTCTGAGAAACTGCAAAAGAAGTTTGTTGTAGACAAAAATTAAATGCCATGTATAGGATCAGGACATTTAATATGTGGATTTTGACCTACAAGCATCCATGGGTACTTTAGCCAGTCACAATATGGTTAAAAACCCAAAAGGACTCTCTTTCTGATCATACAGATGTTATTGAAGGGTGCACAGTAAGTATGATAGAAGTACTGCAACATTTAATCAGATTATCTATGGCAAAGAGGCCTAGAAAATAAGAAAATAAAAGAATACATATCCTTACTTGAAGGATTGTAGCATTCTGACACTTTAAAAAATGGTTATATTAATATTGCTTTACTGAAGGAATATTTACTTTATCTTCCATAAGAAAACAATGGAATATATCCCTGTGCAAGATTACCTCTTTCTTTTATTTCACTGCTGTATTCAAGTACTTCATAAGTAATTGGAATGTGGGAATGAAAGGGTGAATTGCCAGAGTTCTCCCTGAACCTGTGGCAGTTGTACAGTGGAGTGTGCCTGTCTTTCCAGGCATTCCAGAAACAGGCGTTTGTTTTCATTGACCTCACCCACACTGAATACTTGCTGCCAACTAAAATCATTTCAGCAAGATGCAGCACATAAAGTGGTTTTAACAATTTTACTTTTCACTGGGAGAGTAATTCCATTTCTGATTACTCCAACACTGCAAAACTCAGCAGAAATTTCAAAGCCTATCAATTAAAGTGCTTTCCAATCAAGCACATTGTTGAGTATGTCCCTTCTTCTCCTTATGCAGTAAAATTAAGGCTGCCTGCATTACCTCTTTGTTCTCATTACTTTAATTTCATCTTTAAAGGGAGACTACTATTTCAAGTAGAGAAGAAAACACTGCAACCATACTTAGTAGGATTCTTTGATAATTTCAGAGAAAAGTATTAAAAAAGTTAAAATCTATCAGTGTTTGGCTGAGCTAGGGACATAACACCATCAGCCTGTGCTGCCTGTATTGTTCTTTTTCTCTATTTAGCCCAAGCACTTTCTAAGGAACATCAAGTCCCCAGCTGTTCTCATTCATCATCACCTCCCATCCAAGCCTACTCAGGAGTTAGTGTAAAAGCTTTATTCTGCAGTGTAGAAAGTACACCCTTAGGAATTGCTCCTTCCTCGCCTCTGCGCGTAGCACATCCTGGGTTTAGATGTCACAGTGGTCTTGATCATCCATTTTACAAGTTTCCCTGAGAGAAGACAACAAGGCAGCCTGAGCAGGCAGACAAGGAGCAAAGTGCACTGGGTTTCCCTGGTCAGCAGGAGCAAGCAGCCAGGCCTCCACACTGACATGCAGAGTGTGCCTGCTCTGCTGCCTGAGCAGAGCTCCTTGGCCAGGGCCTTGGTCCCCAGGAAAATATTTGCTCCATTGAACTGGCACGTTTGCTGCATTGCAGTGATGACAGAGGATTACTTAATTGGCAGGAATTATTCTGGATTCTAGATTGTCAGTTTGTTTAGGGAAAATCAGAACTGAGACTTGAGAGAAAGCTAGTGCCACACAGGCTAAGTCAGAAACTGAGCAATTCCCACCTTCTGCGTTTTACATATGCTGCCAGCAAAAGTTTGACTGTAAGCATTTCAGGGTGCATCCAGGCTGGCTGTACTCAGGGCACTTCACAGGAGTGGGAATGATGGGCTACACTAATGGAGTGGTCATGTTTTGCTGTTTCTAGTGCCTGAATACAGTAGACACAAGAAATATATAGTGTGTATAGAACTATATGTGTGTATACACACACTCTTTCTTTAGCAGTGTCATTATTCTTACCTGGTACTATTGGATTTTTTTCTGCCCATAAAATAAGAAACAGGCTACAGTAAGTGTATGTACCATGTGAAAAACTCTGAGATTTTGCTGTTTCTTCTAAACAAGTAATATACTAGTGTGATAAGTCCATTTTATTTTCTTCAAAGCTTCTTGTAATGGTTCCTCTAACATCAGTAATCCTGCCATTCTGTGCAACAGAACAGTTTTTCAAGTAATTAACATTGTACTGACAAGTGGGTTGAAAAATATTCCTAGACTAGAACAAAAAATGTGTTCCAGCTTGCTTTTATAAGTCTCCTTCCTTTGTTCAGAATCTGTGAGGGTTTTTATTGCCATTTTTCTGCTTCCTTATAGTCTTAATTTTGTTGCAGTGTTTCAGCGAAAGGCCACTCAAGTGACCAGTGACAACAGCAGGACATACTGCGATGCCAGGAATCCCGGTACAAAGTTTAATTTAGCTCTTTAACTGCCTTGATATTTTTCAGTAGAGCTAGTAGAGTTTTGCTGTGACTTGATTTTGGCTGATTTAGCATCTGTTTTGCCACCTACGATTTATATCCTTAATGGTATTGCAGCATTAAGAGAACAGATTAAAGAAGACTAAAAGTTATAGTCTTGTAGGAAAGATTTGTAGAGTCAGAGTTACTTTGCATTTTGCTCTTTCCTTTAGTCATTGTGATTAAAGCCAAGAAAAGGAAGGACAGGAGGGCTCAGCTGTGCACTGATTCCAGCCATGGAAAGACAACAGTGCAGGGAGCAAAAGTTCTCTCTTGGGCACCCCAAGGTCCCTGTAACATTAATTAATTGTGGCAGTCCAGTTGTGATTTGAGTTGTAGCACATCAAAATGTTGCTACTGTAAATTCCATTAATGGTACCCGAAAATAATTACAGTGTTATGTACAAAATGAATGAACACTGAATGAAGATGTTTCGTCCTGCTGCACTTATCAAGCAGCAGATCAGGATTAAAGCATAGAGAGTAGCATGTAATCACTGATTTATTACTGCACTGGGGAACTGCAGTCTACAGTAGCACTGAGATTACTTTGCATGAATGCTGAACCACTAAAGAAAAGAATACAGGACCTTCTAGATCTAGCTGTGGTGGAATATTGGTAGCATAGCTCTACAGACCAACATAGTGGCCTACTGGGATGGAGTGACTACATGGGTTTATGGGTCTGATGAGATACACACACACTTTTTGCTGATACAAAAAAATGAACTTTTACCTAACCTGGTCTGATCTGCAAATAATCCTATCAGATGAAAGGTCATTAATCCATCAAAATAGAAACAATTAACTGAGATGCAAAAGAATAGAGATTCATGCTTACTAAGTACTGGTGTGATCAAAAAGAGATACTGGAAGAAGCCACAGTAGCTATTTATTATTTTCCTTGGCATATTTCCTTTTGAATAATCCTTCCTTGCTTGAGATGAAGATTGTGGCACTTGATGTAATAGAAAAACTGACCCTAATCATTTTGATGGTTTAAAGGGTTTTTCACCTTACCACACTCCCCACGCAGTGAAACAGGTGCAACAGACCCGTAGAGGGCTCAGAGACCTCTGTTTCATGGCTGCTTGTGTGTTCTGCATCAGCCATTCCAGTGTCAGTATCCTGGAGAGAAGCAGTGCTGCACCTCCCTGGACCAAGCTGTGAATCTGACAGCAACTTTAGTTGTGCACAGTCTCCAGGAATGCTAGGCTGCAGTGTTTTCTTGTTACTGCAAGGTATTTAATCATTTGGAGGAAGGAAATTTTGAGAAATTTCAAAATTTCCTGACCAAATTTCATCCACAACTTTTGAGATATGTAGTGTATGACACTGAAGAAGAAAGGGATAAAAAGGGATACTTTGTATAGCAACCATTTCCTTTAAAATGTCAGTACTATAACTAATTCTTGAAGGAAATTATTTTATGAACCAACACTAATGGAGAATCCATGGACCAGGGCAATAGTAATAAAGGAAATGTTTAGGATGCTGCTCTACTGCCAAAGAGTAATGGTGGAATCCTCATTGATTTGTTGCATTTCTCACTCTATTTTTTTACAGCAGCACACAGAGGCCACACTGACACAGTAACTTACAGCACTGTGGTGCACAACATCCATCCTGAACAGGAAGAACTCATCCACTTGCAGGAACAGGTGAAAAAGGGGGCAATTTCTGTGGATGAAGCTCTTGACAGATTTAAACAGTGGCAGAACAAGAGGCAGAGACTACCATCCACTCAACAGGTATGAGCATGAAATCTGTTCCTTGATAGGAATCTTGATCAGAAGTTCTAGAAACAAGATCTTGTGTTTTGGCTCCTGCATATGAGATCAAAAGTAAAAATCATTATTTATATGTCAATCAGCTCCCAAGGAGCTTGCTGCTTTAGGTTCTGAATCTTCTACATACCTGTTTCTACTGTTGTTTCATTACTTGAGAGGTTTTCTGAATTTGGTTGAAATCCTGAGTTAGATATGTTGGTCTCGTAAGACTTGTGTTTTAAACTGTTGGGTGATGTGCATCTTTCATGAAACCACAAACCTTATGTCACCAAACAAACCAAATGTGCTGTTGAGCAGTGCCAGCTAACAGAAACATGACTATATCAAACATACATTTATTATAGTCAATTAATATATATTGACTTACATCAGGCTTTATGCCTGTCTGAAAATGTTGAATATACTTAGTGAAATTCACAACTGTTGGCTATGCTCTTCAGCTCCTTTGTATTCAATGTATGGAGTAAATTGAGGTGCACAAAAACAGGATTTACAAAAGCCTACACACTGAGTCACTGGAAGAACTGCATCAAAGCTGCAAGCCATGGAGAGGAGGTTTGTTAATTACTTCTAAAAAGGCACATGGAGGAAGAGGTTATGCACTCACTTTGTATGAGGTCATGCATTAACAAAAATAATTTCTTGTTGCCCTTTAGGTCATTTAGTAGAAAGAGCAAAGCTAGTCTGCTGCTTTGCAAAGTGGGAGAGCTGTCAGATATTGCCAGCAAGGAGGATACTCTTTGTGTTTGCATCCACTTGAAAGTGTGAGCTTTGTCATCACAGTGGAACACTTAGCATCAAAAGTGCAAGGGCCTGGAACAGTTTGGGAGCCTATTTTCCCGAGCTGGGCATCAGCAGCACAGCACTAGGAGCATGGTGGATGCCCTTTTCCAAATCCATCTGCAGCCAAGCATGCTGATGAACTGCTGGTATTGCTTTCTCAGTCAGGGGCATTTCTTGTGGAGGAGGATTGTGAATAATCTGTGCCATGATAGCAGCACCAAGTTATAAGTCTTTTTATTGGTGAACTGTAAGATGCCTGTATTTCAAGGGAGATTTACTTGGCCTGTTTTCACTGCTTCAGGGAAAAAGCTACTTTGTAGTGGTGGTTTATACCCTGCACTGCATGTGTGACTTTTCTTTGGTTTTGTTCCATAGAAAAGTCTTGTTGTCACCCCTCTATAAACATGATGAACTTACTTCATGCTGTCACTGCAGTTGTTTGTCCTTCACTTGGATTTTTGAGGAAAAATCACTTGTCCAAAAAAAAGAGAAAAAGAAAAAAAAACCAAAGTAAAAAGAACACCCGAGCCTCTGTAATCTAATGCCAGAATCGTTATAACTTACTGATGGCAAAAAAAAACTCCACAAAACTCTGAGGTAAAAATGCTAAAATTAGCATAATAAACATTTTTCAGTCTTTTAAAATCTTTTTCCTGGAGAGAGATGCTTGGTGTTCAGAATGCTAAAGAATTCAGCTTTTTATAGTGCCTCACTATTTTTACAGTAAACTTCCATTACTGATTTCTGCTGCTGGTTTTATGTTTGTTTTTTTACTTAAAGGAAAAGGTGCATCACCTTAGAGACACCACTATCAGAAACAGACAAGAAAATGAAAACCTGAATGGTAAGTTGCACTTTTTCTGCCTTTTAGGGCTCTGAAGCCTTGAACTATAAGTACAATGCAGAGGTCTGATCCAAACCCTTTTGGATTGGGCATTGAATTTGGAATGAGCATTTTCTGTATCTGACCACATTAGTTTTAGCATAATCAGGCCTTCAGCAGTGTCAAGATTTCATCCCAAAGATGAACTCACTGTGAGTTAATGGGGCAGAAAATTTACCAAGTCTTTGTGGCTCAGCTTTTCTGTAGCCCATTTCCTACTGCATCATCAGAATTTGAGTAGATGGCTTCTTTAGATCAATTTGCTTGATGACTTCAATATTTTATTTGTAAATCAGCCATCAATTTGCAAATTCTTGATGAATTTTCTACTGCTACAGCAGTTTTTATGAGTATTGTGGTCATTATTTAAAACTGTGCCACTGGTGACTTAAGATGCTTTTTTCCCTTTTTGGAGAAAAATAGGATTTTTGGGGTTTCCTGTGCAGGGCCAGGAGCTGGACTCTATGATCCTTGTGGGTGCCTTCCAACTCAGAATATTCTATGATTTTTGTGATTGAGTGTCATCTACAATAGTATAAATCATCTGCTTTTCCTGTAAATGATCTTCTGTCGTTGTTATGAAAAGAATCTATTAGATGTTACTGGCTTTAGGCCTGTGATTTCTGTAAATGTCAGTGCAAATGCTGAAAGGGAAATTAGTGTTTCTTTTTGACATTGGGCTTAGTGCCATTTGTATATCACTATTTCAAATTATCACCTGGATGTGTTACTTCCTTATTGCAAGAGAGAAAAAGAAAATCCACAGTACTGCTTTCATTATTCTTTTAGACAGTGTTGTATTTATGTGAACTTGTGAGATACTGTAATTAATTAAGGGAAATTCTTGCTGGCCCAGTGGCAGCTTTGCAGTCCAGATATTTCAGCTTTAACATCCTCTGTGGCTGGTAGGAGTGCAGTGTCCTGAGCAAAAGCCTTCACAAGGTGTTCAGAGCCTGAGGGCCTGGGATCACTGCAGCTCATAACAGGAGGGTGATTCTTGGAAAGTATTTGTCAGTAGGGTTTGATTTTAAGGCCACACCAGCAGTCCTGCCTCTGTGGCTGTCCTCCCTCTGCAGAGTTCTTTTATTGAATCATACCAGCAGAAATGTTGTATCAACACCAGAATTGTTAATTTTCTGAAATTATCCAGTAACTCAGATAATGATCGCTATATTCCCTTTCGATCCTAACCTCTCTGCCCTCTATTACACTATCATATATCCCATGATGCATATAAATCAGCAGCTTTGCACTGCAGAAATACAATGGGAAGAACCATTATGGAGGCCTCTGTCTGTGTCCAACAACAGAAATCAAATATTTCAATGCTTGAAAACAGGGACTTCCTCTAGAACTGGAGGCATATCAATGGCAGGAGTAAACAGGGATCTCAGAAGGCTGATAGCTATGTCCAGACATAAACAAATTGCCTGAAACAAAAATGACAATCACTTTCTTTTCTCCTTCAGAGTTCCTAAGGAAAGCAGAGCAGAGAGCATTTGAGAGACATTTTATTTCACATGCCATTTAGTAAAGTGCTTTGTGGTATGTCAGCAGTCCTCAGATTTGTTCAAAGAATTTTAGTTTTCACATGTATATACAGACTCTCTCAAAGGTACAGATTCTGTACCTTTGAAAACATGTACTGTACCTCCCTCTCTAGATTCCATGCTGGAAATCAGGATTTGCACTGTTGGTTTTTGAAGTCTTGATTGGAGATTTAAAGGGATCACATCTGAAGTCTGTTAGAAAAGGAATTTGATTTTATTTTAATGAGAAAGGAAAGTATCTCCTGGAAATTAATATGGAACATAATTTTTAGTTTCTTGATAAGTTTGATCTTGCTTCCACTGTAATGAAAGTTATTAATGAGAGTGGCACCCATTTCAGCCTTCCATTATAACATTTGATGCTATCTCAAAGTTCATGTCTCATTTTCTAACAGTCTAATATAGGACTGAGCAAGACACAAAAAAAAAAACAACTGCAAAGCAAAACATTCTGCCACTCTTAGAGTAAAATATCTACAAAACCCTATTTTAGGAACAACTAAATAAGCCTAGGCATATAGAATGTTCATTTGCAGAAAGTGCAGGCACAGACAGTGGTTTATCTCAATACTGTATAATACACATCTGGTCTGACCTGTAGACATTGATCATACCTTTTTTTTTCCAAGAAGGTGTTAGCCAACAGACCAAAACCAACAAAACCAAACACCTTAAATGAAATTTCAGGGAAATACATAAAAGATTTGGGGACAAAAGCTCCATTTTTAAATCTAAGTAGCCCAGATTTTTCATGGTGCACCACCAAAGTCCTGAATCAGAAGTAGCCTATTGGCCATGGCAATCTTTATCTGTAAGCAAGACTCCTTAAGCATAAGATAAGGCTTGAGAGTCTTGGGCTTGTGCATGTCCACTAGTAGAACAAAAGGCAGCAGCTGAGACAATGTTTAGTTAAGGAGTACTGGACAAGTTTCCTCTAAAATCTTGAAAAACAACACAGCTTTCACATGCATTCCATGTCCTTACTTCCTAGCACATGGGAATATTTAAAAACTTGTGAGATGCCTGTCTACATCACTGGGCATTTGAAGTACCTGTGTGAATTTCATTTAGCCATTTCTGAAAACGAAATTTCAAAACCTGCCTACTATTGCAGCTACATTATGGCACCTTGTGTGTCACATCCCACAGATTTAGTCATCCAGCACCTAAAAATATGCACAAGATTGGAGAAACTATGTAAGATGGTTTGAGTTGTTTGTAGTTAGCCATCCCCTCATAGCTAATCTCTGTAGAACCTTGAACTTGTTTGTTAGGGACACATAGGATAGTGCCAGATTCCTCATCAAAACTGAGAATGACTGATGCTCTATTCTCCAGGCTTGGCATAGCAGCAAGAATTGAGTAGTAGGTGTCCCTGCTTCATTGGTGGGTAATGAGCAAGAGAAAGGCCACAGAGGACAAACTATAACTCAGCTGGACTTCAGGAGACAAATACTGCATTAAGCAGATGTTAAGCCTGATTTATTATTATTGGTGGTGGTGTTACTACAGCTATTATTATTTCAATGCCAGCAACTTCTACAGTGGTTGAAGGTAGGTCTTGGAAAAAATGTTAAATGTTTTAGTAATCCTCCAATGACAAATATGCCCATGGGAAAAATGATCAATTCAGTCTTTGCATCTGTTCAGTCTGGGCTCCCTGGTAAAACTGGCAAGGTAAGTGACCTGCTGTGGAAAGGCCAAAGCTTTTTCCACAGGCTACTCTGCTGCAAGCATTTATTTCTTAGCTGCTAAAATCAGTGGTAAAAATCAGATACTGACACTGAAAGTGGCCTTCCTCTCCAAGAAGGGCAACTTTACTATCTGTTGCTGTAGCCTGTTTAATACTGACCTGCTCCTGTAAGGTCCTTTAAGTAGCCAGGTCATCCAGTGCAGTAGAGGCATCCTCCACAGAACTACTTCTTCCAGATTTGGATTTCCAAATCTGTAGATGCCCAACTTTCTGCCAAAGACCAAATCTCTTTCCCATCTTCATCCAAAAAACACCCAGAAGAGCACTATGCACCTTTTACAAACTGGCAGGTTATTGATTACATTTGCTACCCAAAATGTCTGGCTTCATTCCTCAGCCCTCATCAGTGCCTTGTTTTTAGTCCAAGCTGCTAACAGATTGCTTATTCATCAGTTGATGCCTCTCCAGCTTGCAGGTTGTGTCTAAGTAGAGTTCCCTGAAAACTAAAAAACCACCTCTTACATTTGAACACAACCACCAATTTCTGTTGTCTCTGCCAGGTCAATAGGCAGATGAACAAAGACAGACCCTAATTCTGACATTTGGATCTACAGGCACTAAAACTGTTTTAATCAACTCAGTTAGCAAATTTGCAATAACATGGGATCCTGTATGCTTTTGTATGTTTGGACAGAGAGGAAGTCATAGAAAAGCTGCTTTTTTCCTCATTATTTCAACAGTATTTGGTCAGGACCACTAGTCTTGAAAATACGTATTTGCTGGTAGTTTACAATAGTGTCCACTGGACTTGTGAAGGAACATCTTTAGCCTGGCTTATTTCCAATTTCTGAGCTTCACATGATGCTCAAAGTTTAAATCTAGAAAATAACAAAAATCAGTTTTCTGCCTATTTATCACCAAGCCAGGTCTTCATGAGGCAAGCTCACAGTCACACTGCTGACAGGAATTCACCAAGACAATGAATATCCATGTACCTCCCACCTCTCCTAATTGTGACCAAGAGAGACCAGCCTTGCTGTTGGGAGTAAGATTTATACAAAATCCACCTCATGTCATTCTCCCACACAACAACTGCTTCTTTTTGTGAATGTCTCTTTGTCCCCTGCTCCCAGGGACATGTGCTGTCTTTGTATTTGAAGTAAAACACACAAAAAGTGACTCATTGTAGGAATGTATTTTCTGAATTACTCAACTTTGAAAGTTATTCTGCACAAGCCTAACTTACTGATATAAATGACTATTGATTGCACTGTTTTCTCTTTAGTCTACAACTAGGAGCTCAACAGACAAGGAACAGATGCCTAATGACCCGAGGTAAGAGCAGGTATACAAATGCACACACACACACTCAGGCTCAGAAATGGTGTTTGTCATGGAAACAGACACTTGTGGAAGTACTTTCCATCAGAGTGTCTCTGTGTAACAGTAACATGGACGTGCATCTCAGACAGAGGCTCTGATTTCACAAGATAAACCATTATCACCACACAGTCTAGCTTGTGCTAGAACTTCTTTTTTATCAGCTATCAACCTGTTCTTGTTTACTGCAGGGCAGATCAGCAAGCAGTGAGGCACTGAGCTCACTTTTGGGTGCAGTTGAAGAGAGTTATTGCCACTCACACAGTCTATGCAGCTAAAGGCTGTACTGGAGTCTGGTCCTACATACTGATTTCACAAGCAGTATCAAACATAGTGAAAAAAGTTGAAAGCCAAAGATACAAGGGTGTGTCCAGATTAAACATGAGACCAGTGGTCATTTCGGTGCTGGGAAGTTTAGAGGTGATGATACTGTCTCCACAAACAGCAGAATTTTCTGATGATTGTGCTAGTGACTGTGAGTTTCTTGGGTTTGGGGTATCTAATCAGATCTTTAATAATTGGTGATTTTAATTATTACTATCTGCTACCTGTGTGCTTCCATTTATAGCTCATCACATCACTATTACATTAATATATTGATATAGTATTAACATTTTTCCTATTGTTATGTAATATTAAGTAATATTTGTTTGCAGTATCAAATTGATGCAATTTATTCCTGAAGACAACTATAATTTTAAAGGCTTTTTTAGCTAAATTACTGCTTGATTCAATTTGCCTCTCCAGCTTTTCCAAGTGAGGGTAGTGCAGCATGGTACTGTTGTGGCATTATTTTTTTTGCATTGAAAATGGATTATCTTTAAAGGGGTCTCTTCTGCCACCCTACTCTCATGTAAAGTTGCTTCTTGCAAGAACTGTGTGTCCTTGTCTCATTTCTGGAGCCAACTGCTCACCTGCTCACTGGAGTGCAGTGTCCACACCACAAAACAATAGGTACCTCCTCTGCTGCTGCTTATCCTCTGAATCACTTGTTCCCTCTTCAAAAGCTCTCATGAGAACAAAAAAAGAGTCTTATGACATGAGCTGAAAATTAAAAATTATTGCTCCTTCTTCAAGAGGCAGCTAAAACTCCTACATGGGCATTCCTAACAGAGCTGTTTCCTTGAGTGGAGATGAAGTCACCTACACTTAATGAGTGAAAAAGCTTTGAATTTTGAAAGCTCTGAAGCTGGAGAAAACTATTACAGAAAACTGGGTAATATCAGAGATGCTTATAAATTCCAGATTGCTAAAGTGAGATGAATCATGCAAGGGGAGAGGGGGGAATTACCCCTGGGATCAGAATAGGTGATTTCTGTAACTTTTAGAAAATTATTATGTGGGAGAGAGAACGAGAATAAGATGTGGGAGAACTTGCAAATACAATTTATCCAGAACATTCAATAAATTTTGTTTGTGAATTATCCACAGCAAACTCCAAAGTTCTCCTCGTCTGCAAAATATGGCCTATCCATAGTTTTCTTGCTGTTTGATGTCTTCAGATTGGTTCAAAGTAACCACTTTTTTTTTAAGACTAATTTCAGGAAGATTTTTGAGTGTTTGCTTGTTACAAAAAACTGTAGATAAACATTCAAGAAATATCTTTCTATTGCTCGTGTTTTGATTCTCCAGACAGTTCAGTCTCTGACTCCAGTGCAAAGTTCTCAGTTAACTTAGCTAACAATCACAATCACATTTTCCATATGCAAGGTGGGAGTAGGATAAGGGAATTGATACCCAGCTGGTGAATCTGATGGAGTAGAATGGTTTTGATTCTCGTACACTCATTTCAACAAGTACAGTTTGATCTTATTCTAACCAACCAGACCAGCCTATTGAATAACAGGCATGTTTCCTACAGTGTGACTCCTCAGCCAGCTGCACATCAGTTTTCTCTGCTTGGCATCCCCCATGTGTTCCAGCTGTGCCCTGCCAGCCTCAGGCTCCATCCCGTCCTGCTGCAACACTGCTGTGTGATCATCGCTGCACTTGCAGTGCCTTGAATCTCTCGCCTGGGCCAACTCTGGAAGAACACCAGGATCACTAAAGCAAATTAATAAGCTTTCTTGTAAAGTCAGCACTGAATTTTACACCTTTTCTTTGCTTTTTCTTTTTCCAAGATGACAGCTGACAATTTATATAAAGATGTATTGCGTGCTTCGGTTAATAATTTTTTAAGACATTTCAGTTTTACCATTGTGCTTAGTAATTTGTTTAAAAGTAGATTTTATGCTCAAAAGAGGAAGATTGTAAAAGGTTATGAAGATTATGAAGTGCAAGTAAGTAAAATTTAGCTTTTACTTTCTGTTGAAACATTTTTGTGCTAACTCTGTATAAAAATTTGTCTTTTCTAGGAATAATTGTATTTCATCACCAGTTTAAATAACTGTATTCACATTAAAGCTAATTTCTTAAGCCAAACTATGTAAATCAGTACTAATTATTTACTAATTCAATAAAGAGATTACAAGACTTTGGGTTACAAGGAAATTGTGTTTTGTTTAGTAAGTTGCCTAAGGTAAATTATATCCAGAACAAAACCAAATTACTTTCTACTGCATTAGCACAGCAACATGAAAGGAATAAATATGGTTAATGGGTATAACGGCCTGCATTCCCCTAGTGTTATTCTACAAAATTTAAGAGAGCATGTGATGATGTAAGAGTATGCAAGATGATTTGCCCATTTTGTGCACAAAAGCAAGGAAAAAAATCTCCTTAATATAAATACATTTTGGTCATTAACTACATATTAATGTGACAAACAAATTTGGAGGAAGGGAGTGGATTTGAAGTTCAAGCCCTCAAGGCTCATATTATTTTTCCAATCCTAACAAATTATTGTTCCAAGTGAACTATTAGGAATGAAAATAAGGCAAAAAGCCAATGTTGGGATTTTAAAATATTGACAGAATCTTGAAAGCATATAGGTTTAGACTAATTAAAAATCTATTTTCTGTTTTAAATGGGTTGATTAAACATTTTCAGGAAATTATTTGTTCTCTGGGGAAAACCTGCATTTCTGTTAGAAACACTCCCAACAAATACTGCAGATGTATTGCTATGAAGTCATAAATATTCAGTGACTGCTGTATTAGTGTGGCAACATAGCTTTGTGTACCATACAGAGCTGTTTGAACCACAGCAAAAGCCTTGAAATATGTAATGTATTCCAGAGCTGGAGATGCAGTCAGTGTCTGAACTGAAGGGCATGAGACTGTCAGGCTCTATAGGAGAGAAGCTGGGATGTTTTAAGACTTACCTGGCTACATGGAAATGGGAGTGGGGAGAATAGTTTGGGGATTTAAATGTGTAGAAGCTGTTATTTCCTCCTTAAGAGGTCCTTCTTTCTCCCCTCAAAAGCATTTATGTTCTTACAAGCCTTGCTAGTCAGTGTATCCCCTGGCAAGCATTCCTGAGGAGCCAACATATAAATGGAAAAGAGAATACAAAAAATGAGAAGGTTGTTCATGTTGGTACCTGCTGTCTTTTCTGACATTTGTTTCTTGTTTCTGTAGCAGAGGAGATGAAGGGACTGTTCCTGGGAGGGGTCAGTCCTCACAAACCTCCAGGAAGAATCCAGGCGCTCTCTGTGCTGCTGAGGGAAAGGCTGTGGCCCACTGGTTCCTGTGCTCCAGTGAGAGCACCTGGGCAACGCAGAGATTTGTGCTCAGTGGTAAGAAACTACAGAACTGGAAATCAGCAAAAATAAAGCACAGAAAGGAAACATCTAGGAAATAGTATGGTTTTTCCTAGGGAAAAACAGAGTAATGATACAGCAGCACTACCACAACATCAAAGTAGAAGCCTGAGGGTAGCTCCCCTCAGGAAATAAAAGTGCACGCTATGTGCATGCATGTATTTGCATTTCTGATGTGATCCTGCACAGTTTCCAGCCCAGGAGAGTTTAGGATTACCCATAATAAAGCAACTCCTATTCTCTGTTTTTGCTGCTTCATCCAAGCCCTGCTGTAGGCACCCCAAGTACAGCAGCACCAGAGTTACAGGTTTGGTCTTACAAAAAGCAAGAGTATTTTCAGTTCCTGCAGCTGGGGCAGCTACTTTTGCCCCATCACAGAAGTACAGCTCTACTGCAGAGTGCAGAGCAGTCTCAAAAGGATGTAAAATAGCAGTAAGGAAGATAGGCAGTGTTGCTTTTGCTACACCACAGATTTGCTTGTTTTATCACTCTAGTCTCCTCTGACTCTTAGTAGTACAATGTAGAACACCAAAAACCAAAAGCAAACAAAATGCACCCCACCAAAACCCAGATCAACTGTTGCCAGTCTACAAAATCTTCCTGAAAAATTGGGCATAATCCATACCAGTGCAATTTCTATGGTATTAAATTCCACAATGGCTAAGCAACAAGTTGAAAACAGGGCTTTTGTTCTTTTGGGTTTTGTTTACACACACAGAATTCCCACCCACCCATACTTTGAGGCAGCCAACCAAGGCCCCAGAGGAGAAATGAAAGGATGGATCCTTTTTTTTTCCTTCTCCAAAGGGAATTCCTTCATCTCAGTGTACTTAATTATGTTCAAGCTCCAAGTAAAATCATCATACTTCTACAAAAATAAAAGTGTCTGTTCCCCACCCCTCTAACGTTTAGTGTTCACAGTCTGTTTTCTGCTGCAGGATGTCCATACATTTCCTCAAAGTGTGCCACTGAACTTCAGGTACATTTATGAGCAGACATTACGAAACGAAGGAAGTCCTGAAGTTTTGCTAACCAAATGTGCTTCGCTAACAGGGAAGGCTGGCAAGTGCCTGTTTAGCAGTGCATGAACAATTAAGTAAATCACAGCAGCCTGAAAGCCTAACTGAGACAAGATCCCTGTTGTAGGTGCTCTAAAATATTAGCTAAAATATTCATTTCATTGTAAGCTAGGAGATTCAGTAGCCAACCCATTAGCAATAACACTACACTTCCAGCTGGCAATACATATTCCATTAAACTTGAACTAATAATTCACTGAAAAGAAATGCTTCTAACACAGCAACATCCAAGAGAAAGAAAACAATGCAGAGAGATTCACAGTGACTGCAGTTATCAGCAAGTTGGTCTGATGTGCCAGGAACCTCATTACAGGGGAGGTTTCAGTGAGTCAGCAGTGCTCAAAGATTGTCCACTTTTTGCTGAGGTAACTCACCATTTGGATGTAGCCTGTTATCCATGGGGGTGGCATGGCCTTGCTGGATGTTCACCTCTGAAAAAATACTCATAGCATTTCAACACTGTAACAAACAGCATGACATACAGCAGACTGAGAACAAAGTCCTACCTTCATTTTATTAAAGAAGCTATAATCTGCGCAGGAATGTCAGTGACGCTGAAGATATGTCTCAGTCTTGGTAGGAAACATCTACTGTGATAAGAGCAGGAGCAAAATGACAAGAGTTGTCCTGACAGTGCTCGAGGGGGTGTGAATAACAAAGAGGAGGCAGAACCATGTAGACTGACTGCTCATCCCCTTCATTTACTGTAACCAACTTTCTTCCTGACAAACTTCAGAGTCATAATTCAGCAATGCTGAAGTGAGTCATTCCAGAAATAGGCCCCAAGACAAACCATCAACAAGCAAGGTGGAGGGACATACTCAGCCACTCATCACACTGGGATGCAGTAGCTGAAATTAAGAACGGCATCAAGAGAGCAGGGAAGAGTTTAATGGAGACAGAAAGTGGTCCCAGGGAAGCAGCAGTCGGTTTATGCCAGACTCCTAGTACAAGAAATCAGATGAGCTATACCATCACTGTCAACTCTCAACAGTAATTTCAAAGGCTTGGATCAGCCTGTTTTTATAGAAAAAAGAACAGGAATAAAGTACCTAGGTCTCAGCTCACTTCTGCAAGGACCCTCCATACCCACAGATGGTCAGGGTTCAACAGAGGTGAAGAATCCATTGAGGCTGCCCACCACTATAAAAAATACATGTGTAAGCTGCAATTGTTTGCAGATACAAGTGATGTACAATACTAAAATGTTCACCAGAAAAAGCTTACTGTTACCATCTATACACAGAATGCACCTAATCTGGTAAAAGAAAATAAAAATACAAAACAGCATTTTTAATCAGCCAGCATTAAAGTTCATCAATTGTAATGCTAAAATGCCTCATTTTGAACCTGTGGTTTCAGTCCTGGCAGAAGACAGCACAAAATATTTCACCCCAGGACACTAACGTATGAAGCTTGGTTGGGTTGCAGCAACTCTTCAGAAAGTAACCCTGGATCCAGTGCATTTCAAGGCAAGACACACAGGTCTAACAATTATCTGAAGGACTTTTCTCTAGCAAAAGGGAATTGCTTGTGCAATTCAGCCACCTTCTCTGGTGCTGGCAATACCTTCCTCCGCTAGATTTAAGTGCTGTTATCAGAAGTCTTTTCATACAAAGATATTTATAGACAAAGAGAAAAACCCCAAACTTCCGAACACATCCTTTCCCTTCTTAAACGGAGATTGCAAAGCAGACTTGTTAAACTTTGCTGCAGTTTTTGAGGTTACCTTAATTAGTTCTACCTGCAAGGCATGGGCTGGCACATGCCATTGCTGTTTATTACACTACAGGAAAACTCACATGGGCTCAGTCTGAAGATGAGGATCCCACACACATATCCATGGCCCTACAGCTTCGATTTCAGTCACACAGAAGACAAGAGTCAGGGACCACAAGGAAGCAGTAAGTAACTGAACAAACAGTATTGTGGCAGGTAATTTACCACATTAGAAGGTTTATATGCCCTTTTCCACCCAAATCTTATGGCTGATTAGACATCAAAATCTATACAAAAACCTAGACCTCAAATCCTAGACAAGAAAATGCCAGCAGCTGCCATTCTCCCAAGTCATAGTTCCGGCTCAGAGCACACAAGGAAGGATGGAGATACACAAAGGAGATGGAGAGAGGGAAAGGATTAGGCAGGGGGTAAATTGCACCATTCCTAACACACTAAAACCTTTGGGATTGATGTTAATATACAAATGGCACATAGGTACTACAGGGTAACCCACAAACTGCAGTGCTTATTTGATCTTGCACAATTTCCACTGCCTGTTCAAGAGTTTCAATCTTACTGATTGGATCAGGCCCAACAGTGATACAAGTGCTCTGATAAGCAAAAGTGACCAAAAAGTGATGAGACCAAAACAGCTGAGAAAATTCTGCTCAGTTCTACAGAGGATTCTTCTCTCCTTAATCCATCTGATGAGTTTTAAGTTGCCTTTATACCATACCTGACTAACCTTAGTTCATTAAGAGGAGGCTAAAAATCACACTGACTCCTGTGGGAAAGGTGACTGAAGTATTTTTATTTCTCAGTATCAGACACCTGTGGTAATTCCAGAAACAAGAGAAAAAGAGAGGTGGCAGCATTCCTCTGGTCTGATAATTTCATTATCATTTGAGCATTGTCACATCATTTCTTATTTTCTCCTACCCACCTAAAATAGAGCTTTACAAGATGTGAGCATGCTGTAAAAGGAGTCTCAGGGAAAGAGACAACACTTCTCAGGCAAGATTATTTATTTTCTGGATACTTTTTGTTAATATTTCCTGCTACGTGAGCTTGAGCGCTGAACTCAATTGCCATCGCACAGTATGTGTTTCCTCAATATTTATGGGTTGGTTGGTTTGTTTGTTTTGCCCAAGTGTCATTAACCAGATCTTGCATTCTATTTCTGACTGGTGCTCTGAACACAGTTCTTATTTCTTTTACCAGTTTTGCATATTAGATGTCAGATTTGCGTCTAATTGTGTGCCTTGCAAACACATGCAAGATAAACAAAACTGCACACTGGAGGCATCTCAGAGTAAAAACACAAACTGCTTGCAAAAGCTGAGATCAGGATGCTAACAAAATCAGCTCTCCAGAGCATGGATCAGCTTCCCAAAACAGTCTTTGAGAAAGCTACACTTCTGCTGGTGCTTGAAACAGAATTACTTCCTACAGCCCAGTGCTGTAAAACACGATTTTGCCTTGTAAGGAAAGGTAAGGTGTAGTGCCATTTAATTTTGTGGATCCAAATAATTTTGTGGATCCAAAGTAGGCTCCCTTCCTTTTCCCAAATGGGAAAATGTGGCTTAACCCCAGCATGAAAGGTGGTGTTTAACTATCACCTGTGCTTGGGTATTCCCTCCAGGTCAGTCTACTTTCCCAGCATGCAGGGCAGTGACTGGGCTGTCATTAGTCCCCACTTTGGATGAGAGTTAACCAGATAAAGGCTGAAATACTGTGACAAATTTCTGATGTTTAAATGTCAGGAAAAACAACTTCCCATTTGCAGCACAGATCAGCTAATAATTCAGAGAGGGATTTGACTGTTCCAAGTCTCATGTCCACAACCACAATACTGTCAGTCAGTTTTCCAGGCTTGATGGTTATTATCATCCTGAGATTATTCATTTCATGAGGTGACTACTCTCTAATTCACCTTTCAGTGCCAGATGTCTGGATTGCACCAAAGCACCCAGATTAATAGTTAAGATTGTAAAAGCTCATAATTTAGAGTGTTTATGATACTGCTGAAGGAAAAGCATAAATTTAACCTGCAAAGCCTCTCTGATCAGTGTCCAAAGGAAGTCAAAGCAAAATTCTAACAAATTTTGTATTATTATAGAAAGGTCCACTTCTCCAAGCTAACTTAAACAGCCCCTTTATGTTTTCACAAAACACTGGAAAAATTGTAATGGCATTCCTGAGGAAGCACATGTGACTTGAATTGCATGAGTAAGAATGTGTGCATATTGTGTGATGCCAACAATGGGGAAAACAAACTGTTTTACCATGGGGAGGAGACTGGTTTAGTTCACTTACAAGGTTATTAACTCCAAGGTTACAGAGTAAACTCCAATGAAGAGCACAAGATACCTGTTTTAACAGACAGTTGACAAAAGGCATTTGAGATACCACACCATTTTCCACAGAATACCAGATTAACATAAACCAAAATCAGAATGAATGAGATTAGGGCTAGAACAAGTTACGCACTACAGGAAAGCATGTAAATCCCCTAGTTCAAGGAAGTCACACAACAATGGTTGTTTCTCTACTCCTCGACCTCACTTGAGCACTTACTGCATCTGTGGGAACAGCTGAGCCTGGTGCCCCCTCCTCCCTCGATTCCCTCCCATCTCAGCTTGCTGTATGCCTTGAGGAAGAAAAGCTGATCTCCACCCACACGCTTCTTACGTCTCCCTTCTGCTTGGCTGCCTACCCAGAAGGCCAAAAAGGACATGCTTCTTCCCCATGGCACACCAGCCAACCCTTCTGCAGGCACACAGAGATTTCCTTTTTTATTCTTCCTTAAACTTCTGCAAGGCAGCTACAGCCAAACCACAGCATAGCCCAGGGAGGAACCAGCTCAGTGGTGGGAAACACCCTTTTTTTCCCTCCCCATAAGTAAGTCACAGATATCATCAAACTGAACAGACGAATGAAACATCTGCATGTCTGTTTTGCTTCGCTGACCTAATCTGTTTGCTAAACACGTTGGGTTTTAGGATATCAGAAAATCCCATAGTCAGTTGCTTGCTCAGCCTCACACAGCCAAGCTCTCTTATCTAGCAGCTTTCCGTGGAGCATTAAGTTAAGCAAGACTCCCTGAACTCATCACAGGAGCTGCAGCTTATTTATTCAGGAAGTTTAGGCATGCTTTTAAGAACACTGGCAACCAGGGCATTTTTCCCATTCCTAAAGGGAACAAAGAAGCAAAAATACATCCAAGACAAAACCACATTGGATTCCAACAGCTGGGGGAGTAAAGACCCCTCCATCATCATCTTGCTTGTATATCTCATTGTAAAGAACATATTAAAGTGGTGGGTGAGCTGATTCCAAGCCTTCTCTTTCCACCCACAGCTTTTGTTGCACTTCCCTCTGTTCAATCATTCATTCATGCTCCCTCAGCCACTCGCCCACATCTGTTCCTTGCTGACAGCCCAGCTGCACACACATTCCCAATTACACTAACAGCTTTTGTGTCCCAGTGTTGACAGAACAAGAGAATCAGTGGGGAGAGAAGGGTCTGAGAGGCCTCAAGATGGACCATCCCAGGTTTGCAGCACACACACAATTAATGCAGCACTGTTCAAGCTCACTCTTGCAAAGCCACTGAAGATCAAGTTGTTGCTGATTTTAGATCCAGAGGCAGCACCAGCAACCATCAAACATGGTGGTGTTTTCAAAGGAGCTGAATGCAGCTGAAATTGAAGAGCTTTAACTTGAAGAGCTCAGCCTTAACAGCCATAGAAAAGGCAGCTCCCTGTTACAGTCCCTGGGTCAGAGGAAACCCTGCTCATCCAGCAGAGCCATTATACAGGAATATTGTGAAAAATCCATGCCATCCTTTCCAGAGACAGGCAGCTGCCAGGATCTCTGTGCTCAGCTGCAGCCAACACTGCCCATGGCCTCACCAGCACCACACAGAGCACAAGCCTTCCACTGCTGAGCCCAGAGAGCCACACTGAGCAGCTCTTCCTGGGGCAGACTCATGCTGACAGCACCTCCTCTGCAGCTCCCTGGATTTTATCCAACAGCCCCAGCTCATGAGCAAATACAGGCAAAAGGGAGAATCACAGAATGGCTGGGGCTGGAAGGGAGCTCTGGAGATCATACAGTTCAACCCCACTGCTACATGCCTACAGCAGGTTGCACAGGATCCCATGGCGGTAGGTTTGGAATATCTCCAGAGGAGATCCCATAAGCTGTCTGGGCAGCCTGTTCCAGGGCTCTGTCACCCTCAGAGTAAAGTTTTCCCTCATATTCAGATGGAGCTTCCAGTGTTGTCACTGAACACTCCTGAAAAGAGATATTTGTATGCATGGGTAAGATCCCCTGTGTCTTCTCCATGCTGAAGAGGCCCAGCTCCCTCAGGCTTTCCTCATAAGAGATGCTCCAGTCATGTGATGCCTCACATCATACTAAAGAGTGACTACTGAAGAAATTCAGCACAACAAACATTTAGGAGAGAAAGCAATCATCTTCTACAGACACTATTAGAACAATGACACCCAGGCACAACTGGGCCCACTGTTTTCTTCCTCATGTTTTTCTGGCATCCTTTTTCCCCTATTCCCTCATGGTTCAAGGCAAGCTTCAAGACAGTATAGCTGTGCCTCACACAGCAAAGAATCCAGCCCACCCAGCAGTGAGCTACAAGAACAGTCCTGCAAGGAGTATTTCAAGCTCTCAGAGACCCTCTGCATGAACTTGGGCATTACCAGCACAACATGATGTATGCAATAGCAAAGACATGATGGGGCACAGACAAGGAGCATAATAGCAGGAATGGCATAATTTCCTTACTTTATCTTCATTATTTGACAGTTCACCATCTCTTCAGGATGAAACCCACAATCTTATCAGCTGATTGCAGTGACACACACTACATTAAATTCTCCAGCAACCAGAGTGTAATAGCCCCCATAGCTGCTACAGATTGAAACTGCCATTTCAAATCTGTTTGATTTTCTCAGTAGATAAGGATTTCTGATGAATCATTATGTCTCGCTGTAGCAGAGGGGATGGCTTACAACCCAGCTAGATAACCACCAGTGAACACAGAAGATTGTATAGCAACATGATATGCAAAGCATGGAAGAATAATGATGAAATGAAGGCTTTCAACCCTGAATGAATGAAACCAAGTTTCTCAATTATACAGAGCATTAAATAAGTACATGGTGACTACCGGCTAGGCCTATATTGCATCTTTTACTCTCACATTTAAAGAAATGAGGAGGAAGAAGGATGATGCTGTTGCTGTTCAAGCCCCAGCTGAGGCTTGGGCAGCAAGGGTGCATAATCTGAGCACAGCAGCTACTGCACGTAGCTGAAGTCTGTACTGGGATTGCAAGATGCCAACTGGACTTTGTTCAGGGGCCACAGGCAGTGTGGCTGCCACCACACTGCCACAGGTGCATGCACAGAACACCTTGGAAGAGTTTGTCCTGGGGAGAAGTGCTCTCACAAGGACTGGGAATGCTAAACTTAGAGACTCACCCCAAATCCAAGCACTGCAAATGAAGCCCAGTGGACACATCTGCCCTTGAACTTGAGTGTTTTGGCATCACAGCAGCAATTCAGGCCCTCTAACCCACTGAAGTCTGGCTGTACTGCAGGAAGGAATAAACACCCACTTGTAAGGAATTAGGGATGCAACACCTACAGGCTCAATTCTGAGAAGCTGATCATCACCAGGTCTATGGTCATTTGGAAATTCAGCCCTCTCTTCAGTAATCAGCTCTTTTCACCTAACTTTTAAAAAACATAAAGCTGCTCAAATAGAAAGCCTGTATCTGCAAGACTAGGACTAAAGAGCATTATGGCATATGCCAGATGTTTTATCAGGGACAGAGAATACCAGAAAGCTTCAAGCAAAAGTTAAAAGCTTATTTTTATGATTATTCTACCTTAAATTGTTTACTTGTTGCTGGAATATGGAGCACTTTTTCAGCTCAACAGCAGGTGTGTTGCAAGAATCACAGAACAAGCTGAGTGGGAAGTGATCCACAAGGATCATAGAGTCCATCTCTGGGCCCTGCACAGGGCAGCCCCAAGAGTGACACCATGTGCCTGAGAGCACTGTACAAACCCTTCTTGAACTCTGTCAGGCTGGTGCTGTGACCACTGCCCTGGGGAGCTGTTCCAGTGCCTGACCACCCTCTGGAGGAAGAACCTTTTTCTAACATCCAACCTAAACCTTGTGTGTTTTCAGTGGGCTCCACAGAGAACAGTTCAGTGTCTGTCTCTCCATTTCCCCTCACGAGGACATTGAAGACCACAAGGAGGTCTCCCCTGTCTCCTCCAGGCTGAAGAGACCAAGTGACCTCAGCCACTCCTCATAAGGGTTCACCTCCAGACCCTTCACCAGCCTCGTGGCCCTTCTTTGGATGCTCTCTGTTAGTTTAATGTCCTTTTTAAATTCTGGCACTCAAAGCTGCACATAGTGCTCAAGGTGAGGCTGCCCCAGTGCAGAGCAGAGCAGAGCAGGACAATCCCCTGCCTCACCCAGCTGGATGGGTGAATTCATATCACCCACATCCACCTAGAGCCTCCTAGAGTTTAATTTTTCACTGGGAAGGGCATCTAGCAAATATAAGGTATTTCTGAGGAGCAGCAGGGGAAGTTAGTAATAGGGAGAGCACTCTTCAGATGGTTTTAAGATATTTAAATAAATGAGGCTTAAAAGCCATTCATTTTGAAACTACTCTTGCCAGTGATTAACATGTTCTAAAAACTCAGCCTGGTGTTAATCTCTATGGGTAGACAAAGAAACATTAACCTAGACTGTTTGTTCATAATTTTGAAACTGAAATTTCATAAGATACTTTGGGATGCAGTAACCTCTAGAGGACCCCTGTAAATTAATTTTTTTTTTTCAAATATCCACAACCTAAGGAGAGAGGGCTTTAAATTAGTACCTTGCATTAGATCAAATGGCTTCTCATTGTGTTCACTGCAAAATGTGAATTAACAGAGAGACATCACTAGCTGTGCTAGCAAATTATTTTACAATAAATAATATTGTCAGAGACACCCTTTGCTTCCTCTCCCCTACATTCACACAAATGGATTGTAGTAAAACCAGCAGAGCCTTACCTCACCAGAGGAGCCTGTGCCTTTGAAGGCCATGGGAATGAATGTATCAGGATAATTCAGACAAATGCAAGATTCAGGCAGGAGTTTGGGAAGAGAGGAGGGAGTTTGAAAGTTTTGGGGTTTTAAAGCACTAATATATGAGGAAGTGGAGTGCTGCAGCAGTGGGAGCAAACAATGGATGACACAAGAAGCTCTCCCAGTCTTAAGTGCAGTAAACTAAAGCCCCAAAAATACTTAAATTATAAAGAAATGGAGAAGGCTTAACTCAGCAGATATAACTGCACTGTCAGTGCCAACACTACTAGATGTGAAAGCATAATTTATGGTTAACATTTCAGCTGATACATTCTTTGGACAACATGGTTGGAACCACTTCCACATAAAGAGTCTTCAAAATCTGTTTTTCTTTTCCATGTCTTTCATGGACAAATGCCTTGCAAGATGGGCATTTGTGAAAGACTGGGAAAGGGTTTGCTAGTCTTAAAACCAGAAAGTCAAGTAAGAAAGAATAACACCAGAATCTGTCTAAAGAAACTATTAACTTGACATACTTATCACCTATAACTTCAAAATACAAAAGAATGAACCCAAAAGGCAAGCTTGATGGAAAGCAAACATGTATAAATTAGTCACTGCAAGTGTTGCTAAAAATATAGTCGATGCCAGGAATTCATCAATTTGAAAGCATATTTGACATGCATACACAGTAGGCATTACACATTCATAAACATACCTCAGGACATGCCACAGCCACTGGACTTGGGGAAAAAAGTCATCTCTAATAAATGTTTATACATATTTGCATCACAGTTCTTATATTCCTGTTTATTCTTTAGAGCAACCATGGGATCAGCCTATGGTTATCACCCCACCTCACAGCGTGCTAATCCCCAGGTATCAGTAGGAAAAAGCCACTTATCTCAGCAACAGGGGCTGCTGTATTCTCTCATTTTAGTCTGGAACCAGATGTATACAAGAAAACAAGTATAAGGAGGGAATTCCAAATCCTGTTTAAATTCAACCACAGGATTATGCACATGGTGATTCAGCCTGATTTCTTAAAGATAGGGGAAACAGAATTTGTAGATTAAAGTAAAATTAGAAAAAAAGGAAGAGAGAATGAAAGAAAAAAAGGAACAAATGAACACTACAAGCCCTGGTACCAAATGCAAGCATTCAGATGATCTTTTGAAATCCAGTGGAAGGTCAGGAGTAACAGGTGGCTTTGTTACCAGGTGTCAGTGCCAGGAGAGGCATCTTGAGAAGAGCAGGAGCTTAAGCTCTCCTCCTGCCCCTGCCGAACCAGCAAAAGGAAACCAGCACTGCGGTGGCAGGGATTCACAGAAGGCTCCAGGAAGCCCAGCTCCACCCTTCCTGAAAGAAGGGATCAGCTACTCATCTCTCAACAATAATCAAAGCAACCTTGAGGAAGCCAAAGAAAGTGCGTAGCAGAACACCACAAGCAGATCCCATTCAAAATAAGTGCAGATTTGCAAGGCTACCTCCCCATTACACTGCATGCTTTATTGGTCAGAATATGCCTACACTGGAATTTCCTGGCCATTTAATCTTATGGGTCATGCCCCAGAAGAAAACAGAATCAGAAAATTATTACAGTGAAGTAAATTAATTACAAGCTACAAGGAGTACCTGTTAAGCATTAAGGCTTTTGTTTCTTCTGACTTGACTTTATGCATTTGTTGAGCAATGCACTCACACTCAGCCATTCCTACCTGTTCTCCAGCACTACATGACCTCGTGAAGCTGTATTCATGCCACATGTCCCTTAGAGTTACTCAAGTTTGGAAAAAGAATATTTACTGTAGAGTTTAAAAAGAAGAAAAGTAACTGTGGTTGACAGATGTTCTTTTTGTTTTGACATGCTTCATCTAGATCCCACTTCCTCCACTAAAACAAAAAGAAACATTGCATTGTTTTCACCTCAAGAATAAAAGACAGCTCCAAATATCTATTCTTTATGAAAAAAACAGTCATTTTCCTCCCTTTCAGCTGCTGTTAGAGCTTTACTAAGATTTGGGGTATTTAATGATCATGCTTAAAGATACATACAGAAGAAGTTGACTACTATTCTAAATAACCCGTTATACATAGGATAGCACCAGGTTTGTGTAATTTATTGCCCATGGGAGGCATTAGACAAATTTACTGTTTTATTCTACATCTCCGAGTCATGCTGCTCTGCCAAGAGGCCAACAAAATCCCCAACAGGAAGTTAGGACAGATTAGTAAATCTTACACTCTTTATAACAGAGAATCTGGCTGCATGTGTACAAAAAATGAGACCCTGCTTGTGTAAAAGTGCTTTCAGTAAGAATTGATGTGATTCATACCCATTTTAGCACCCTTTGACATGAGGATTTTTTTTTAAAATTATGCAGTGTACATATATAAAAGTGCAGCTCTGCTCATGTCATTTTTTTAATGTAAAAATATGTAACTATCCTATCCCCAAATTTTTAATTTTTTTGTTTCTTTCACAGAGCTTTTCCAACTACATTAGTCCTGGCATACTTGCAATCTCTGATTTTTCATTTACCCTGATGTTACATTTATTATTCACGTGTTACAGCAACACAATATTGTGAGCATGCTTTCCTTTTAAAAGGGTCTGTCAAGCCCCAAACAGTACACACATGGAAGTGCCTTAAAACCAATTGTCCCCACCTTACACTTTGGATATTCATTTGCAGTTGAGCAGACTGGCATTAAAACATGGCTGTTTTTCTTTAATTTTACTGCTGTATGTGAACAGCAAGTTATTGCTCTCTTTTATTTTTTTACATGATGACAAGCTGGAGACATCTGCCTAATACCAATGGTAAAAATGTATTTCAGCATAGGGACAAGACTGTAAGGACACAGTTCTACCTAATTTTTATCTGTTTTAGAGGTTGCTTTTTCACCTGAGCAAGTGACTAAAGCCTCAGCATCATTCTGCAAGTGACGTCAGTACTCAACATAAAACCAGTTATTTATGCCATGCAAGTGCTACGACTGGGAGCAGAGTCCCCCAAACAGAGCTGGGCTCCCAGATCGTGACTGTCTGTGCCTAAAGCAGTTTACAAGGGAGAAGGGAACTGTTATCTCTGTATTCACACAGCTGCCTTCAGGAAAAGGTAACATCAGAACACTGCATTTATTCACATTAACCAGAGTACAGACTGTGTCTGCAAATGTAGACGCAAACTCTCACAATATATTACATGTTTCATTGGTTAGAGGCTTAAGTCCATTTTCAATACATATTTCATTTTGCTACTAGTTGTCTTATTTTCTTTCACCTCACAGCAAGAAATAAGATCACAGCAGGTTTAAAATCATTACATTTTAAAAAATGGTTTAATGTCCCATTAGGAGAAATTTTAAATCATTAAAATGGTTTCATGTCCCATTAGGAGAAATGTCAAATTCTCCATGTTGGAAGAATAACTGATAGCAAATTTTATTCAATATAAAAATCCATGTCTGGAAAACAGAAAAATGCCTATACTGTATGAATATGCCTTACTTGTTTGAGATTACAGCCTGCAGACCAGAGTGCAAGCTCTCTCTCTTTTGGATTCACAGCCCCTCAGCCAAAGCCATCTCACTTGCTGTGTGCCAACTCTTACCCAGCAGTAGCTGAGGAACAAGTGATCTTTCATTTGCCAAGCAGTAAAACCCACACAGAATAATTACTGAGCAACAGCCAACGTGCTGTAAATCAAAAGTTGTTGCACAGCCACCCTCTCAGAGGCAGGAAATGTTCTGGTTGTGTTTCAGAGATGCAGACTAGTCTGAATTTGAAGGAGACCACATAATGGTACAAGCACAGGTCCTAATGAACAAGTCTTCTCTCTGCTTGCTAGGCATCCCAGGTGAATAGGAAGTTGGAATGAATGGTCTTAAATTGTATTAAATCCCACTGCTCTTAGTAGCTGCCAGGCATTTAAGACCAATGTTGTGTTCTTGAGCAAACAAATTTTCCCTTCTCCCCTTATATTTTTCCAAGCCTGTCTGCACAAGTGATAAAAGAAGCCACTGGAAAAGGGTAGGAAATGGCTGGGAGAAATCACAGTAGGCATAATGGAAAGGGGATTGCCACAGGACAAGGCAGTTCCATCTTTTCCAGGATCTTCACTTCCATGTGAGCTTATTGCACTAAGGCTCTGAAAACAGAACTATCCCACTAGACTGCAGACCAGGACCCTGTTATCCACACAGCTCTGCTGTAAGATTCTCAAGGGATAAGCCTTATTCCACAATCTACTCTAAGCAACATGAGCCACAGCATTTAGTATCCTTTCATAAAGAATGGCCATCCAGTAGAAAGACAGTGCTTTGAGAAAGGAACTAAACTCACCTGGATGAAGAATGATGGCTCAAATACTGTGAGAAAATAGCCAATTCCCAGTGGCTTGTCACTTGGGATAGGCTCAGCAGGTTTGCTCACTGCTGCCCACATCCATCCCAAGAAAGAGCATGGGCCTGTCTGGGGTGACACCTCCCTGCCAGCCCTCCCCACACAGCCAAGTACAAGTTATGGGATGCAGCAAGTTACAGCTGGCTTTTAACAAGGACTTGGTAAGACAGAATCCCCATGCCAAACTTTCTTATCAAGAAAGATGCCAAAAGGTCTAAATGTCTCTGATATGAACCACATAGAGGCCACTGCTGCCATAAAAAGCCACATTAGTTTGTTCAACAGCCTTTATGTAAAGCTAAGCCATCTTATGTAAAGATGGAAGAGTATTGCCTGCAAGAAGTTGTCCATCACCTCTTCCACAACCTATGTACTCATATGTACAACAGAACTTCTTCATCTTAATAGCTGTAAAGGAAGCAAACCCACAACTGATATTAAACTAAAGTCTTCAACAACTCCATTATGTTTTTACAGGGAATGGCTTCACCTACAACTGAAAATGCCACTGTTTCCAGATAAATCAGTATTATTTTTCAGAGACAAACCTCCAGTCTAATGAAACTGAATTCACTGACACCGCTCTTCAGTGAGCCAAATTATTCCAAAAACTCATCTCCCTGTAACAAGCACTGACTAATGCCCTCTTGGTACAAAACACAAGCTAACTTGCAGCAGATGCTACTTTAAAATCTCTTCTAAGCGTGGCCAACTCAAGAATATTCAGATCAATGCACAGCATGTGCAGACTCAGAGTGCTGATATGCTCAGCCCTTTCCACAGTTTCAGCTTGCTATTGCACACATGCACGTGGCACACGTTCACTTGAGAGGTTTAATCCATCAAAATCATAAAAAGCACTACTACTTGCACTTATTACTTAAGTGGACAAATTTCTACAAGTATATGAAAAAAAGTTTATAGAACACTCCAGATTTTAATAAAATTTAAAAAAATGGTTTGGGGTAACTTAATCAGGATATACAACTATTTGTGCAGTTAGCATTGCTTTTAAGAGCAATTGTTCTGTATTTCTCTTAAGAGTAATAAATTACAAGGTTCTTTCCTTGCCTTTGCAATCCAATTTCTTATTTTATCTCTTGACTTTTATTCTCTCTCCCACATGTTCCTCCCTTAATTACAACTTCAAACATTAGAGGAAAAAAACTGTCACAATGAATCAGAT
Organism: Lichenostomus cassidix; assembly: GCF_008360975.1. NCBI lineage: Eukaryota > Metazoa > Chordata > Aves > Passeriformes > Meliphagidae > Lichenostomus > Lichenostomus cassidix. The sequence continues at coordinate 12,191,611 of NC_139484.1, read as the reverse complement.
GGTTAGTCCATGAGGTGTGATATTCTATTTAATACTGATGTCAGACTGGCAGATCACTTGGAAACAACACTGCACTGCAAATCAGCTGAAGAGAAATTCATGTAAGCTTTTTCAACAGTCAGTTCCTTCAGTTGATTCCATAGTGGATTTAACAAATGCAAAACCAAAGGAAAGTCAAAGAGACTGCCTGCAGCAGTTGCAACACTTGGGTTTCAAATAGGTGTCGTTTCCTATAGAAAAAGCACAGCATTTGGGTCTGCAGAACATGTTTATACACAAAATTCAGCTTTCTACCAAGGCCAGGTACTTCCCCTATAGCATACTCTTCTATATGCTCAGGAAGAAACTAGAAATATAATTAAATTTATGCTTTTGTCCTAGCAGGAAGCGTTAATCCCTTGAGAATCACATTGACACTATCTTTTCAACCATCTCCTTTTCAAGCAACAATGTCTTCTAATATTTCAGGGATGTAAGAAGTTAAGCAACAGAGTTAAGGTAACCTAAAGGTCAGCAAGTTCTGCCTTGGCACAAGTAGTGCCAGGTCTGATTTAATCCTAGGCTGAAAAAGCTTCCCAGTTCCAGGTTTGCAAGCTTTGATTTGGAGTAACTCTGGCCAGAAACTTCAGTTTAAATCTATTCCAGTGTTATCCAGTGTCAGTAGCTTCCCCAAAAGAATAACTGAGCTAGAGTTCTAATTTCAGATTGGTCCACAGTGTGTTTCAAGGAGGAAGTGTAAGGGCAGTGTAGAGCTACAGTCTGTAACTGGCTCTACAGTAACTCTCCCTCTAGTTTCTGACTTCATGTAAACTGGATATCCCATAGGTTTTCTGAAAGGGAAATTCACACGTGAGAAACCTGAAGTGAATAAGACATAAGAGAACAAACACACAGACAAGAATTCCCACAGAGATGCAGTTAAGGCCAATATTGAGTCTCACAGTTCGTAATTCAGCAACCTCTTCCAAATATCCTGTTGGATATTCAGTGTCATCTCTCGAAAAGGTTGCAGATAAATCAGGCCTTAGTGCAGCATCAGGGAAAGCACCTGCAATCAGCAAGAGGCTTCCACTCACCTCCATGAGAGCAAAATGAATTTTGAATAAGCCTCCTTGTTTATCATACAGATACACAGTGTTTACTTATTTAGAAGACTGTTCTCTCCTTCCTGCCTCAGTAGGTACTCAGCAATTGCTGCACTCCTCTAATACAGTTGGAATATTTGAAGCATGAATCAGAAGGTAATACTGCACATAGTGTTTTGTTAGGTATTTTATGATAGATTACACTCATTAAAGCTGTGATTACTGTTTGTATTTATTGTGTTCCAAGGAAGGATTACAAAACCAATCCTACAGACCTGCTAGAAGGCTTAATTGCATATTTGCTGTATTTGCACCAGAAATTAAAAAGCAGAAAGTTACATTCTTTAGGCAAAATTAAAGTTTGCCCACACATACATAATTTTTTTTTGTAGTTGCTGGATTTCCCCATACTTTATAATAGAGTCCTGACATATAAAAGGCTCCACTTCTGTACTCTACATGATGCTTCAGGGATTAGAAAAGGAGAAATAAATGCAGTTGCACAAAAGCTTAAAATTATTCACAGCAGTAATAGGCACTAGGAGTGGTACCTTTACTTATTTGAGCTGTCTTTTCGCATTTATTGATAGACTCAAGATCAAAGTCCAACTGGGTATTTCTGCTATGTTTTCAAAGTGTTGCATGGAATTATTTGGCACCAATTAAACAAAAAAGTAAAACTGCTTGTTATCATATGAAAAACTTAAAGGTCATGGCATGATGGGCATTGGAGAAAAGGATGAGAGCAGAAATAAATTATTTAAAAACCCCACCAAACTCAACCTTTTCTCCAGTAGCTAACAATGTGTCTTTTACATGTCAGTAAGATTCAGGCATTGCCAGATTTCATCCTTTTGAAGGTTGGTGTTATTTATTCAGCACTTCAAAGGGATTTGAGTTCGTTTTGGCCTCCAACTGTGATCTCTCACATAACTGGAAGAAAACCACATCAGATTTGCAAGAGATTTTAAGCTTTTCTCCCTAGCATAGAGATCTTTCTGAGTCGTATGGCAAGTATGGAAACGACCACACTAGACAGGTAGGGACCTATAAGTCTCCCCTGAAGGAAGCTCTTTAGTGAAAACACTTGTAACACCATCATTTTTCCTGTACCAACTAACACAGCTGTAAAGCCATGCTCCAAGGAAATGACACAGAGACATTCCTAGGGAACACAGATGAGCAAACAAACCAAACCCAAGTCTTCATAACAACCTGTAGCTATGCTGAGATAGGAAGCACTGTAATCAACAACTGATGAATATGCAACAACTCAATAACTTTATTTTGCCTTAGAATAAACTACAGCAGCCTCCAAGTTCTGTAGTCTTATTGTTAGGGAACAGAACATTGTTTCCAAACACAAGGAACAGCCAGCATGTATGCACTAAACATCTGCAGTCTACCAAATGCAGCAGTATCTCCCCTGACATATCTAGCCACTGTTTTAATTGCTGGCAAATTCCCTGACAAAACTCTGTATGCTGGTGCAAATTATGACCATTAATCCATTTCCAGTTATTTTCAAAATGTATTTTTCAATAGGGTATTAATAGGAACTCATCATACATGTGAAGATAATTAATGTCTTTTTCTGGATGAGACTTCCTTTTGAAGGGAGGGAGATAATCACAAAAGGTGGAATCTGACCAGGAGAAAATGAAAACTGCCTTTATGTTATAGCCATGGAGCTATGGAGGCAGCAATCCAGCAAGACAATAAGGACCACTGGTTTCATCTTACAAAATCCCTCTGCCTCAGTTTATGAAACACACACTTAGGACTAAGAATTGGGGTGGTGCCTTCGAGAGGAGAGTGCTACTCTTCTCCAATACAGGCAGTATTTATAGGAGGGATCCTACACACAACCTCAGACATGCTTTGAGCCCAAGGCAGATTTAAGCCAGGTGAGAAGCTCTCTCTCCTCTCAGCCCACATTTTATGTACAGTTGCATAATCAACATTACTTTTCTGTAAAAACAGCACCTCATACAGAAATCCAAAATGCACAAGCATTACAGACGTGAACCAGGTATTGCAGTGGCAATTCTCCCATGAAATCATCAGTGGAGTTGCCAGCAGCACTAAAGGCAATGAAAACACTACAGTTATTACAAAAGCAACAACTGATCTGTAACACAGACAAGAATTACTCTTTGTTCGCAACAAAGATGAGAAAATTTCAAAGAAAATGGAGTTTGAGGCTAGGAAACTAGTTTCTCCAGATGCTATGTCAGTCAGCAGGATCAGAAAGATTTCACTCACAGTTCATAATAGCTCTTTTCCTCTTGACATTCCTTGGAAACCACAACTAAATGGCCAACTGTATGAGGAAAAATAAATTCCCTATATTGTTCATTATTTCCTATATTATTGAGCTAGAGGATGTCTCATGAGTAAGGAATTTTTACCTTTATAGAATCCATCCAAGTTTTTCAAGACCATACTGAGAGCTCTATTTCTAAGTTTGCCATCATAAGCAAAATTTACATTTCCTTTCTTTCCTTCTTGTTACTGGGTAAAAGGGAACACTAACACAGGACGTGCCTTAAACACCCCTTGATTTTTTTTGAAGAATGTGTGTGTGATCCTGTCCAGCAATGACTTTGGGAAAGACACCTAAAATAGAAGAAATCTCTAAGATGTTCCAGTAGTTTCTCTTCCCAGACTGCAAACAAAAATTTCAAGAGCTTCAGTTGGCCTGAAGAACTCACCACACTTGCATTACTGTTTCCTGACACAAATATTCCCATAGTGGATGAAGTTTTTTTATCCTAATTGCAGGCAAAAATTATGTCATTCAATTTTAAAAGTAAACAGGGTAAGAATGGCACTGTTGACTTCACCGAAACTTTTTTCACCAATTTTGAGATGAAACAGTTCCCACAAAGGGAACAGACTAATAAACAGTCAAAACCCCCCAATTTATTTTACCGAAAGGGCAAGTGATATTAGAAGCTCAAGGATATCTGGATGTAAAGTACATATGTCTTCAAAAAGAAATTTGCCATTCCAATTCCCTTAGCTCCTATTTATTTTGCAAATGTTCAGTATAGCTCTGGAAGATTTTTTTAACAGGGAAAAGAAAGGGAGGTTGCAGCATTTATTTTTTCAGGCTTAAGAACAACATTTATGTAATAGGGCTGAGCTTGAACATATCTTCAACCCCTTCTGTAGGAAAGCACAGTTGCACCCTGTTGCTAAGGCAGGACAGAGGAGTTGTCATTTCTCACCCAGAAAGCAGCCTAAGCAACCCCTGGTAAACTCACAGTCAAATCTAGCTCTGCTTTAAGCTTCCAGACACCAAACTGCTTCTCCAGCTTGCTGTCCCCAAAATCACCTGCTATAGGCTTTAAGCAAGTTTGAGCTCTCAGCTGGGAGCAGCATGCTCTAATGTCTGCTTCATTTCAGTCCAGGCCTGTTCAGTTCCTTTATCACAAATATCCCAGTGCACACATCTTTGCTGGGATCTGAGCCTTCTGGTTTATTCCACAGCTCAGCCATTCCTGCCCTACCCACTGCTGTGTGACTCAGCAGTCATTTCCCCCACACCTGCAGTCACTCTCTAGCATTTAGTACCTTGGCTCAGCACTCAGAAGCTGCTCTGACCTGCAGCCCACACAGGCAGGTTCTGTTGCCAAGGGCCTGGCTAGCCCTGTTACTCCACTCTGCAGACACCAACAGCCACTCTTGGAGACTGGACTTCCAACTTTCTGCAACTAGAAAGGGCACAGACCAAGGCCTGATCTACTCTAGGAAAAGGAGGTGTTCAAGGAAGCCAACAGAAAGTGCAATAGAGGATATACACAATATAATCTTACAAGTCTTACAGGATTTATATTGATCCCAGCCTTCAAGTGATGACTGTGTATTTTTGATAAAAAGAGATTTTTAACTTGGCTGCAAAATATATGGTTTGGCTAAAAAGGAACATTAGCTCATTTACCCTGACCATGATACAAACCAAATCATCAATCTCGACTTGGATCTAGCTAGATAGGACATCCTTCCAATTTTGCAAAGCTAGTTAGGACTCCTGCATTTGTCTATTCAGGTTAAGAGAGTTTCTGTGTTCTTCAGCTCTTCTTTGAAACAACAAAAAGAGTTTAAAAATTCAGCCTATGCTAAGCAGTTTACTTTCATGACTAGATAGATGCCACCTGGTCATCTTGGATCTTAGTGTCTGGAATAGAGAAGATACTTCTAGTTAGTTTGCCAGACCAATTAATGTTAATAGCAGCAGCCAGCTATGCCAAATCCTACTCCTGGGGAAAAGACCCAGGATCTGGCTGCAGCTGCTCACCAAAGTAGCAAACTTTGAGTTCTGACTTTCAGAACTGTGCCACATCTGGGGAGGGGAATTTCCTGTCCAGGGTAGCTAGGGAGAGCTGTAAGAAACCAGGTTTATGAATTTCAACAGACAGGGTTTTGATACCATTGAGTAGAAACCGAGAAGGGCAGAACTGTGAGAATACTCAGTATCCTTCATAGTACCTTCTCTTACTACCACTCACCCCCTTCTTCCTGTTGGCTTCCAGCATATTACACATTGCTTTGCCATTCCCAAGTCTATACACAGAGGGCTCAAAATTTTATCTCTTTTTTAATAACCTGAGAAACTTCCCTGAAACTTGCCTGCCAAGAAGACAGAAGCAAAGCCTCCAAGGTTTGAAGCACTTTGGCTTGATTTGTGTATTTTTTGAAGAACAGACAGCAAGTAGCTCTGCTGCCACTCTGTGAGTCACAAATTGCCTCCCCAGGAACTGTGGCTCAGTGTTGTCAGGCCTGGGGTCAAAAGCAGATCTGAGGCAAGATGACACTGACGTGATTTTATTTCTGCGGCAATAACAGAGTGGCAACTTGATCTTACCCAAGATGGCTATTCATTTTCTGAGTGTTTTATAAACATTAACAATTTGCAATGCTCTAAACTGATACACAAGATGGACCATTATTCCATTATTGTAATTTCAGGGAGGCAGAAAAAATTAAGGGAGAAGATGGACTTAAGTGTTCTACACAAAATCACAGCAGTGCCTAAACTCAGACCCAAATTGCAAACCTTGTATTATCTTTGTCTAAAAGTCAACTAATGTGCAAGTGGGATCACATACCAATCACATGGTGTCACCAGTGTGATTTGGGGAGTATCATAGCCCAGTTTTTATCAACTCACACCCCATTCAACCAGATCCTGGCTGCATTACCCCATGAATACAGTCAGCCTTGTTATGAGCACGTGCTGAATGTTTCTTTATCTGCAGTGTCAGCAAATCACAGGTTCTTACTTCTTACTTTGATGTTTTATTCACCATCATGGGTTTTTTTTTCCACCAGAGGTGAAAACAGTAAACATTTTAAATAATTAAATTTAAACATCACACATTATTGTCTGCATTACGGCCACTACAACATATACATATTTATGAATTTTGCTCATACCACACCTGGAGTGCAGGAAATTTTCATCTTACAGATCAAAAACACAAGCAGAGAGCTACCAACAGTCCTTGCTTCTCCCATCTTAAATACAGTATCTTCCTCACTATTCATTCTCTTCGTTAATTAATTTTCAGTGATTTGCTGCTCCCACCCCCCCAACCAACACTGAAGGTAGAGGAAGGGATAAAAGTTTTTTCCTAAACTTCTCTCCAGGAAATTACATTCACATCCATTAAAGTTAAGCAAATACACTAACATTTAAAAGGGATTCAACAGTTTAAGCTGGCAGTCATCCTTGAGCTTGTGTTGCCAGACTCCAGTGGTTTTATTCCCCACGTAAACACTCAGCAACTCAAAGGTGTCACCCTCATGACAGAATCACAGAATCATCCAGGTGGAAAAGACCTCCAAGATCGAGTCCAGCCTCCAGCCCTTGACTAATCACTACCATGTCAACTAGACCATCGCACTAAATATCACTAAATCCAGTCATTTCTTGAATATCTCCAGGGATGGTGACTTCACCACCTTCCTGGGCAGTCCATTCCAATGTTTAACAACCCCTTCTGCAAAGAAATTCCTCCTGCTGTCCAACCTGAACCTCCCCTGGCCCAGCTTGAGGCCACGTCCTCTCATTCTGTCACTGGCTGCCTGGGAGAAGAGGCCAACCTGGCACAGCCTCCTGTCAGGGAGTTGTAGAGCAATAAGGTGTCCCCTGAGCCTCCTTTTCTCCAGGCTGAACAACCCCAGCTCCCTCAGCCCCTCCTCACAGGACTTGTGCTCCAGACCCTTCCCCAGCTCCGTTCCCTTCTCTGGACTCACTCCAGCACCTCCATGTCCTTGTCATGAGTGGCACAGAACTGGACACAGCACTTGAGGAGTGGCCTCAGCAGTGCTGAGTACAGGGGGACAATCCCTGCCCTGGTCCTGCTGGCCACACTATTGCTGATCCAGGCCAGGATGCCATTGGCCATCTTGGGCACCTGGGCACAGCTGGCTCATGTTCAGCTGCTGTCACCAGCACCCCCAGGTCCTTTTCCACTGGGCAGCTTCCCAGCCACTCTGCCCCAGCCTGTGGCACTGCCTGGGGTTGCTGTGGCTGAAGTGCAGCACTCAGCACTTGACCTTGTTGAACCTCATGCTGTTGACCTCAGTCCATCAATCCAGCCTGTCCAGATCCCCCTGCAGCAGTGAAGCAAACAAAAAAACCCAACAAAACCCAAAACCCAGTCTGGACACCTAACAAGACACAACCACATAAAAGAAAAATAATGACATCTTCATAAAACTTTGTTATGCTCAAATTAAAGCAAGCAAAAACTCACGCACAGTTCTCAGAAATCACAGGTCACGCACTCTTAAAAATAACAAGCTGCAAAACGGAACAGAGACAGGAAATTATAAGCTATAAACAAATTTCTTTTAATTAGCCCAGACAGAGCAGCATGGCAACCCCACTATTTCACTTATCCCATTCCTGAGACAGCTCCAGTGGCAGGCATGTTGTGTTACACCCTGCCTACTCTGCTGAGCAACTCTGGCATAGCACAGCCTGGCAAGAAGGGCAACACACTTGGATTCAGGTACTCAACCTCATCTTGGATTGAGCTGTATACTGACACACAGATGAACATGTGGACTTGGAGAAATACAAGTGACCTGCAGCTACTTCCCCTGCCATAATTTTTATGGTGCTCACAAATCATATCCCACAGCAATCATGTAACTTCCAGCTCTTTTTGCAACAATTCAGAGCAATGTTGTATAAAAGCTTTGTTTCACATTCCTTTAGAAGCATGACATGCAGCAGCTACTACTTTAGTATACTTGCTCCTGGAGAAATCTGCCACTAGTCCCTCTGCCTCACGCTTCCCCTGTGTTTTCCACAGGCTGAGCTTTAGCACAGCTCTCTGGCCAGCATCCTCAGCACTTCAGAAAAGCAGCAGCACCCAGTGCACATTCAGGAAAGCAGACAAGCACAACACAACCACAGTGGCAGAGGCTCTCTAGGTTCCCTACCTCACCCTTTCCAGCAACTCCACCTTCTTACCTCCTCCTCAGCTCAAATCTTCACAGAAGTCCAAAGCAGCCCAACTTCTTCTCAAAGGTTTCCTACAGTGATGCAAATTCCAGCCACTTTCTCTTCAAAGCCAGGTGTTCTCTTTCCTGAAAAGCCTTCAGGTAGCTAAGTCTCTCTGGCTCACATTTAATCCCAACAGAAGCATGAGTGGCAGTAAGATGCCAGTAAGGCCCAGGAGGAACCATCTGCTCTATTATAAACATCCTTAAGAGTGCTCCTTTAATCCACTTATGCTGAATCTTCATCAAATCTTTAAAGTTTTACAGCAGGTTCTTCCCTCACCCTGCAAAAAGCCCTGCACTCAGCCCTGCTAGAGAAGCTGGGAGGTCAATTATCACAGCTAATGGCTTCATGCACACCACCTGGGCTGGGGCATGGCCTGGCATATGCAGCCTTCCACAGCCCTGGGAGCCTCTTCTGTCAAGGTGTTGGTCACACCTGCAGCACAGATACATGTACTTACCTCACCTTGCTGAAATATCCCTACATGGTAAGTCTTTCATGTGCCCAGGCCCACATCTGTCCCACATGACAACATGACAGGGGATCTTTTATGCCACTATCTTTCAATTCTTTACAGCATGTGCTTCAAATCCACCTGGGACTACCAGAAATCAGAGACACAACAAGCTGTAATCACCTACCTATTCTACTTACCCTTTTCCAGTCTATACAAAGCATCACTAGTTTTTCTGTTTTACTTTTCCCAAGACACCATCTCTTTTCCCCATAACTCAGCCCTGCTTTCTCAGTATACCTGCCCCCAAATCCTCCAGCTGACTCTTTTTAAAAGTACTTCCCTCCTCTCAGAAGCACATTGACAGGCCCAAGCTTTTCCTTCTCTTCATTATTAAGTTTCTCAAGAGCTGGCAGCCTCCAGTTTTCAATCACAGGATCATTTAGGATGGAGAAGACCTCTAAGATCATCAAGTCCAACCATTCACCTAACACAGCCCCGTTCACCACTAAACCATGTCCCTAGCACATCCTCCTCAATTCCCCTAACAGAAACAGCAGGTGCTCTGCCATTCCCTTCCCAAATTGACTTTTCATCTTCTTCCCATCCTTGTACCCAGGGCTGGGGACCTCACCTTTCAGACTCTGGCTTGAGCCTGTTATTGCCAGGAGCTACATTATGACTCCTGTTCACACAGTGTTCAGTTAGTCCTCAGATGATCAGCTGAGCAGACCTCTCTCTCCTTTGCCCTTAGTGAAGACTGAACAGTGCCCAGAGGGACTAGTGCCTTTCATAAGCTACCATCCTTGACTGAGTTTTTTAAAAAAACGGATTATTCTTATCTAAAGTACAAAAGTACATTTTGTAACTTTAAAAAGGAAGTCAGTGTTCAGCACACAAGGGGAAAGCTCTCTTCGAACCATCTTTCACTTCACAAGCCACAAATCACAATGTGTCCATGACATTAATTACAGCATTTAGTGTAGAATTCAATTAATGTAAATAAAAGTAATTACAATAATTATCACTACTGTGGTGCAATTATATTACTAATTGTGCCCTCTCAAATCATGATCGCCCTGACTTGCATTTCTGGGATCAGCTATGTCTTTATATACTGCCTGCCCCTCTTCCCCTTCAAAGGGAAAAAGACCAAGCAATTTCCTCCCTCGCACACAGCATTCCATCACCTACCAGCAATCCAGCCAAGATATCCTGTTCTGACCTGCTAGTACAGATATACTAATCCTGTTAGGTTTAGTTGTTCGGGAGACAAATTGAGTAGATATAGCTGGGGACAAAGCAGAAATCATGGCTCATGCAATGTGTTTTATTATGCAGTTATGGATTGAATTTTTCTACCAATACCAGTATTTTCAAGTTTCTTGTAAACCACAAACTGGGATGCAGTTTCACTTTGAAAATACAGAAGAATAATGTTTCCTGAACCCTCTGGGTTGGGAACTCTGCAGGTATTTCACACCCACACAGGACAAGTAATTACCAGTCAAATGTGGTTACAGCTCCAATTATTGCTCTACAGCTATGTTTGTACCTCTGTTTGTGTCTAAATCACAAGGCAAATAAGCTCTGGAGAGTAAATCACAGTCCTAGGTACACCAGTTGCCTGAAGCAAACAGTTCCTTGCTAAGAAGCCACTTTCTTTCCAGTGGAAATAAGAGTGGATGCAGAAAATGAGAGGGTGGAGAAAGGATGTTACTCACCCAGGTGGCATCTCAGTACAGCATCAAGACTTATCTGGACACACAGCCAGTTGTCAGCTAAGAAGTACTCTGACATCGCACTGGTGAGATCTGCCTTACAAATAGTCTGGCATCTCTCTGTTGTGTTTTACTCCATGAGCTTCCTCCTCAGCATGGCTAAGTAGACTAGGAAACAGAATGTTAGTCAAGAAGTGAGGCTGCAACCCAGCAGGTGATTAAAAAGTCTTCAAGAACTGATGACATATAAAGTGTCGTAGAGAGCACATTGAACCAGTATTACATTATGGTGTTCTAAGGACCAAAGGTTATAATTTCTCAGATAAAATGTAAAATGCAGGTGATGCTTGCTGTGACCATTGTTCGCTTTTCAAAAGTCAGAAGCTTTCCTTTCAGTGACCCAGCAAAAGTCCCTTAAGTCATCCATTTTTTACTGCTTTTGTAGCTGCATTCTATGCATTCTATGATCAGAAAAAAAAATTAAAGTCAAAAAAAAGAACATGCAAAACTGAAGAGTGAGGATGTTAGTCCATGCCAGTTTTTATCCCAAATGTATTAGAATACAATTATGACAGAACAATTTTGTAGTGCAGAAGCACCCAGTACCATATACATTTAAGACAGAAAATCCTGTGCCTAGAACTCACCATGCAAATATATCCTACTACCACTTCATGGAAATACACCATCACTGTGTCACTAATAGATACTGCAATTTTGTAACAGAGTAGACCTTTCTGATTAGGACTGACTGCCTTATCAACATAGCTGTCCTTCTCCCTGCACACACTGTGGATGGACACACAGAACTAGGTTTATCCAGCTCACACAGACCTCTCCCAGCACAACCCTTCACTGTGTGGCACAGACACACCCATTCAACGCCTCACCAAAGAAGTTACACACAGGGCAAGCCCAACTCTACCATGCTGGCTTCAAAGCTCACAAAACAATCTTGGCAGAAGACAGATCAAATACAAAACATCGTGTGTGTGGTCATATTTAGAAATCAGCTCTATGCCTCCTGCATACCCAAAGCTCTCCCTGAAGTATAGAAGAAATTTGTTACAAATACCTTAGTGAAAAAGGCCTTTTGTTGGTATCAAAGAAAGTCATTCACTTCATCTGCTAAGTGTTTTTTCTTTATGGCAAGACAAGTGATCATAGATTTAGTTGTGACTGGAAGAGAAATAAAAATAATAATTTTTAAAAAGAGTAATTTTCATGGACTTATTCTTTGAAAAATAAAAAAGGGTCAGGAAACTTCATCTATTTCCTTGCCAATTCATAAAAGCTGTATCTTTGATTTCTCTAATATACTAATAAAGTCAAAAGTTAACAGAGGTTTCTACTGAAAGAGGACAATTCCTCTGCTGCCACAGAGAATTCTGCTCTTTAGTACATGACCATGCATCACAATAGAAAAGTTTTTTTGCACTTGGGTCTGCTGTTTGTAGAAGGAGTTTTCAAATCACATCATAACTTACTTCTAATGAACTGTTACCAATTTGAAATCACTACTAAGATTTTTTCAAGCAAAAGGGCATCTGTATTATCTTACTAATAGCTTATTAAAATGCTCAAGAGCTTCCTGTAAAATAGAAGTTACAGAAAATAAGTGAGGAAGAGAGACACTGTGATAAACCTTACAAGATAATTTCAGCATATGAAAAACCAAGAAACTATTTCAAAATCCTCTCAGCATCACACACAAATAGGATTCTTTCAAAAATAAATGTTCTAAAATAAGTTTTCATTTGCAAGTCATTGCAATGACCAAAAAAAAAAAGTGTGACATGGCAACACAGAAACAACTTGGAAATTACTTACCTTTCTCCAGTCAGTTTTTTATTGTTGCATTTACAGTGAGACAAACATTTCATTAGCTTTCCCCCATGAACTGAAAAAGTGCAGTTTCTGTATCCTTTAGGCCAATGCCATCAAAGCCATTTCGTATTCTCTAGCTAACTAAAGCTGTTTGACTCATATCTCATGTTTCTTCTAATTAGATTGTTTTTTCAATCTTCAGCACTAGAGGAATGCTGCTGCACATGTCTTCTCAAGAACCAGGCCAGCCAGAGATGACTGCTGCTGTTTCTCCTACTGACCAAGGCTAGCTGGATATAAACAAATTTTCTTCCTGTCTTTGATACTACTACTGTTCTACATAAGAAAATATCTGGTATAATAATGCTTTTATTGAACTGAATTACTAATTGTTATTTTTATTTTCATTTTAATAACTCAGGCATTGCCAATACGAACTCCACAAAACACCACGAGGCTAATTTTGGCAACTTCATGGGTCTGACTGTGATTTAAAGGACCCAATAAGACAGCCAGAAAGCAGTAGGAAATGAAAAATTATCCATGGAGGTAGTCAAAATAAGGAAGAATGTTGAAGTTTTTTGTCCTCAGAGTCAGGAACTATTATTTCTCTAAAGGAAATCAAATTTGGATCATATGAATCCTTCACAGTGCTTTCACCCAGAGCAGAAGTTAATAGTTGTACTATGGAGAATTACATTATTGCCTAAATTAAAAAATTCAAACTACATCTTCCTTGCAGTTCACTTCCTATGATGTTCTGTATCTCCTATTTTTACCACAAACCTTACTGTAGCACTTACCTTTAAAACAGAAGAAGATGCAGAAACTGTGGAGGGTATTTAAATTAGAATAAAGCATTAAAATCATACTATCAACCACAACACATGTAATTACATTATCTTCTTCAAAAGCAATGTAATGAGGGAAAAAAAAGGAGACAATATATGGGTACAAAAGGGATGTAGTTGGGATTAAATGCCCAAAATAGAATGTAACCTTGTCTTTGACAGGTGCATTACATTACAGCTGGTAGATTTATGGCTTTCTCTCTAGTCTTCATCTCAGCAACCTTTGTCAGCTTGACACACCTGTACCTTTTGTACTGAACTGCAAGACAAGGGGATGAGTTTCTTCTCAGATTGTAGAGAGATAACTTGTGCATCAAGTGTTGTAAGAGCTGTCAAGGCACCTACAGCATTCCTGAAAAGTATGGGATATTTTAGTAAAATAAAATAAAAGTCAAGAGCCACAACAGGCATTTGGTGTGTATGAATATATGAAATTGTTTGCTGGCACCTACCAATCTACAGAGTAAAAGCCTGCAGAAGGAAATCCAAGTCAGTGCCCTGCTCTGCAAATCTTGGAGATCACTGGGAATCCTAGAATTGGAATATATGTATTTTATATATACTGGACATGGATAACAAAGCAAAGATATACAGACAAACCTGGTCATACAGGAATCAAAAAGCTTTGTTATGTACTAAATGTCCCACTGGCAGAAAAGACCATTTGGTTTGTGACTAAAGTACTCTGCTCAAAATGAGACTTTGTTCCATCTCTAGTCTGCTCTGTGATCTAAGAGCAGGGTATTCCAATGACTCGCCTGTCTCAGCTTTTCCTCCTTAGGGAATTTGCAAAAATCAAGTCTCCTTTGCAAATACTTAGATTTAAAGGTGAAAAGTACCATCTAGGCATATTATTAAAACAATCTGATAAACTAGGAGTGGTCACATTATTATCAAGAAGTCTATGAACATTCATAGTTCCTATAATACATTATTGTCATACTACAACATTTACAAACAGCTTCCATCCAAGAAATCAACAAAGAAAGAATTAAAGGGAAGACATGGAGTGGGTGGGCTTTTCTTCACAGTAACATATAGGGCAAAAAAGAACTACTAAATGTTTTTCAATACAGCAAGTATCACTGGCTACTACATTTACATTTTTCACATTTATAACATATTTTAAAGTATTATTTACAACTCCTGTGCAGTTTGCCTTAAAGCTTTTATTAAACACTTAGAGAAGTCATTTTTTTCTAAGGTAATTACAGATGAGATTCAAATAAAATATTAAAATAAATACTTTACCTGGTAGAAAAAATATTTTAACAGAATTAAAAATTAACTATTTGTACCTTTCTACAGCAAGGAAGTACATCAAAAATAGTATCTCCTTTGAAGCTGTAAAACTTGTTGAAAATCAATGAAAAAAGTAACTTACTAGAGAATAACAACACTTCCTTCAAAGTAAAGGGTTGATTGAAATGGAATATATTTTTTTTACAAATTTCCTTGCGCTCATCTTACAACAGAGAAGCAATGGGTAGATGAATTGTTTATTTGAGAACAACTCATACATAGAAGCATGATTTTAGAAAGTTCACACGCAACAGATTGTGATAAGAATTTGTATATTTTATTATCACTTCCACCCAACTGCACACAAAGAAATCATTCAAATTATGAAGAAAGCATACTGGAATGTTGATTTTAGGAGGTTTGGGTTTTTTTTCTAAATTCCTCTTTGTGAAACTGAAATACTGATTTTTAAGGGGATATTTGTGAAACTTAAGTATAAAACTTTATTATTTTCATAGAATACACAATGCTTGAACATTTTTTAAGTACTCAATATTTCTAAAATGTTATGGAGTTGATAAACAGTCATAAATTTAACACAGGTTCTCCCTAATTAAAAAAAGTGGTTCTCAAAATAAATCTACAATTCCCTAGTGTACTTAGAAAGAGAAAAGATCAAAAGCAGGAACTGGTGTCTTTCCTCCCAGTGTTAATTAGTAATTTAAAATCTTAGCTTCATTAGTACCTACTCTGAAATGGTTGTTTTATTTTTTCTTTTTTGGTGGGGAATGGGGATGCTACACAGACAAATCCTGCAACAAAAGTCATGAAAATTCACCAGTTTTGAAACTGCATGCCTTCATCACAGTTAAAAAAGGATATGAAACTCTATTATTTCCTTTAAAATGCACATCTTCCTTGTAGACCTCAGCTTTCAGTTGGTCTTGAGTTGCATGTAGTTGCATGAACTGTGTAATTCTACTGGCCAAGTTACACCCTTTCTCTATGACAGTTCAGATATGTCTGATAATTTTAAGTAGAAATACAAATATTAGCATAATTTTTTTGGCATTGTACAGAAGCTGACAGTTCCTACTATTTGAATCAACAAGTCCTAGAGAAGAATTTCCTGTACTTGGGGCAAGAGGGACAGGACTGGCCTTGCCACCATTTCAAAACCGAGTAGATCAAATGAATGTCCCTTTGTGGATTTCAAGTGTCTTCCATTTGCAATTCACTTGATGTCTTCAGCACTGGTTCTGTTTTCACCCATATGATCACAGCTCGATATTTCCTGCATACAAGGTAATCATCAGGATTGCAGTAAACCCTGTTAGCAAACCAGCATTCTGAATAAGGAAGAATGTGAGATCTGTCTTTCTTCCTGTCACTTTCTCCCGCAGCATATCATTCATCTCTGGGAACTGAAAAAAGGGATATTTTTAGGTAAGTATTGCCATCTCGTGGTAGCATGCTTAATTTAAGGCATTAAGAACTGAACCACATTGCTGCTTTGGACTGAATATTAGAACTAACAGGGGGTAAAGGCAGTCACAGGAAAAAGTCACCCTAATTACCCCGAAAAAACACTCCACCAAGGATGGTAAGATGAAATGGTGTTTTGTTCCTCTCTATTGTCACTTCATCTGGTTGTGTCTCATGCAAATTTTCCCTTTTTGATTCCAGCAGTCACCTAGGTTCCAGTTGTTGGTCCATGTGTTGCTAGGAGCAGCTGCCCTTGTATTGCTAAAAGTTGTGGTTTTCCTTCACTAGCACAAACAGAGAAATCCTTGTTTGGGAAACTGAAAATTGGGATTCTTCTGCTTTATCGACAGGCAAACAATACAGTGAAGATGAAAGCATGAACAGCCCCTCAGAAATCAGACACCTTTTGCATGTAAGAAGCTCTGGTGGGCTCGTGAGGTCACGCAAGGGAGAAAGAGAAGACTGGTGTGAAACTGGTGGTAACACATGCACTATTACATTACAGTGCAATGAAGGGATCCTTCATTCCATAACACACATCTTAATGGTTAACACAAGAGCAAAGGATGACTGATCCACTGCTAACTGCAGAAACAAAGAGACTTCCTCTGGGAGCCAGTGGAGGTGATGGCAGAAGAGCATAGGCATGAAGTTCCCTGCATGGGATGATTCAGAGTATGTGCTTGCTGCAGATGAAGTCAACTAGAGTGGCTTTTGAGAAATAAGCCTTTAAGTTTTCTCCTCTTCAGCCAAGAGTACTATAACCAGAATACAATGAAGACAGTTTATTTCAGTCTTAATTAGGAAGCCTTCAGGCTGGGTGACTCAGAAACCGTATCTTTCTTTGATCTCACAACACGAAAACAGCCACTGAAGGTAATGCAATCCTTGAAGAACAGGCTAAGGTTAGCAGGAAGTGCCCAAACCTTCCCAGAAATCGTTCCAGAGTTCCATCATACTCTTGCACAAGAGGCAGTGACAGCAAACCAGATTAACTTCATGCCACACAGCAAGGCTCATTTGTGCACACACCTCAGTGTACATTCCCACCTGCCCACAGCCTCCCCACACCATGATCCTATTGGCAGAGGTTGGGCTATGCCAATACTGGAAGGAAAAAGAACAGCAAAAAGAAAAGGAAGAAGGCATGGCATTCCAGTTAATCCTACCTGCTTCTGGACAAGCAAACCAGAAGTGTGTGAAAATCGTAAGAAAGTGGAAAGCCAGATCTCTGTACAGAGCACTTGAATACCCTATTTCAGACTTTTCAGGGGGAAGAAAAGTTCAGGTAGGTAACTGATACAATCCAAAAACCTATAAAAAGAAAGAGAGGAGGGGACAGGGAGAGAGACAGATGGAGAGGAACAGAGAGAACAGAACAACAGATACAAAGAAAAGAATGTTACCTACTTTGATGGATTTAACAATAAATTTGAGTCACTATATATTTATGCCATGAATTTCACACATCATAGTTCAGTACATTACTATTCATTATATGAGTGAAGCTAAACGAAAAGCATTAGTAATTAAGGTACTGCAAACTTATGAAATAAGCTACATACAGTGTTTATAGTTCTAACAACTTATTAAATCAAATACTATTACATAAACTATCACAGTATTTTATTAAATAGTCACTATATGACAGCTCTTAAATAGAACCAAACCAGGATCCCAAATCTTTGCAGATTCAGGCCTCATTCTTCCAGTTCTGCACTCAAATGGATTCTCATGTGGCAGATGTAAACATCTTTGCACCTATTGTATCTGTTCTTACAACACTGAATTAAACATAATAAAACTTAAAACTCTTGAAAAATCTCTTATCATCATAAGAGGAAATTATGGAATATTGATAACTGCATGTGAATCCAGACTTTGTTTCCCAGTGTCTAAATACAAGCTGGATTTTAGCATGATTTCTTTTCCTGTTGTCTTGTAGAACACTTTGAAAAATAAATTATAGACAGACTATTTGGAATAGAGCTCAACAAATTTTTCAGTCTGAACCATGAAACTGAGGCTGGCACTGTTTAATTTAAGTTAGAATAGAATTTAAATCATGTTTTTCATTATCACTGTGGTTACACAACACCTTTCATTCAGCTCAAAACTTAATACTTAACTTCGTTCTGTTTACCTTTCTTTTTTTGTTCTTCTTTCACAATATACATTAAAGAGACAAATGAACCTTTTAAAAATAATAAGGTGAAATACTCTGACACTTTAAAATGCTGAAACTAAGTGTTTATACACTTTTTATTCTTTGATCAAACCAGGCCAAATTCATGAAAAGCTTGTATCTGTGTAAAACTCTTTTTCAATAATAATAATATGATGAAGTGAAAGACTTTAATATTCATAAATAACCATTCTTATTTGTGCACCTCCATTAATGGTGTAATTGGTTTATTATTATTATTATTATTAGTCACTGGCATGAGAGGGAGAAAATACTAAATTCTACTGGAGAGACTTAGTGCAGTATTTGTTTTTTTGCAGAGAAATAAATAAGTAAAAATGAAATTATATCTTACCATATCTGCCAGAGAGATGTACAGGAACATTCCACCAGCTATAGCAAAGATGATGTTAGGAGCAAAGTTGTTGCCTACTAATATTCCAAAGGCCAGCCCAATATAACAAGAACATGCAGATAGGAAATTGAAAAACAGAGCCTGCCGAGTACTCATTCCTGCATTAAGCAAGATGACAAAATCCCCTAAAAGAATAAAAAAAAGAGAAAACCATATGCAGAAAACAATATTGTGGTTCTTTTCTGATTTCAAAGGCAGTCAGAAGATGCAATTTGTATGCACATTATACAAATCCCATGTATTGTTTTTAGTCATGCAAGTATTTGATGAGGATTTCCTTTCAATACCAAGGAAACTGAAATACTCTAAACAAATGCAAGATTCAGCCAAGAGCACAGGAACACACAGCTACATATGATGATTTTTAGTTTAAAAATTAATTAATACAACACTGTACGCAGCACATATAAACAGGATAATTAATACCTCTCCAATATATAGTCCCAGCTTCCACCCACCTGCACTTGGAACTTCCTGTGCCAGATGTGTATTTTGGTGCTTGGGAACTTTTTGATGAATATTGTTTCCATTAGTTTGTCTAAACCTTCTTTCAACCTCTGCCAACTTTATGCCAGCACAACCACCTACAACAGTGATTTCCACAGCAAACAACATGTGCAATGAAGTTCCTTACCCAGCTCATGAGGGAACTCTTCACACAAGATGGCTATGGAGGTACTAAGCCCCTGAAGCAGAGACAAAGTGAAAGAAGCACCAATAGCCAAGCCATCTATGAAATTGTGTACAGCATCACTCAGTGTCACCATCCAAGCAATGGTCCCAATCTTGGACAGTGGACGCCCCTTAAGACACTTGCATAAGCTGCTTTGGGTAGCTTCTTCCTAAAAAAAAAAAAAAAAACAAACCAAAAAACAATAGAACAATTACACAAAACACTGAATAAAGAAGCAAATGAATCATGCTTGTCTTTAAATGAATGCCAAGTTTAAACTAAAGCACCACTGCATACGGAGACCAAATTGCTTGGTCCAAGAAGCACATGACACAGCAGCAGCACCAAATGTTTTCTGTTTCAACGCGGTAACGTGCAGGGCCCAGCCACCCTTCTGACTGCAGGGTCACCTGGATGCCCTTCAGCTGAGACAGGAGGCAGTTCAGGCCACAGTGGTCTGAATTCCTCTCTGGAGTCTCCGTCAGATCAAGACAGTCCCAAGCCTCCTCTGCCACCTCTGTATAAGCATGGACAGTCAGGAGGATCTGATCTCAGTGCTGGCAGCACCTGTATTTACAAAACTGCCACCATGTCATGGTCTCAGAGACACACTCAGCTGCTACAGTACAGTACGTTATATATATATAATGGGTTTATAATGTAGAATGTGTCTACAGTATAGACACATTCAGATGTTCCATAAAGCTCATTTCTAATTTTGGGCAATGATAGTCAAGTTCAGCTATTCAAACTAGTTTCTACAAAGTGAAAATAGTTTAATAAAAACACTGGTGGCTAATTTTGACTGCACAATTAAAGGCTCAGAGCATGAAATCAACAGGCTAATATAAAGCTGCAATGCACATGCACTCCAGGGATCTCACTAATTCTTCCCAGAAGTGGAAATAATTTATACATGCAGTGCCATCAAATAATTAAAAACCTGAAGCAGATAAAAGGAACTGCCATTTTAACTGGGAGCACAAACTAACCTCCCCTAAAAGTTGCTGGTAATCCACTTGATAAATTTCTGTACACACATACTGTATTTACAGAATATTTTCAAGCACTATAGTATTTCCCCCATTAAAAAAAATTGCTTATAAAGCATTAATTAGTGCTAACTTACTGGAACACATAAGCAGTAATATCTACATCTGTGTGCCTAAGGACATACACATCACAGAATCACAGAGTGGATAAGGTTGGAAGGGACCACAGTGGGCTCAAGCAGGGTCATCCTAGAGCACATGGCACAGGATTGCATCCAGATAGTTCTTGGATACTTCCAGTGAGGGAGACTCCAGAACCTCTGGGCAATCTGCCCCAGTGCTCGGTCACTGCACAGTGAAGTTCTTCCTCATGTTCAGGTGGAACTTTCTGTGCATTGGTTTCTGCTCTTTGCCTTGTGTTCTAGTGGTTGGCACCACCAACCAGAGCCTGGTTCTGTCCTCTTGGCACCCTCCCTTCATAGACATCAATAAGTTCCTTTCTCAGCTGTCTCTTCTCCAGGCTGAACAGCCCAGCTCCCTCAGCCTTTCCTTGACAGACACCCCAGTCCCCTCACCACCCTTGTGTCCTTCACTGGACCTGCTCCAGCAGCTCCATGCCTCTCTTGTGCTGAGGAGCCTAGAACTGGACACAGCACTCCAGAAGTGCCTCACCAGGGCTGAGTAGAGGGACAGGACCACATCCTTGACCAGCTGGCAATGCTCTTCCTAATGCACCCCAGGACACCATTGGCCTTCTTGGCCACCAGGACACACTGCTGGCTCGTGGATGGCTTGTTGTCCACCCAGGTTCCCAAGTCTTTCTCTGCAGAGCTGCCTTCCAACAGATCAGCCCCCAGCCTGTTCTGGTGCCTGGGGTTATTCCTTCCCAGGTGAAGGACCCTGCATTTGTCTTTGTTGGATTTCAGAAGGTTCTTCTTTGCCCTTCTCTCCTCACACACATACATGTCCACCTCTTGAAGTAGAAGGGTGTAGAGGAACACCTCCTTCTCCTTATGAGAAGGCCAAAGAGTATTCCAAGAAATTTTCTTTAGTTATTAAAAACAACATTGCAAATTGTTTTAGTTTTGCCATATGCAAATGCTACCAGGCAACTTAATTTTGAACCTCAAGGAAATAGAATGATTTAAAAATTCTTACAAAATCACTAATGACAGACGTCTATCTCATTATTTGCTCACAGGACTCTTATCTGACTACATTCTTGTATGCAGGAACTGCTTTGGGACAGGACAAAAGTTCAGGTCAGGAATTTGTGAGTCAGGTGCCTATTGCACTGCCTGGAATCCGTAGATAATAAAGCCTTGGTTGAGTAGTGCCAAAATTGCCACAAAGCAGCTCCTATTCAGTCTACAGGAAGTTCTGAAATTATACTTTTATGATGTAAAAATGAGCAATGTTACCAAGAAGTCTGGAGTTTCCCTGCTGACTCAAACACAGAGGTTTTAGACTTGTACTACGTTGTTGCCTTTAGATTTTGAAGGCTTTCCTCTCAACACTTCCTCTAACACAAGCAATGCCAATCATATTTTTGAGATTATTAATTTCTTACCTATTTCTGTTTGAGATAGGATCACTTATGTACTATTTCTGTTTGAGATAGGATCACTTATGAGTAATAGACCTCTGTCTTAATCCATGAAGATAAGCTGAACACCACTTTAAGAGAGAAGTATTACAAAGCAAACCACATAAAATACATGAGAAAATCCAAATACAATTAGTAAAGCTCTTCCACTAAGTCATCCAGCTCCCTGAGCTAAACAGAAAGATCTGTTCCCTGTTTTTTCCTGTTCTCTGGTGACAATCCTCCAAGCTGACTACAAACTGGAGGAGGCATTGTTTTGTAGATCATCCTGATTTCTGCCTAAAGCACATCATCTTTCTTGCACGTTTCTAACTTCACTGAGGAAAGGGAATTTGATACAAAGCACAAATTTTCATTTTAAATAATTTACCCCTTTTTTTCCACCAGAAAGAACATTTTAAATAATTACAATTGATTTAGGGTACCAGTATTGATTTACTTCTAAAAATTACTGTCTTGATCCAAACTTTAAAAATGCAGAAACAACTGTAGTTAATAAACTAGGAATCAGTTTCTGAGAGGCTTCTGAGATATACATATGGCTATATGCCATTTACATTTACTGTGTGAAGTATCATGATTCCTGCATGTAATCCATTTTAGATAAATGTCTTGATGACTTCTCTAAATTATATAAAGTACAATGAAATTGCTTTTCTGGAGTTACATTCTGCACTTTACTAGATCATGTATCTAGCAGAAGTAGATGAACAAGTAATGCATATCCTTCATGTTTAAGATAAGGCAAACTACTGACAAAAATACCCTACACATAGGGTTTCAAAGCAAAAAATCGAAAATGTCTGTATCTGCTGGACTGTTTCTACTTTGCCATGGTAGCTTGGCAGACATCAATACAGAGATGCCAGCTAAGAAGCTCTGTAATATCCAATTGAACTGCCAGGTTTAGTTTTCATTAATTATTAGTGCAGTTCTATACCATTTGTATCTCCACAATTCATGGTAAACCAAAAGCATCCTTGGTATTTTTGCTCTTCTAATCACAGGGGCTTTTTTAAAAGTCACGGCCTCTCTTTTTTCCCCAAACTTAAGAAATTGTACAGAGACTCTCTTATTTTATCCTATGATCTCTCAGATTACTATTGCTGTTTACAGTGCATCTCTGATTCCCTCAGACATGAACCAGACATGTCCTTTGGAAGTGCCCACAGGACAAAGAAGGAATCCTGACACTGCCTCCAGGGAATAAATAAAGGCCACTGTAAAGTTTTGTTATATAACTCTAAGAGTGTGCACTCCAGAACACAAGATGTTTCAGCAATTTGTCTCTGAAACAACTTTCCTTCAAAGTTTCTGTTGTCAAGCCACATTTCAAAGCATAGTAGATACAAACTTTGGGCAGAGCACAAAGGTATCCAAGGTTGCAATTACTGCTGCAAGTGAAAACAGAAAGTAGGTGGCTAATTAAACATTTACTCTGGCAGTCAATCTGTCCTGGCACTAGAGGAGAGAATATAGCTGGATCCCCACAGCTGAAAACAGTTACCACACCTTGTCACAATCAGGCTTCAAAGTCCCTCCTCAAAGCCTTCATTTTGATTTCTGACTATGCTGTGTTAGCCCTCTTTAACAAGCTGTAGATTATGAGGACACATTAAAATTCTCTTAGGTACACGTTGGCTTATGCCAAATGGTTTTGTCTTAAATATTACATTTTTGTAAAGTTGAATGCATACCTACCTTCATGTCATTGCCCCAAAACTGCCCCCAAACCACCTCGGCCACATTTGCCCTCCCCTGACGCAGCCCTGTTGAACCTCACTGGAGGAGGACAATAGGAATGATGGCTTTTTGTTGCTACCTACAGTATCATAGAATCATTAGGCTGGACGTCTAAATTCATGGAATCCAACCACTGACCTAACACTACCAAGTCCACCACTATTCCATCCACGTAACACCTCAATGCACCCTTTAAACACCTCCAGAGATGGTGGTTCCACCACTACCCTGGGCAATCTGTTCCCATGCTTGATAACGCTTTCTGTGAAGAACTTTTTCTTAGTATCCAATCTAAACCTCCCCTGGCACAACTTGGGGCTGTTTCCTCTAGTCCTGTCACTTGTTATTGGAGAGAAGAGACTGATCCCCATGTGGATACAACCTCCTTTCAGGCAGTTGTAGGGAGTGATAAGGTCCTGCCAAGCCTCTTTTACTCCAGGCTAAATAATCACAGCTCCCTCAGCTGCTCCCCACAGGACTTGTGCTCCAATTCCTTCACCAGCTTTGTTACCCTGCTTTGGACATGTTCCTGCACCTCCAAGTCTTTCTTGTCAGGACCCAAAACTGAACACAGGATTCGAGGTGCAGCCTCAGCAGTGTCACAGGGGAATGATGACTTCCCTGGTCCTGCTGGCTGTGCTGTTCCTCATACAGAACAGGATGGCACTGGCCTTCTTGGCTGCCTGGGCTCACATTCAGCCACAGGTTATCCGACACTGAAATTTCCCTTTAGCCAGCCTTGGCTCCAGAGTGGATTTTACCCTGTTACTTTCAAGAGGATTTAGTACAATGTATTCTCTTCCTGGATTATCAGCAATGGAGACAAAGAAAGAGTGAAAGGTGTGAATTTTCATAAGAACAGTAAGGAGAGGAATCTTTGTCAAATTTTAAGTTCTTAAAGTGAAGGCTGCATGTAAAAAAGAGATGTGAGAGTATTCCAGAAAGTATCTTGGGGTGACCGACACTACTTCATGATCACAAGTACCACATTTAAACTAGCTGCTAGAAATAAATCCCATACAGTTACATTTTAGTATTATAATATATGGTATGATTTTGTTACACTATGCATAAGCAGATGGCTAGCCAAAAGGTAATACTGGAACAGGTCCAGATAAAACTTCTGGTTCAGAGGACACAAAAACAACATCCATACCTCTGGAGCTGACTGTCTCTGCAGAGAGTGGAGGGTTCTTTTATTTGTTTTATAAATCTACAACATGCAACTTACAGATACTCATCATACTAATTCCCTCATGGTGTCCATGCAACATTAATAATTAAGTATGTTTCTTCTAGTTTTTAAGATGTTCAGTATCCACCACTCTTCATAGCATTTCTGTAGTTAGGATAAGTACAATTTTAATGCTTTAAACTGCGTGCATCAAATGCCCTGTGAGCCTGCAGGGTCAATGCAGAACTCCCAGATTTTCTCCTGGTTGTTAGGGACTGCCTCTGGCCTGCTCCTCTCTGCTCCCCACGACCAACTTGCTGGCTAATAAACATGGATGGCAAACCAAAAATCTCTATTATGAAAAAAGCCAGCCTTAAGGCATCTGAGATTTTTTAATAGTTTGTTGTTTTTTTTAATAAGGGACAGTACTGCTCCTCTCTGCATATGGAGAAGCACAAAACTTTCTCTTCCTAGTTCCACTTTTTTTCTCAGACAGAAGGAAATTGTATTTGCAGTATGAAAACAAAGATAAGAAATACAGAGAACATATCTGAAAGATAATAATACTTAAACCAGGAGGAGTGGCTTGTGTCTCAACATGACATCCATGATTCCCCCAGTATCCAAATATAGTGTATTTGGATACACAAATAGTGCTCAGAAAATACTGCATGAAAGTTCCTGTACTAGTTTTTCTCTTCAATCATTGATTCAGAGGAATCAGGCTTTCACAAATGATGGCTTTATGTATTCAGGAACAAAATATGGATCATGCAACAGTAAAACACACTATCATTCTTTCAGCAAAACAGTAACAACAACAAAATCATAATTAACAAAGTTGTCTGATTAAATACATCTCTCTGTCCTACCCATCCCAACACTGATATAAAATAGCCCCTTTTTTTGGATGCAAATTGAATGCATCATTCAGCTTTTTAAGCTTGCCCCAAAGCCCTGTATTTTTTTCATAGGGTTCAACCAAACTATAAGCTATAAGTCTACAAAATCCTGACAAAAGTAATAAAAATTCATATTAACTCTCCCCTCAGATATGCCCATATAATTTTCAGGCATAAAATAAAAAATAGACACAATCTTCATACCTGTGCTGAGACCACACTGATGCTGTCAAAACCAATATTTCCGTTGCTCTCTATGACGGCTGAATTTGCATAACACGTGCCCCCATTGCTGGATGATGGTGCTTTGGGTGGGTTAGTCTTATCCTGAGAATGATTCTCTTCTCCATTTTCAAAGTAATTATGGCCAGTCTAGGTGACAAATAAATAAGAAGCTAGTTAATTAAAACAAAAGCAAAATAGCAAACGCAAGAAAATAAAGACAAAAAGGAAAGTGCCAGGGGAGATCATATTCATGCTGCCTTGCTTTCAACACCAAGTGATTGCTGAAATGAGCAGCAATGACCATTTAATTTTGTTAATGAACTCCAAACATATCTAAGTTCCTAACTTATCTCTTACTTTTAGCTAATCAGAAAACATGGGAGACACTTCATTTTCATACCTTTATGTAGAACCTCCCTGACCAAAAGTGATCAACATTTGCTAGTTATTCATGGTTGCTTGTCAAATAGAGCTTATTAACCTTTGTCAAATGTTTACATAAATAAAGAAAAACTAACTATTTTTTCCTTTTTTTTTAGCTATTCCAAATAAGGGACAGTTTATCACCATAATTTTCAGTATCAGCAACACTTTGGGAGGGGGAAACTCACAGTAAGGCTGAATTCCTAAGGTAAAATAGAAAAACTCCACACATTTTATTCAAGTAGCAGGTATCTCACAAAATATGACAGGTACTATAAGGCAAGGCTCATTCAGTCAGTGATAGGCTTCATTACCTTGTTATAGAGCTTTAGTATCACCTTAAGAATCCTTTCCACAAAGAAGAGAATATAAAATCCACCAAACACAGCAACTGCTTTCTCCACATAGTTATTTACTTTCGGGTCAAACCCAAATGCCTAACAGCGAAGAAAAAAGCAAAGCAAATTAGTCTGCAGTCTTAGTACATTTCCAGAGAAACAAACAAACAGATGTCACACTACACAGATACCCCTTTTTACAAAAACTGTCTCTATACCAACCATCAGTTCCCATGAGCTGAAATGGTGGAAGATCCTGATCTTTTCATAGTTTTTTAAACTTGGACAAAACATTAACAGTGCAGCCTATTAAAGTTCACTACAATTTTATCCAATGTATTTCTGTCTAGAGGCAGAATAGCCCTTGGTCTTTCCAAATGAACAACAAGACATAGATCTTGATGGTTCTGACACATTCCAGAAAGGGATCATAACTAATGGCACTGAAGGCCACACAAAAGTCTTTGAAGATTGCAACCCACACACAGAACCCCACTGCAGCATGCTTTCAAAATTAATACACTTTAGAAACTAT
This sequence comes from Lichenostomus cassidix, assembly GCF_008360975.1. Classification (NCBI taxonomy): domain Eukaryota; kingdom Metazoa; phylum Chordata; class Aves; order Passeriformes; family Meliphagidae; genus Lichenostomus; species Lichenostomus cassidix. The sequence continues at coordinate 12,164,210 of NC_139484.1, read as the reverse complement.
TATGCAAACCAAATAATGATTCCCCTTGCTTACCTCTGGAATGAGCTGGAAAATTGCATTAGAAAAGAGAGTACCAATGGCCAAGCCCACAAAGTAAGTTAAAACCTTGGGGAAATATGACTTCTTTAAGAGAGGAGTTAAAATCAGTCCCAGAAGTGATGCCAAGTTAATGATACTCACAGCCAGGAACCCAAATCCCCAAACTGTGGATAAACAAAGAGAAATACAAAATATTTTAGTATAACACCCACTACAGTCTGCTTGCGATTTCTCTAATTGCTAAATTGGCATGGAACTCGTAAAAGAGTCGTTCCTTGATTGAAAATAAAATTCACAAATATGAAATTCTTAAAATGCTTAGGTAGTTAAGACTTATACCTGCAGAAAGGAAATATCTGAAAACACTTTCGAGGACAACCATATGAAAAATGGAAACTGTGCTTGTAGAATAAATGGGCTAGCCTGCCTGCTGCTAATATAAATCAGGTCTCTCTACAGTCAGTGAAGAATAATTAAGGCTTAGGCCAACAGTTGAACTAGCTATAGCATAGAGAAAAGACAAAACTTCTTACTAGTCCCAGAGTCAGATCCAATTGCCATTTACTTTAAGGGATCTCCAAGACAAAAAGACTGTTGTCTCGGCTGTACTAGATGTAAAAATTTTTCCTGGTAAAGGATGACTCCTTCAAATCACCCTGTGGTGGTATCTCAGTTCCTAACACTCCTCCCTGCTCCTCTTACTCAAAGAAGTTCTGCTGGCTGAAAATGTTGCCCATCACTGCTTATCAACAGGTGAGGTGATAGCTGATAGTTAAGACAATTATAATAGAGAAATGAAAGTGTATAAAAGAGGTCCTAGGTTCAAAAAAAGGACATGTGGTTTAAGTAGACAATGGAGAAAACCTTTCCTAAGAACCAGTAAATGTACCAGGGTTCAGCATAATTTTGTTTCCTTCACCATAAGCAGTCTCAGATTTCTAGTGTTCAGACACCAGGACTTGCAGACATCCGTACTATAATTATTCTAGAGTCTGAATTATAGGTTGCAGAGGTGTTGTGTGGTTGATGTTGTTTCTCATAAGCATTTACAAAGCTGTGCCTCTATGGACAACTTTTTTCCCCAGTGGCATCTCAAATCCCTGTGAGTACAAAGAAAAACTTTAGAAGTTGTGCTAAAGAGGTCTGCAAGGGTACCTCAAGTGATGCCACAGAACCACAAAGTAATCCACACAGACAGAGAGCTTGTCTTTATTAAAAAATTAACCACAATTAATAATAATAAAAGCCACATAAATAATAAAGGCCGAGATGAGTTTTTTAAAATCCAGAAAGCTGCACCATTATAAGCTTGTATGTATGTACGGAAGTTACCATAAATTCCTCTCTGCGTAGCAGAAACTAACAGATCAGATTATAATCTGATACTGTTTCCTGGAACACAATTGGCAAACACATTAAGCTATATTATTCACCTGCAACTGGGGTGGCTCTATACTGTACCATGTCACAATGTTTTTATAAAATTAATTTTTTATTATGTCAAGAATAGAAAGCATTAAAAATATTCAAAGCATTTGCAGATGTATCAATGATAATTAGAACATTCATTTGCCAGTTCTGAGAGAGCTACACAGAGAGAGGGAAAAACACACAACTAGATATGGGGAAATTCAGTAAGCTACATAAAAGATTCATTTTTATTAAAATAAATCACAATTAGGCTTGTAAATTTATTTTTTAAATCAAATTTCTAATAAATGGGTTTCCAATGTCATTGTGAGTCAGAAAACACTGGCTACAGTTTGGGATTACTACAGAAGCACAAGAGTCTTTTCGTTTAGTGCATGGACATCTACACATATCCTGTGCAAAAGTGTACATTTTAAACTGAGCTGACAAAATTCCAAGACAAGCAATGTTGCCAAAGTTCCTGCATTAAGGACTGTATTCCACAATATCATGTATGCACTGCTGCCTTAAAAATGGTTTTATTCATTAGGACTCCATCCACACTAGGCTATTCATGAGTCCATACATCTCAGATAGATGGTTAGTCTGACTTTATGCACCTGAGCAGGGCACTCGGATTAGGACTCAGTGCTAATTCTTCCTCTGAGAATGATGGCTCAGTCAGCTTTTGCCAACTACTATTATTCTTTCTGTCTCTAAACTGTAGCCCAAATAAATGTAGCCCAAGATACCCAAAGGCACAAGAAATCCAGAAAACAAAATTGCAGGAGTGCAGCAAGTAAGATGCCCTCCTTAGAACACTTCTGCTCATCACTATTCCTTATAAGAACAGGCAGGCTCAGGTTCTTCCCTAACCTTGTCCTAGGACAAATAGGAAGTTTATGGAGACCTTTCTGAAGAAGTCAAGCAGAGAACACAGGAAATGCTCATCTTGGAAAGGAGGAATGTCACTGGGCAGTTCCAGCTGTTTAATGCATCTCTTTATACCTCCCCATTATCTTTCAGAGAAGCAGGCAAGGGGAGGACTTGAGTGTGCCCCAAGGTCAGATAGGTTAGATAGGAGTTTTACAAATCCCAGGAAAAAAGATGTAATGTATGTTGCCTTCCAACTTCTACTCTGCTTTGGCATCTCTTATTTTTTATTCCAAGTAGCTGTTCCTAAAGCTCACTGCACTGGTTTCCTCTACACATCTTGTCTGTTAGTATTTTGGAAGACAGTGTATTGTTAAGAGAGTTTGGGTCCCTGGGGAGAAAATTCGCATAAGCTCAGCTGGAAACAGGCATGGAAGATTTTGCTCCATGGGCAGTAATCAAAATCATCTGGTCTCAATGCTACTATGATACAGATTCAGTTTGTGATGGGGTGGGGATGTATAAACCAACAGCTGCATTGGGCACTGGGCCTTTCTAGGGATCTGTGTTCAAAACAGGTACCACTGTGTGTCACAGTGGTTTAAAATGCCCTAACCATGGGCCTTGCAGATTTCTTGTGCTGCAACCAAGGGAGGGGCAGGGAAAAGGCTGCCTTGCTTATCTGGCTACTGGACATTGCTTCTGAGCTGGCCAGATAAAAGAAAAACAAGAGGGATGGTCTAAATAGCTTAGGAGGTTAACTGTAGGTCAAGGATTCCATGTACAACCTGCGTAAACAGCCCCCCTCCCAAAAAAAAAGAAAAGACAAAACCAGAGAGAACAACAGATCCTGCTCTCCAGGGCAGATATGGCCTTCCCGGCAATATGTGTCTCCACATGATATAAGCAATCTAGAGCAGTCATACAGTCATGCTAAATTGGTGCCATGGTTTCAGTGATTACTCAATTAGAATTTTAATCTTTGACTGACCCAGCAAAGTGCTACATTTTAGGAATGATCTCTTACTAAATAATTCTTACTAAAGTTGATCCCCTATATTAATCAGAATGTTATTAATACTAATATTTCAAAAGTTATGAAAAGCACTTTTGTGTATCTTCTCATGAACACTGACATTAGGCACTACTAATCCAACATCCTAAATTTAACATTAATTCAGCTGACTCCCTTGGAACAGTAAATTTATTTGGAATACTGAGTCAAATAAATAGGTCAATCTATATTTGATAATAATTAGTACAGCAAGTGATTTCTTTAATCAGATAAATCTTCCCTGTCCTATGCTTTTTACTGCACTGTACAGTTCTGTGCACAATAAATACTGGAAGAATAGTGTGAAAAATAGGAAGAAGGAAGTTTAAGGCTACTTAACCATGTAATGATCTTCCTCATGGAAGGGTCATCACAGAAGATGACATGAAAGCAGGAGTCAGAATTTGGAAAGAATATGAGTATTTTTCCTCAGTAAACCAATCATTGGCTCACTTGATGGTCCTCCTGCAAATAACTCCACTCAAATGCAGCCCAAGTAATTTTGCCTTGACCTGCCTTGATACATGGAGATTCCACCAAGTCTCATTTCCCAGTACAAATCATCTGCACAAATTTCCCGTCTGTACTCCCATCCTCTCTCCTATTAACCAGCTGTTAGTGAGAGTCATTGTGTTTCAAGACACAAGCCATTATCCAAACAAAACAAGACAGAAAGACTCTTCCTTAAGCAAGCAAAATATTCCAGAACTTGCTAGTCAGTTCTTCCACCTTTCTTAAAGCATTTTAAATAGATCGTTGTCAAGAGATACCAATTTTATTTGGATAGTCTGCTGACCTAAAACAGCAGGTTATGTTCCCACTTCAGAACCATATCCTCCTAAACAAGACGTTCCTGTCATTTATAGATAAATGCTTACTATTCCTCTTAAAAAAACCCATTCCAGTCACAGCATTAATGCAACTAATAGTAACTAACCTTGCAAGGAATCTGGTTTAGATGTGTCCACAAAGCTTTCCTGCTGATCACACGGGTGAAAAATTAGCTGTTGCAAAACGGCAGGACATATTGTAGAGAAGCTGGAATTTGATATGTGACTGTTGTTTGGTATCCCATGCAAAGAAAAGATTTCTTCACTAGTCAAGCACTGAAACAAAAAGAGATTTTGACAACTTAATACATTAATGCAAGCCCAGAAAATAACACATACAGAGAGAAATCCAAGAATTACAACATGGAAGTACTGTAATGCATTTTTGGGGAAGGCTACACAGTGTTTGTTGTGCATGAAAATACTGTGATTGTTTGATATGCAAAATGCTGAAGTGATTCAAAGTATTTCAAATAAAATAAATCACAAATCAATAAACCACTTTTTAAAGAGACATTTGCAGATCTTTTGCCGTATGAACTCAGAGAGATAAAGCTCACAATATATTTGGAAAAAATAGCTTCAAAGTACTTAAAATCTCATGTAATTACAAAATAATTGCATTTAAGAGCAGACTAGATACAGTTAGAATCTCAGTGACAGAGTATGAAAGGAAATGATTGGTAATTCAGTGATAGCTTATTCATGTAAGCAACCATTTCTACTTTAGAACAACACTTTTTATCTCCCCAAATTAACTCCTTAAAAATGGTCTAAAGCTAAACAATTTCATTCTTCTCATAGCAGTTACTGTTAAGGGCAAACATTGCCTTGCAAAACCAGGAAATAAACTCCTACTTGGGATCTTCCCTTTGCCTTTAGCTCAGGACATAACAGGGTCTAGTGGGTCAACAATAAATATATTTGGCAGTACCAGGCCAGGGGCAAGGCAAGGCTGGTTCTTCTGTCATTTTCAACCAACAAGATAAAATACAAACCACGAAAAATCATAAACTATATATCTACAGAAAAATTAAGTGGTTTTAAATGCTCCAAACTGCTAAAATCTTTCAGCTAACACTTTCTGTTCGTTCACATTCTTTATTTCCTACAGTAGTAAGGGAAATTGTTCTTTTTCTGGGTGCAAACAGAAGTTTTGTGCAGTTATTGCTGCACAACAAACACATACCAGGTCTTGAGTCTCAAGACCAAAAAAATCAAATGTTTTCTTCTATTTGAGACACCACTTAAAGAATAACTCTCCCTGTAGCAAATCTCAGTGTGGTTGCAAGCACAGAGCCTTAGTAAAATAAACACATATGGTCACTCCCTGCTCTTTTCAGTTTTGCTAGCCTTCAGATTCCACAGCACTTTTCCAAAAACTCAACATTATTATTTATAAGGCAATTTCTTCCTATAGATAGGCCAGAGTGATTGCAAGTCATTTATTTCATTAGAGATGCTTCTGCTTCTGTTAATAAATATTTTTGCTACTGTCCAAAGGATGAAAGGCATGCCTACATCACCTGAATGTGACCCTTTTTGATTTTCTTGGAGGAAGAGAACATGCAGGGCAATTCAAGCAACTTTAGCAAAATTATATACAGAATGTTTCTGTCCTTGCTTTTTAACAACACAGTCTAGTGGAGCACTCAAGCACATGCTTGAACTTAAACATAAGTACAAATTTTGTTAAGCCCATGAGACCCTGAAGACTCAAATATACAGAAGCAAAGTGCATATAATTTCGTCTTTCAATGTCAATGCTAATGTCAAAGAAGTATCACATATAAAATAAATATAGCTTATAACAGCAGATTTTTTTGCTTTAAAACATGTTGCTCCATTTAATCTATATGAAAGTAGTGAATAAAGAAATCATCACTGAAGATACAGTCTTTAACAGGCCAACACAAAAACCTCTGGAGCTTTCTAAACTGGTTATGTGCCTAATCATTTTACTGTTAACTCTTCATTTTGGAATAATTCAAAAGGCATGGCTAATATGCCCACAGGAAAAAAAAAAATAAGGAGGATAGTTGTGGTCTACAGGAATAGCTCCTGTATGGTGCTTATTACCAGCTCACAAAACCATTTCTGGATGTCTGTGGTGAAAAACCACTAGGAAAACAAGCCAGTAAGGGCTGAGAATTTATAACATAACTATCTCTAAGAGAAATTACCTTTAACAATCTCATTCCTAAAATACAGAATGGCTTATTAGCATTTTAAAATACCAATAGATTAGTATTAACATTAATTCACAAAAAAAAAAGGTCAATAGGAAAGCAGATTAGGGAGAGAAAATAAATCAGACACAGCATAAATTAATAAACTTGACATTTGCAACTTTGCCTGCACACAAACACATGAGACATACCATCGGTGAAGAGCTCTTTCATGTGAAATTGAGAAACAGCATTGTATTTAATTACTATTATTATTTTGATCAGGGACAAACCCAGAGGATAATGATTCTTATAAATGATTCATTGTTATAAGTCACCTCATACTCTCAGTAAACTCCTACTTACATCCAAGAGGCAAAAAGCAACCTTGCATGAGTTCACTAGCACAATTAAAGGATTAATTGAAAAACTGAATCTATTAGAAGCCTTGGACTGGAGCAACACATGTTTGCACACTGCAAAACTCTGCATTTATCTTTTCAGAATAAATAAATGCATTAACACAGCCACAGTGCTGTAAAACATAAAGTATTTACTTCGTAAGACTGATGGATCATCTCATCAGAAAGAAAATTTAGCCTCATGGACCAGAGACTGAAAATGATGTCCTGACTCACCAAACCTGCTGTCGTGTCTGTCCCCTGCTGTTCAGCAAGACTTATCACAGTGATTAGGTGAGGGGACTGGCTGTAATGTGGCTGTCACCCAGTGTTTAGTAAACAATTGCAAAAAACTTATAACTGATCATCTCTGAACTATTCAAAAATAATTTTAAAAATGCTTTCATCAAAACTGGGGATGACTTAAATCATAGAATTTACTCAGTTACAAAATACTGAGACTTAGAAAAAATTAAACCACCAACTAGGTTATTCAAACAGATGTTTACTTTTACCGTGGTAATAAAGCTCTCCCAAAAAATTATTTGACTAATGTAGGATTCTACTAACTGGAAAAATTAACAAAAAATGCTACAGTAACAACGACCTTTTAAGTGCATCAGTCCCTCTTCTGATCTTCTGCTGTGTTCTTGTCATTGCTCCACCTGTTTTATCTGTAGCATTCCACATGTGAAGCACTAAACAGAATCCTGCACTGCAGTTTCTAGATGTTGCCAGATTACATACCAGCCCAGCCCAGCCCAGGGATGAGCAGTAGCAACAGCAAAGAATAAATGCAGTGAATGCCTATCTGACAAGCTTTTTTTTTCCTTCTTCTTCTTTTTTCTTTTTTTTTTTCTTTTTACTTTATACTTAGTTTGAGCCTGGAGAAGGCAAAATAGAGACACACAACTATGCCTTCCTCAACTTACAAGTAAGAAATGAAAGCATCTAATGCTGATGTGGTAACACCTTTCTGTCACTTTGCACAGGTAAGAACTGGATGATACAGACAATCATTCCTTCAATAAGCAGCACTCCACGAGAATGAGTCAAAGCAGATGAAGCTGCTCAAATGCACTTGTGTGCTTTAGGGATTTCACACACCCCTGTGACATGGTCAAGGCAGCTGGCCATGCTGGGAGCTGAAAACTGTCCACAAATACTGAAATTTGCTGAAAATATTCTAGAAATAAGACACTTAGAGGGTACAACAACTAAGCCTATCTAGCATCTCACTGGCCAGGCAACATCAGTTCATGGTGTTGGATCCAGACCCTAAGCCACACTCTGACACTGTCTCCATTCTTAAAAAAAGGACAAGTTGTAACTAGTGAAAAACTAGCCAAAAAATCCTCAAATCAAAGCAGATACTATCCTGCCCCTAGCATATCTACTAAATACTGAAGTTACTAGATTTTGACTCATCCTGAGATGAATGTTAAATATATCTCATTGTGAATATTAACAAAAAAATTAATTTTGTCCAAATGTTTTTGTTTAAAAAAAATGCATTACATTAAAAAAAAGAGTATTCAAGTATAACATCTAGACTGGCATAAATAATTTAGGAAAGTCAAAGAAGGAAATAGGAGCATGATTTTAGCACCTACAGATTACATCAAGGCACAAAAAAGTGGTGATATTAAGCTTTCTTTCCAGTGCCCATTTACCTTTCATGTATTTTTTAATCAAAAATTTTGAGCATGTCATTAATCCTGGCTACCATACTACAATGAATCCAATGATAGAAGATCAAGTATGGTTTCATGGTTTTTGCATCTTGCTAGTCATGTAAAATACAGAGCGAGTAACAAGCCATCATCTATTAGACTGCAATTGCTAATTTTACCCCTATTAGCAGGACTAAAATGTCTAGCAATTCCATAGTAAAATGTGAAAAAACAGCACTGGCTACTATTTGTGCTTGCTCAATTACCACTTATTTCTCTGACAAGAAGTCTTAGCTTACATATTAAGAAAAGGTGATTACAGAAAAATTGAAGAGCAAAGAAAATATAAACACACAATAAAAAGAATTATAAAAGTGCACGATGAAAGAAAAAAGTGACCAAAAGCACAAGAAATTGGTGACAGTTCAATCCAAAATTCCAAAAAGGTGCTCAAAAAATTTGATTTTTCTTCTATATAAAACAATTAGCATCTTTACAGCCATCACAGGACATGATTTACCACAAATGCCTACACAAGTATACACTCAAACACTATCATCAACAAATCAAATCCCTTTTTATTCTCCCTTTTCTTTTCAAGTCAACATGGTATCAAAGGAAAACAGAAATCAATCCATCCTGGCTTATACACCCAGACTTTCAATCTCTAAGAAGATGGATGAGCTTCTGGTGGATCTTCTTATGAGATGAATAGGCTTACCAAAATTGTTGCACATGAGACATTAAAACTAAACACTAATACTGGGGTAAAATTACAGAGACTGTTCCTTCCTGCCAGCTACTCTATCACTGTCCTTTACAGACCAGCTATCCACTGAAAATTCCTTCAGGCTTGGGATGAGGGAGCTCTGAAGAGCAGGGTATGTTATCTTGATTTGAAGAAAGGACTGGAAGTCATCCTACTAGCTCTGGACATGGAAGTTAAGAACTGAAAGTCTAAGATAAACCTTGTGCCCTCCTACAGTCAGATATTTGTGCAGTATGAATGGATTCAGCCTCCTTGAGGAAGATATGAATCACTCTCCAGAGATATTGACTTCCCTCTGTTGAGAATCAGTAGAACTTAAGCCTCTGATGCCTTCCAACACTCAAACTTCTTGGCCACTTCATGTCTTCTGTCATAACCAGGAGACATTCTGAATTATCGACTTGCAAGCACAAAGACTCACGGTGTTTAAAAACAATCATGCAGGATTTACTTGGTGTGAGTATGCATTTGCATGGACCACCTACCCAAAGTCATGGACATACCTGACATCTGTAGGGGGTCAAAATGCACTTGCTTTAACGGTTCAAGCTGATGGAGCAGCCAAAAGGTCAATTTCAAGAAAGAATACAAGTAACTCAGTAAAAAAGTATACATATTTCAGTATGATACCCTAGATATTATTCAGCATGAACACAATTAGAACAGACCTGTAAAAAAAAATTGTTTCAGTTAAACTTCAAGCTACTCATGAGGAACATGCATTTGCAGTCATAAGAAAGAGCATTACTTTTTTTTCCCCTCTGTAGCCCATGCCAAAGCTTGTGTACGAGAGCTACGTGCTTTTGCAGATGGAAAACCTGAAGGACTGAAGAATCTACTCATTTCTATGCCCCTCTAAAGAAAGCTGCTTTTCATAGCCATATTCACAGCTCAATACTGCAAACTTGTATTTAGCATGTGTGGCTGGGAATGTTTATGTTTGTAACACACTGAGTTGAAACAGTGTTCAATTTGTGAGATTTGAAAGCAGTGACTCCTGCAAATATTGCTATGTTTATACTGAATACTACATTGAATTCAGTGGAGTTAAGTCCCACTCAAACCCCTCTAAAACAAAGAGAGCTTATTCAAGGATTGTCTCCTTCACAGAACAAGCAGAAGAGCTACTACTCCATGCTAAAAAACAATTCTCAAGGTCTCTAGAGCCATCATCCCTCTTCTGTTTCTTAGGAAGTGGAATCAAACCAGAGAAAGCAGTCATTCCTGCTTTCACTTTTGTGAGTAACTTTGTGTCTCTGATTTCTGAGCACATGGAAATCTCCATAAATCTCAAAATTTCCCTTCAAGAAAACAAATTCAGTCCGGAACTGTACAGGTAAGTGAAATCACACAGACTTTACAAGCAGCAAGGAGATCTGAGTTTCATATGGAGACATTAAACAGAGTAAAAATATTTTAAAGAGAAGTCATATTCCAATGATACCCAGTCATCAAATTAAACATCAGTTTAGAAAGCATTTGGTAGATTAATCAATGGGTGTACACTTTGCACTCATCTTAGATAAAAGACGTGACAATTTCTGAAAAAGTTTCTTTACACAACCAGACCTGTTTGTACAATCGAGTTTGTACTGTCTGATGACAACTGTATTTTAGCAAGTCCTGAAGGGTTGCTTACTCAGCTCTCGGTGGGAAACACTAGCTGGTTCTCATACCTTCCTTGCTGTTGGACAGGTGCTATTTAACCAGATAAAGCGACAGTTTGAGGGCACCGAGAAGGGAGAGCTAACGCGGGGGCAGCCCGAGCTCCCTGCGGGACGGCAGCTTCTCCCGCGCCGCAAGCTGCTCTCACCGGCGGGACCTCCGCGCGAAGAAGCCTCAGCAGACATTTGCCCCCTCCCTCCTTCCCGGCTTCACCGTGAGGGAACACGAGGGCGGCGAGACGCAAGACACTACAGAGCTGCCCGGCGCCCCCGCTCCTGGACGTGTCCGGCCCGGCCGCAGCCCCGCGATCCCCGTACCTGGTTGTAGTGCAGGTGTGCGAGCGGCAGCGCCGAGCCCAGGGTCGGCGCGGCTCCCAGCCGCCGCAGCAGCGCGGAGAGCTGCGCCGCCGACAGGCTGTGGTTGGCGCCGAAGACGCGCAGCACATCGTCGGAGAAGCTCGTCGAGTTCGCCGCGCCCAGGAGCTGCCCGTCCATCCCGACGGGACGCGGCGACTGCGGCGGATGGCGCAGCCCCGCCGCGCCGCCCTCGCCCCTGCCCACGGAGCTCGGCGGGGCGGGAGCGGGGCCTGTCCGCCCGCCCGGCCCCTCCCCGGGGGGCGTAGTGGGGCCGCGGGGCGGGGGCAGCGCGGAGCCCCCGCCGCTCCGTGAGGCCGCTCCGCTCCCCCGGGAGGGGAGCCCCGGCGGGCCGCGCTGCCGCTGCTCGGTCCCGCCGCGCCGTCGGGCCGCTTACCGAGTGTGGGCTCAGCCCCGCCGCCCGGGGGCCGAGGGCAGCCGCGGGGCTCCCCGCCACCTGGTGTCGCGACAGAGGGTGGCGCGGGGCATTCCCAGATGGGCAAAGCGGGGATGAGGCTGCACAGCTCCCGGTTGCCGCCAGCCCCGCTCCCGGGGCCAAGGGTCACACAGCCATCAGGGTCACTGTCCCCGCTGCCGTTCCCAGCGGCAGAGCCAGCCTGCCCCGAGCTGCTGTGCGGCACCCTGCCCCACGCCCAGCCGCCCTGACCCACTGATGCCACACGGATCGTGCAGGCCAAGGTCCAGCCCGGCAGGCGCTCGGGGATGGTCCCGCCGTACACACCTCGCCAGCGCTATCTCCTCAGCCCAGGCTCCTGGACCTTGGAATGAGTCCTTCGGTTGGCAGCCAGTTAGGCAACCTGCTTCTCTCAGGCCCCCTCCCTCACACCGGCTGAGACATGGATTTGTGTCTAGTCTACCTTTTTAGGAAGGATTAATGCTCAAAAAAGCATGTGATTTCATGTATGCTTTTTAACTAACAGAGAAAATTGTGACTGGTCACAGGCATATTCCTGGGGGCTATTGCTCATGCTGCAGGACAGCAGCCCCAGCTCAGCAAAGATCTGTTCTATTAAGCTGTTCTGTAACTTCCTTTTACAAAATTTCTCACTTTTCCATGTAATGGACAGAGACAGCATGTTTTGAAAGTGTTTGGTTTGGTTTGTTTGTTTGTTTGTTTTAACATATTCTCCTTTAGATCACTGTGGAACAGTGCTGAATTATGTGAGCTGAGGCACAGTTTCAGATTCCAAATTTTCTGAAACCAGAATTTTGTCCTGTCTGTGCCAAGTAGTCCAGGTAACAGCACCATGAAGGAGGCATGGTTAAAAAGATACTTCACAAGCAGCAGAACTGATTTAGATAAATTCTTCATTAAAAACTTCCATGCCACAATGCACAGAAATATCTAGCAGGGGGGAAAAATGCCAGCAGCGTAACCCACTACTGGGCAGGGAGGAAAAAAGTCTAGAGACTAGAATCATATTGATTCTAACACTGAAAAACCTGTCAGTCTTTCTGAATTAAAGCCTGAATAACTGATACACTCTCTCACTTGCATTTTACTTGGTTGGTGGCAGCTATAACAGCCCAGGCACAATGTAGCTACGCATTGTTCCAAATGTCCCCATCTGTACTGGTTATACCACCAGCCGGGCTAAAGATGCTCCACCCTAACCACCTCCTACTTGCATGCACTTTTTGGCTCCCTTCCAGAGAAATCAACACAAGATTCTCTTGCTGCTAAGGGAATTGCAACATTCTTTAGGCAGCAGCTTATGTCAGCAGCAAAACTGGCACCTCCTATAGTTTTTTCTTCACTGTGTCTATTCCTAAACACAGCTCTAGTAACAGTTGATTATTGCATGCATTCTGACATTTCAAAATGTCTAGATTTGAAAAGTGCCTTGTGACCAGCAGATAAATTGGAAGTAACTGCAGCCTGGCTACAACAGGTAAGTCAAAACTCCTTGCTGGTTGCACCAAGAAGGTCAGAGCTCTTTTGTGTGAGGCCAAAGAGTACATATCAAAATTGATTATTTTAAGACTTCCTTTTTTCGCACAAATATAAATGATTTTTAAAATTACTATAATTAAACTCCTATGTGCGTTTGATCTTAGGCCCATGTTTGCATAATGCTAAAAAGTTCAAGGAATTCCTGGATAACTCCATTAAGATTTTTTTTCTCTGTTGGCAATCCTTGGCAGAATTAAAATCCTGCCTTATTTCTGAAACACAGCCAAAATTTTTCCTCAAGGCGTGATGCATTCACGCTGCTTTAGTTTAAAAGAAATACAAAGTTTCTAAACTGTCTGTCACTGAGAAAGCCTTGCAAGAACTAGAAGGGCATGCTAACAGTAAGACAAGAGGTCATGTACCTTTCAAACTGTGTGTGTAGCACTTGAAGAATAACGCCAGCTTTTGTGTATATTTTTGTGATGTACAGACCTAATCAGAAAGTCCGATCTTTGTTATGTCAAGTCTGATAAATCTTAGGCAAACACCAACAGAGCCAAATTCTCTTTCTAAAACTGAAAGAACAATCTGTTTGTACACTGCAAACCAGGTATTGCCCAACAGAACTTCACGGTCCTGATTCCCTATTGTTTAGTTCCTGCTTTTCTGACACCTGTAGGATGCTGCTGTTACATTTAAACTACCACAGTGTGCCAGGGCACCCGAGCGTTATTGAGAGTGGGCAAGATGACACATTAATCAGCTTCTCCAGTCTTATACAGGGCCAAATCCTCTCTCAGGTGGGTTTCTGGTAAGAAATGCACTGAAGCTGTAGCTAATTACATCAAAGCTAGCACGATTTGTAATCATACTTGTTATTTACTTATCACAAAGTCAGAAGAACCCTCTCTGTTTCTTGTCATTCAAACTACTGAAAAAAAATTTGAAAATAGAAATAACATTATAATTCTGTCACTTGGCAGGTAAAATAGACATGCCCATCCTTTGTACTAACATTTGCATCTTTTTTCTCTCAACTCTTAGTTGAATTAACTATTTAAATAGGATTAAAAAATCATATCCTGTAACTGAACACCCTTGAATGAAATTGCATATAGCAATGGATATTTTGGGGGAAGTACCTGGGTAGATAAGACTGAAAACCTTTTTCACATACTTTCTCTAAGAAATGCACTGGGGTGAGTGAGTTCCCAACATTTCCATTTGTTCCTTTTTAACTTGGCCAGGGAGACTCAAACTCTCACAGCCACTATACTTTAACTTCCAGAGACTCACAGTCATGAATTGCAGATGAACATTATGCTAAGATAGACACTCCAATATTGCCAGCTCAGGAATCTTGCAGTTCTCCTCAGTTATATGCTCTGGTAAATACTGAAAGGGAATCCTGACATTAGAGCTCTAGAAACACAGTCAAAGTGTACTGTGAAGACTCAAAACCACAGAAGCCAAACAGAAAACACTGTTTGTCTTAAAATTTTTAACATGTGAAGGCCTGAATCTCATTGATCTGCAGATCTTGACTCATTTTTGAAAGCTTGGGTACATAGAATAGCAATGCATCCTTATAGATCATAGTAGAAATTTTCTGAAGCTAGAGAATTAGAAGAAATCTTTACTTTGAGGCACAAAATATCTCATACTTGTACTATACAACTTTCAAAGGAAAAAATGGGATCTCAGTTTTCACAAAATAGTTTGACTCTGTAATTTAAATCATTTAATAGTGAATTTCAAGTGCCTGGGGCATGATATAGACCTCAAAGTATGAGAGCTATAATGGTATTGCTATGGAAAATCAATTATCACCTGCTTCTTTTCTCAGGCTGCACTATTGGTACCATTTGTGTGCTGTTTACTACCCTGAGAACCTTGGCTCCCACAAGAGGTTAACATCATGCAAGATTTCAACCAGCAAGAGGTATTACTCGTTCTACAACCTACACCAGCCAGTTCATTAGCTCTCTCTTTGAAACTGTAAAATACACTGTTTCTGATAAGAAATGTGATGCATTTTGTCCCTTAGGACTAATTACTCTTTAAACAAATATCTTTAAAAACAAAACCTCTGTGCTAAACTAACTATCTTAAATTCTTCACTGTTTACATTTTCAGTTACAGAGATATTTAAGGATCTTCAACCACAAGGATAAGAATTGTCTTTAATGGAGACATGCAGATGAAATTATCTTCAGTTCATAGATGCTCTTTAGAAAACTAAGCTTAGTAAAATTCCACTGACCCTTTAGAAATACTATCTGTACCCACCTTGTTAGCATAAGGGTCAAGATTATTTAGACCCTATTGCTACTGTCAAAGCTTAAAGTTGTTTGGAATCTGAAGTTTTAGCCTAGGGCCACCTCTATTTTTCAGCTGGTAAACAGGCATCTAACTCACAAAGCCAGTAGCTGGGTTACAGCTTTGGATGGTATGAAGTGAGTTAGTGTCTGCAGAGCTGAGCCAGCCGATAGCAGCTCTGGGTCATGACTCAAAGTACCTTTGATAGGTTTGCAGACAGAAAGGAAGTAATAAACTGTTGTTAAAATATAGCAGTAATCACCATGAAGATGAATACTGCTCATTTTGCCTTGCATTGCTCAAATAATCTTTACCAAAGAGTCATCTTCTGGGGAAAAATTAAATACAGGTCTGCAATTTTGGGGGGGGAAAAACCAAAAAGACACTACACATTTTTATCAGTTAAACTCCATCTTGTAAGAAAAGGGAAGTTCAACAGTTTGAAGTTCTTTTACAAACCTTATTTTAAACTGTACCATTACAGAAAAGAATTTTTACATTTACAAAGTGAAACATTTCAGCCTAGTCTCCCCAAGTCTTGCAAACATGCTTTTAAATTTAACTTTTCTATTGTTCTAAAATTAGCTTTAACAACTTCAAAGTCTCAAAACCCCTCATGAAACAATACATGTTTTGTAGGAACACGCCTAGTAGTGACCTCTTACCTGCTGATGACCTTTAAATCCAGCAGAGGATCCCAGGGGATGGTCAGTGCATGACTGAAAGCTACAAGCTCAGATTATATTGACATATCTGCACCGAATTGTATGTATCTAAAGAACAAGGGTTAGTACAGAATAAAGGAGAAGCAGTCGTTGGTCAATATTAGTACGATTAGATAAGCACAGTAGTGTCAGCAGGACGTCTGAGACACAACATGCTGGCATTGTATTTCACAGGCTGGACTCTGCAGGGATCAAGATGACCCCCGTGAGACAGCAATGCTCAACCAGCTGCAGGACTCCTCTAGGCTTTTCCCTCATAATCTGGCAGGATGAAAGAGCACAGAGAACTTCTGGGGAGGGACCAGAACAGCCTTTCCAGCTCCCATTACAGGATCCAGGCAGAAAACAATTGTTTGGGACACTTCTCTAGATAAGTGGCCTTCAGTACATCAGTGCCTCCTTTGTTTCTTGGAATTACAGCTGCTAAACATGCTTGAATAAGCAAATTCTTACTGAAAACATGAACACACAGCTCTGAGTTCGTGCCAGTATGCTTAGCACATCTACAAAATAGGTGCTATACCAGTCCCTGGGATTGGCAACTGTGCATTGAGCCCAGCTTGTTTTCAATAAACAGTAAAGTGAGAGGGCAGAAAAGGTGCTGCAAGGTACAAGATATCGAACTGCAGAGTAAAACCACAACTGCAGTTAAAACCTTCCTATTTTGGGATGTACTGGTTAGCATACAGCATCAGGCCCTTCAGTCACTTCACAATTAATATTGACATTTTAGAAGTTCCAATTAGCAGACACTACTCCAAGCCGACATGACTTCTGAAGCACTGTCACCATGCCAAGTTTAAATTCAAGATATACCTAAACTGTGATGCTTTAACCTATGAAAATAATAGCCCACAAATGACAAAGTACTTAAATTCGAAACATGGCTCTCAGTCAAATATTAGTTCTGTCATTTAGGAGATATTACTTGAACACAGAAAACATCTCCATCATAACTGCATCCTGAATGTGTTTTTAAACTAACTGCAGGTATCTGCAAACAATCAAAGTTAACTTGACTTCAAAGATACTTAGTATCATTCTGCTGCAAGACCAGCAACATCATCACAATGGAGCAGCAGAGTTTGATGCAGCTCATGGCAGCTCTCAATCGAATTCTCTGTGCTGTAATGAACTTGTTACTAATATTTGTAGCCTAGATTAGTACTCAAACTCTTCCTGGCATGAAAATGTTGGAAATTATTAGAAAATAGGTTTTCTAAAACTCCAAACCTCACAATTCCTTTGTAGAATACTGCCATAGGATGCCTTTCACACTAGTTAAGAACTAGACAGGACTATATATTCATACTGATTAGCAAAACATTCAGGTGCATCAGACAGGACTTATTAAAATTAAATAAAAAGGGTGTGAACCCTTACACATAGGTATAATCGTTAGGTGTGAGGTCACCTACAGACAAACCTTACCAACTTTTGGATTTCTTACATACAAAGGTGATGTTTCCAATACCATGCACAGAAAGAGTACACAACATCAACCAGAGGCAGTTCCTATTTCATCTAAGGTTATTCAAATCTGAAGCATAAAATGCATGAATTATGGAGTTAACTGACACAACAATGGAATCCATTTTCATGCCTAGTTCAGAAAATATGACTGTACATAAACACAAATAGGAGAGGTGTTTAGCATACTCTACCACTAAGCAATTTATAGGAAAATCTTTAACATATGCAGCCAGAGATACAAGGAGCAATATGAAGTATATGAAGTATCAAAGTTTAAACCTTCTCTCACTGGTACTCAAAGTTACAAAATGTTAATGGAATAGTTATTTCTGACAAGCAGGTATTTAATGTATATCTAGCTAGACAATTTTCAGGTTTGAGCACTTGCTGTTTATGTAAGAATTTCTAATGGCATTTGTAAATGGCATGGCATGCCTCTTTTAAGAGTTTTATTTAGTAATGGAGCTGGACTTTACAGTCAAGTGTGTGTGCATGTGTATGCTTTCAGGGTTTTGGGGGATGGGAGTTGTTGAGCAAAATAATTTGTAAGTGACAGCAGATTATCATATTCAACTATTTTTGCTTTAAAACCTTGCACTCTCTTTTAGGCCTACCATGATTAAAACTTGCTGAGGCAAGAGTACAGCCAGCTCTGCTGAGTAGTCTTTATATGCAATGTGTACAGAAGGCCAAGGTTGAAGTCATGAATGCACCAGAGCACTGATACTGAAGGAGTTGTGTGTTTACAGAACCAGAAAGATTCTGTGACTAAAAAAATACATTTTAAAAAAAGGTTTTGGAAGATGTACATTAACATACCATCAGGTCAGAGTACTAAAAATACTCCAAAGAACCACCACCTTTGTTTACCACAACTCAAACATGGAAGTGAGAGACTGAAACTTCAAAAGGTAATTTTAAAAGTGAGGAAGAAACTCAAGTAAACAAAAAAGTCCACAACCTTACAATGTGTATTTACTATCAGTTGTGGAAAACTGTGGAAAGTGTTAAATTGCCCAAAGGATAACACAGTACAAACATTTGACAAAGAATACTCCCTGGCCAAATTACAGATTAAAAAAGTTACAGATTTGCAACTGCAGGTCCCATGAAAAAGATCACCAAAAAACCCAAAAAAGCCCTGAGAACTAGTTCAATACCATTAACTTAAGGAAGCTTGCTGTAGAAGTGTTCAATTACTTTACAGCTCAATTCCCACACTGGATTCCAAACATCCTAACCCTAAACTGTTGTAGAGGATTTACACAGCCAATTAACACTTTGAAAGGTCTTTCAAGAGTAAATACACTACGATAAGTCATTTGTGTTCATTTGTGCTCTTCTAGTATAAATCAGAGTATAATCTCTCTGGCAAAGCACAACAGAGGATGAAGTAGAATCACAATTTATGTCAAAAGTTAAGAGTCTCTCAGTGTCTATTTGCTTGGCCAACAAAAGGAGTTCCCTCAAGCAAGTGTAAAAAGGAGAAAAGAAACATAAGAGTTCAGGTCCGCTCATTCCCTTTTTTTTGTGAGCTTGTGAAGCTAATCTGTGGACGCAACATTTTTCCAAGCTCTAGGCTGCAGAAACAGATAATAAATTGCTACAGATGAGGAAATGATCTCTCTATATCCATTTGTATAGCTGTCAAAATATACCCACATGAACAGAGTTTAAACTTATTCAAAAGTAATTCTTATTTCAAGCAGAACTAAAAAACTTTGTGAGCAAATGCTTATACCTGGAAAGAACTGATTGAAAACCTGGCCTTGAGCAACTCCACTAGAAATGGTTCATTTTGGGGGTGAGTGCAGCCCACCACATGATAGAAGAGCACACCACAACCAGTGAGAAAGCTTCATAAGTAAGCAATTATCAGTCTACTCACACCAAGTTGTTGAGATTCCTAACATAGTTGCTGGTGGTTAATTATGATCCCTTAGGAAAGAAAGATTCACCACCTAATCCCTGTAAATAATCACAGTTCAGTTCTCACAAAAGAGCAAGAAAGCAATAGCTTAATAGCAATAAGCACCTCGAGTGTGACATTAATCTGAGAATCTCAAGGACATTGAATTTAACGAGCTCATGTTCCCAAAACCTGTGAGTGAAGGAAATACTACATTTATTTGTCCTGATTGGGAAACTTACAAATAGTGAATTTCGGTGACTTAAATGCAAACAAGTTCATGAAATCCACTTTTCTAACTCTTAATGTACATCACCCCCTGCTGCTCTACGAAGCAGGTCTTCTACAAACACTTCAACAAGGGCAAGGCTGTGTCTAGGATTAAATGCCTAAACAAGAGAAGCACAGGGTGTGAGCTCCAAATTGGAGAGGCATGTTAAGCATTTTGCCAAGATTTAAATTTTTTTTTTAAGTAAATACACCCCAGGACACAGAAAAGAACCCAGTATTTAAGGAAATGCTGTAATTGTGTTGTTTGGGAGCAAACATTTGTTCACAATAACATGGGAGAAGCACTTCTATTCCTAGCAACACATTACTTAAGTGTGGAAAGACGTGACCCTCCCTAAATGATCCAAAGTTTTAGCTGATTTCTTTAGTAAGGAAAGCACTCATCACTAACACCTGTGAGATGAAGGACAGGCAAATAAATGCTTTTATGTGTGGCAAAGCTGCCATGTCACTGAAATATCTTTCATCAGGTCAAGTGCCAACTGCCAGGAGGTCAGACAAGTTTTCTTCCAAAGACCAGCTGAGGCAGAGGATTTAAACATCATTTTTTTATTTCATGGTCCAGATGGAATAGGAAGGGGAATATTTGGAAAGCATCAAGTAACTATTGGGGGAGGGAGGGGCCAGGAAGGGAGTGTTGAATCTGTAATGGTAGCACCATCCAATTTTAAATAAAGGATATTAAATGTGCTCTTGCACTTTAATTTTTTCCATGCTTTGGTCATTACCAACATACATATGACATTATGATCCCAAGTCCTGAATTAACCATTTACACAGTGTTTGAGAAATCTGATGCCATCTCAGACAGACTGGTAACGTCAGAAGCTGTCAGAAACAGAAGTGTTTAAGAGAGCAGAACCAGCCAATTTATTCCTGCCATGTAGGTGATTACAGCTCAGGCCTAGTAAACTCAGCATCATGTACTACTTTATTCTTCTCAGATGTCTAGAGAGCATTATTAAGAATAAATTCATTTCTGTGTGTTGGTATATCTTCTAGCACTTTGAACAGTATTGCTAAATTATCTCATATCACAGCACTAAAGACCAAACAACACACACAGGTTTTGCACAGTAACATTTTAGGAAATGTGACATTTTAGGAATTTCCAAGGCCTAAACCTTTAAAGTGCCATGCAACATCACATGTGCTGCAACTTGTGAGTATTTTATGGCATTTTAGCATTCCAGAATTTGGGGTTTTTTACTGAAATGTTTAAAACTTTCATTGTGATGAACAACAACGCTTGGTTTATCTTTCAGTTATTAAACATACAACAAAAATTCAAAACATATTTTCTTATAGCCATTTGGTTGACTGAAAATAACATAAACAGAATTAAGCAATTTAGTGATGAGTATACATACCTTTGTTTGCAGAGAAGAGATTCTGTCACAGTGTCAGCCAATACATATTATGACTGTGTACTCAAACACTTCTCAATGCTTCCATCTTCTCAGACATGCTATTTTCTTACTGTTTATAAAGCAAACCTCTCCCCTCTCTGTCCTTCACCTGACTTGGTAATATGAGAGTGTTTGAAATTTGAACAAAACCTCCTTGTCCTTGGAGTACAAGGGGTGGAGGAAGATGCAATTGGAGCAATAGGTTGCTCTTAGAGTCTTACGTCACCCACTTTGACAAAAGCCAAAGGACAGGACAGTAAAGAGGCCATTCCAGGGCAACTATTCCTGGGTTGCTTGTCTCCAGCTCCTTCTCCATACTTTGTTATGGAGTTTTCTGGCAAGTGGATTCTAAACTGAAAGTTCCTTCGCTGTTTTTATTTTTTCGAAATAATGGAAAAATGCAATGACTGACACCTGCCCTAACACCACCCACATTAAATGGTGACTTGATGTTGCCAGAGAAAGGCTGTACACAGACACACGTTCCCTTCTGGTCTTTTTATTGAGGCAATAGGATTTGATTTATGAAATACCCAGCAAGGATAAGGTCCTATTACACAAACCAGAAGCAGATAGGGGGTGATCATAGTGTTAAATCGAAGGAGAAATATCTTCATCTCCTGCTGCAAGATTCAAGGAATAAATAACGCTTCCTGTGAAGTCATTCCCATACTCCAGTATGTGAAAACAGCTGTCAACACACAAGAAAGATTGTGTTAAACAGCTGAAACACTCGTAAATGATTTATCCAAAATAAACTTCCATCAGAAAGCTACCACAATTACTTATTCAGCCTAATTCTTAAAAATGAGCAATAGCTCTGGTTTCAAGCCATTTCACATTCTCAAAGTGAAACTTTGGAATTTACATTATTTTAATTTAATATCACTAGGTACTACTCTGTTTAACACTGAACAGAACTGATGCTTTGCTTTACTAAAACCAAAGAAAAACTCTTCCTGTCTTTTGAAAAGCCAGAATTTTGTAGTTTATCTCATGGGGAAACGACTGGACAAGGATAAAGTACTCACTCTCTCCTTTTAAGTTTGTAAGGAGGAATAAATTTAGATAACAGAGCAACAGAGCTGCTGTGCAAGGCCTAAATCAGTTCCATCATTTCTAGCAGATGCACAGAGACAGCAAGCAGGCATGGATCTGGACAACACAGCAGTCACAGAGGGCTGTTAGAAGACAAAGGGATGAAGAGGAGGTCCCAGACGAATATCAACAAAAGATGGGCCAATCAAGTGTGCTGCAGAGCTGGGAATTGAGGTCATCCTGAGAAAGCCACTGTGGTGTTACCTTAAATAAATACTTGCTCCCTATAAAGTTGTACAAAATCAAACTAATTTAATGCAGTAAAGGCTCATGACTACATTGCATTTTTATTTTAACCTACATGATTAAAGCACTTACTTGCTTCTTGAGGGCATTACCTTTCAGTCCTGTTACAGCAAACCCAAGATATCAGAGAATGCATGGCTCAGCTCCTGCCAAGGGGAGGAGATTCACAGCTGTCCTCTTGGCCTGCCCCCACCCCTGAATCCCAGCACCCCATGGATCAACAGCGAGGGTCGTGTCCCTGCAGTGTGTCCTGCTCTGACAGGTGCTGGCGTTTGGCAGAATTCCCAGCAAGCAGCAGTTACGAGACAGGAAGACTTGGCTGCAAGTCAGACAGCCAAGCTCATGGAAAGCATGGAAAGACACAGAGGATACAAAGGTGTTAAATCCCTTCTGTCCTTGAACAGCCAAACACTGCTCTAAACCATGCTGGCTGCCAGCAGTTGCAGGCAATTTTTCAGAAACTAGAACACCAACAAGAAAAATAATTTGAAATTAAGCATAGACAAATATTTACCAGCAAATTTAGAGGATGTCCCTTAGCTCTTCATCATCTTCCAGCTCATGACACACTAAATTATTTGAGGTGCTCAGATCATGCTGTCTGGATTAGTTGCAGCTTCAGGTCTGGCTTGAAGCAATATATCTGCAGTTTTTCCTTCAAATGAAATCTAGCCTCTGCATCCTGCAACATCAGATACCATCCCTCCCCTTTCTTCTGGAATTGCAAGGGCTGTTCTGCTTCCACTGTTTAACAACTGTGACCCTCCAGTTTAGTGCCATACCAACAGGTAGGACTCCCTTAAATCTGCTAGACATTCCACTTACAAAACAGAGCTTGCTTTCAATTCATTGTGTTTAAATGCCGAGAATTCTTCTGCAAGCACCACACAGAGCAGAAGGGCAAGTTGGTTTTCCTTTTCCCTCCCTCTCCCTGATCACACATTTCCACAACATCAGCACAAGAGCAGTCTTCAATTAGCAAGCCTCAGCTAAACTTAAGGAAGTATTGTTATCAATTAAAATTGCTTTGTACCTCAGCTTACTAAACTAATGTTCTTAATTACACATTAGCAGCAGTGCTCAAAGCATGGTTACTATAATCAGGGAAAGAGGTCATGAGAAGTTACTTCATGTTTTCTCAGCAAACTTTATCTACTTTTAGCACACCACCTTCCCCTGGACTGATGCTATTCCTGCTAATTTACACATCAAAGCAGAATGATTTTGTCCTTCTAATACATATAGATCAACACGGATACTTTTCTCCCAAAATTGTAGTCGTACTTTGCACAAATGTTAAAAGTACACAAGGTTTAGGACAATATAAACATGGTTGACTCATACAACCTGAGACATCATATGTTACTCTTCAGTTACTTTAAAGGCACAGAACTGCATACAGGACAGAATTGTAAAAGAAATCAGGGTAAACACAGACAAATTGGCAGGTTTGGAATATTTGTCCTTACCTATGCAAATTAAAGTCATAATTTATAACTATCATGGAGGCCTTTTATCAATGCATATTTGATTTATTTTCAAGACAGAGCTTGTCTAACACTGCTGGACTCATTCATAAAACTTAAAATTTCTTATGGAAGTTAGTGAAGTTTATCCTTACAACAAAAAGATAAAGTACATTCTTTCAAAGTTGTTCTCTTTTTGCAGTATAAATACCAGATGCTACGGTTTGGGGTTTTCTTTCTTTTTTTTTAAATATACCGAAAACAGTTACTCAACACCTGCTGGGCAAAAAGCTAATACATCTCATTTACAGTGGGGTTAGACAGAGCACAGTTTCTAACCCACAGAAGCAATCCTTAATTAGAGAGTAATCATGCTGCAAAGTGACATTACAATCCAGGATCTGAAAGCCTTCAAATTTGAGCAGAGCATTAGTTAATTTTTAGTGCAGTCTACAGGACTAATTTTAAGAAGTTAATCCCAGCCCAGACTCTAAAAGCATATGTACACCATGCAAAGAACAACTGTTAGTGAAAAAATATGTACTTCTAAAACCCCTTGGGGCAAGACTGGCAGGGTAGGCAAGGCCTTTGCATTGCCATTTTGTCCCCATATCAGACACAGTTATGAATGCTCATGAGTACTAGCATCAAAGCAGAGACACAAACGCAAACACATTTGCTAAGAAACCAAGGCCCTAATGACAGAATTCAGCTACAAACCCAGATCTTAGTTTCTGCCACACCAACAATGTGTCTTTCACTCACTTACAGGGAACACCCAGCACATCAGCCTTTCACCAAGTACTTATTAAAGAGCCCTTAATTACCATGCCCAAGTGCTAGAGTATTTCGGTTCCCTCTGCTCTGATACAAGTACTGTTGTTCTTGATAAACCAGACCGGTAACTGATCCTCTGGCTTTATGCCTGACTGTATATTTGTTTTAGTGATACAATCTGACTGTGCTGGATGTTTTATAAGAAACATGCTGTTAAAAGGACAATTTTAAGCTTTTTTATTTATTTGCACAACTGAAAACTTGGCTGTCCCTGTTGTGGCCTTCTCTGCACAAACAGAAACTCTGGGGCAGAAGAAAATTATTTCCACATTATAAATCAGGCTTTTTTGTTGTGATGATTTACTTGAGAAATTAGGCAGTGTGCTGTGGTTCCTTGAGTCTAGCTCCCTAGCTCCCTTTTTTTTTCAGCCCATGTCCTTCTCCTGGCACCTCTTTTGCATCCTTTTTCAACCTAAACAGGGTTTCTAATTCATACCATCAACTTCTGCTGCTGTTTCCGTCCTTCAGCTCCTACTGAGGGCATTGATACCAAACTGACAACCCAAGCTGATTTAGTCTACAATTTTTCAGGTGTCCTTAAGCTATGCTCCTCCTTCCAGAAGCCAGTAAAGATATGTCAGGACTTGTGCATGTGGGCTCCAAGCCACTACTGCCTCACCTATGACACAATTACTGTCTCAATCACTCGGAGTTACTTTAAAGGTTGCATAAATGTAACAACTTTCAGAAACATTTTATGAACGCCTAAGTTTAGAAAACATTCCTTCCATGTTAAAGTAAATGAACCTGACATTTTGTTTCTGGATTTTCAAGTGGAGATACCTGTGGTATATAGCACTGCAGGCTTATGTAAGAATTTAGCAGCTCATTCTTACACTGTCATCAGCCATTCTGTCACTACAGAACTGCACTCAAATTAAACCTTGGTGGAAATGTAGCTGCAGAGCTGCAGAGCAGTACCATTTCAAGAGGGGGGGTTGTTTTCAGGCATTTTTTAAGGGATTATGACAATTACCCAGAATTACATAGAATACAGACACAGAGAACTGTACTTTTCTGTATGTTATGCTGTTGAACAAGTAGGCAACTAACTACAAAAAACATAGAAAAGGAGGCAGCAGGGGCCACATGACCAATATGGGTTTCAGATCTTTCTTCTTCTCCATACTGACAGCAAGAGACAGAAATCCATACACTTTATACCTCAGCACTGTCTTCCTACACTGAAGGGTCAGGCTGTGCTCCTGAGTTTATACCATAGGGTCACAATGGACTTGTCAGCAAACACAATAAAACTTCATTGTTTTCCCCCTTCCCAATATATAGATATTGCAAGCAATATCACCCTTAACTACAGAATGGCTACTTAAAAGTAAATATTATCAGATCAACTGCTAAGTGCCAGTAAAGACTCAAGAGGACAGACAGAACGAACCAGTTCTTTTGTGCAGTCAACAAAACAGCTCCAATTACTGCTAAGAGGCTTTCCAAACAATTTCACTGCTTTGCTCAAGAGAGTCACCATTACTAGACAGCTTAGAGGCCTGGCATCTCCTTATTACCTATCTCTCCCCGTTGAAGGATTGAGCCTTAAATAAAGCCACTGCCCTAGATTTAGAATACTGGATCCCAATGTCTGGTTTTCCTCTAGTCCTGCTACGAAGGACCAGAAAGCTTTCCAGTCAGTATATAATCAAAATCTGGAGCACTGACCCGCATGTGGCTGCCTCACAACAGTTCAGCTAGTCGCTTTGCCCCCCAGAATGCCCTGTTTTCAACATCACTAATGATACATACTCTATTTTTTACTTTGTGACAGGATTTGTCTTGCTTCAGAATATTGCTGTACCAGACTGTTCTCTGTTAGCAAACTATAAACCCCAGACTACAATCCCATTGTGTTAAAAGCTGGACAGAGCAAGGGCAGGTCCTACCCCAAAAATCACATTTGAGTAATGGCTGCACTTGCAGTGTAAAAATACCCACTAACATCAGCGTACTCTTGCCTGAGCCATTCCATACAGACTCCAATTCTGGTCTTCTCAGCGTTTAGAGCCACTTGCAGCAATCATGAGCAGGCACAGAGGGCTCTGGCTGATAGGGAGGCACGATGAGATAAGGACAGCAGTCCCCTGCCCCAGCTCTTTATCTTGCCCCCAAACTCAACCCTTATGCAGAGTGCTGAGCTGCTCACAAAACATCAACGTGAGCTACTGCAGGTTACAAACAGCCTGTGAAATTAAATCAGCACCAGTTTTGGTTCACTTTATTTTATTTGTGTCAAACTCTTAACTTTGAACAAGTCCTGTATCACTCCACAATACCAGAACACTAACAATAAGTCCTTTTTATCTGTTAGACACACAACCCTTAAAATATGATCACTTGCAGCCATTCAGTTAGGAGACATTTAGATGGCTGAAGTCCAGAGAGTATCCCTACTCCCAAGCACTGTGCTAACATTCCTTTGTAAAGAGAGAATGCCACTGAGTACCACTACTTCTTCACTTCCCAGTATGCAGCTTGGAACAATAACATTACTGAAGTGTTTGCAGGTAATACATCCTGCTGTGAAAGCTTGAAGATGGTGAGTGAATGCCTCAAGTGCTTGGTTTTCACTCACCCAGGAAATAAAATTAATGAGATACAAGCTGAAGTCCTGCTTTTGTCCTTTTTTTTTAATCACCCCCCCTCGATGGAAAGATTTGGTTTATGTGTCACATGTGTTCTCAACATACAAAAAAATTTCTGAGAAAGAAAAGCCTGTGGACTACCACAAGTCTCCTAAACGAATGTGAAGTCCCTGCTGGAAGATTCCTTTATATGGTAAAATTTACTCAAACATTTCTGGAGTTTCTTAAAGAAATACAAAGCTCTTGTTCTATCAGACTTACAGTAGTTATATTTCTTTTATTTATCTCCTAAAATTAAACATGATGAAAATCCAGGAACCCCTCAATGTAAGCCTACAGACCTGCATTGGTTTAAATATTCTAGCCAATTGGTGCATGAAATAGTCATCAAGGATCAGACATTAGCCCAGTTGTCTGCACAAAACTTTGCCACTAAGAGAAGACTCTTAATAACTTCCACAGCTGATCTAAGTCAATCTGACTAATCAGGGTGAAGCTACAACAGTTACACTGGTGTAGAATAAATTCCGAGTTCAGAACTTGCTCAGCAACACTCACCATGCGCTGTCTCTCATTCACAGGTTTATGGCAAGGCTCCATTCTGACCCCAAACACAAATACATCACATTCAAACACTGAGCTTTTTTCCCTTTAGTGCCTCTCTCTGGTACCATAAATAACACAGAAAAAACCATGTCTTAAATTCAGAGATATTTCTCACATGAAATCAGAATTCAACGACTCAACACACAGGCATGTTTTGCAGTTTGCATCTATTTGCAGTGTATGTCTAATGGAGAATATAAAATGCAGTGGTATTAAAAGTCTGAATCTATTTGAATCTTCTCAAATATCAGAATATGAAGCCATTAAATTACACTGTATTTGTGAATTTTGACAGGAACTACTGCCACTCAAAGGACACAGTATCTACAAAGGAAAGGAAGCAGTGTGGCAAAGCAGGGTCTAAGACAGTGCTATACGAACAAGTCATACTCTGCCTTGCCATGAATCACAGAAGATTTCCACATCATTAAAGATTTCCACACTGTAGACACCATTAAAAATAAGCAGGGCTTAAATGGATGGGTTTGTTTTGGTTTTTTTAAATACTTAACTGAGATTTAAGCTTTCTGCTGGATCTATTCTTTTCAACTTTTCACTCAGCAGAAAAAACAAAGTGCTACAGCAAGGGCAAGACCTCTTTTTTAGATACAACTGACACAATAAAACATCCTCACTGACTTATGCACAGAATGAAACACTGAAATCCAGCCTCCTGAAATTATTTTTCATTAATCTGGCATCATAAGAATTCAAAAAGCATCCCTGCCTTGTCTTCTAGATACCATTTTTCAATTGATAGAAACACGAAAGAATTTAGACACTTAAACCACCATCAAAAGCTGTAAGAGGTTTTTAACAGTAATGCCTTTCTTTCCAAGAAAAGCATGTCAGCCCAGTTCTCCCTTCACTCCTTGTCAGTGAAATAAATATGTTTCAAGCACAGAACAGAAAGCTCTTAACTCTCTTCTGTGTCTGGGTGTGGTTATTATCACTACTCCTACAGATCATTCTGCATTATCTTACTGTCCATTCAGACTGGGCTACTACTGGTCTCTTCACATATTAGTGAAAAACAGTCCTAAATGAAAAGCTTACACAATTTAAAAAGGCAGATCTGCAGCATGGGAGTGAAATACCAACTTTATCTCAGGTTAAATAATTGGACACAGACACATTAAGGAACAAATCTGCAATGAAATTAAAGTGTCTCATTAAACTCAAACAGGAGCTGTGTCTAAGCCCTTTTATTGGCCTCAGGCTGCATACTCCAGGTCACACAGACTGTTCCAGAGTTAGGAGCTGAACTGTCCAAATCCTTCTGTAATACATGAGCATCACAGAATCATCCTTGTGTTTCCATATATAACCACAATGATTATTTCATTGCCAGAAAAGGACTTACTTTTGATCTCCAACTTGTATGCTCTGATTATGTGTAAAGCCTTCTTCATTTTGCAAAGAACACAGGTATACAAGTAATCATTGTCCAAACCCAGTGACAAATTCAAGCCTAAATGACTAATTATGACCATGTGAGTTAGATCTGATTGATTACTATATTTAAGCCGCTGAAAAGAAAGCTATAGTGTGACAATAAACTTTTAAAACAGCTGAAGCTATAGCTCCTATAATTAACAGAAAACTAGCCCATACTTTTTATATATTGCTATCAGATGGAACTAAGCATCCTACTACTGTAACCTAAAGCCTGGGAAAAAAAAAAAAAAACAGACTGTTAAATAGACGTTGAATAAAAAGGCTTTGCAAAAAGTTACATTTGGTATTAGACTACCAATGAAACATAGGTCCAAGTGAATGTGTTACTTCCAGTACAGGATGATACAAATATCACCACTGAACACATCTGAACCATGTTGGCTGGTTAAAGATGAGGGTGAGGGGGAAAATAGATAATGCAGCTGGTCTCAGTGGTTTTCAGTATTTTCTTCTCCATAAAGATGAGTGAGTTTCCCAAAAGATATGCTAAAAAGATTTTAGAACAAATCTTTTGAAATCTAGCTGTCATGGTCTAGAAAATAATGGAACAGGGGGAGAAGAAAAACCCCTGCCTTTCACTGGCAGTAACAGGGCACTTGAACAAAGAGTATAGCTTTTAATTCCCACTCTTTGCCGAGGTTTTTGCATGAACTATTAGGACTAGCTCTGGTTCATCTCTTGCTTCAACCTTTTGCTCCCACAGTGTCAGGAAGATCAGGGACAGCTACTGCAGAACTGATCATGATCTCTTTTCAAGCTTTTTGGAACCTTCACGCTTGTTGGGACACACCTCACATCTGCTCACCTGGTACAGCAGCATTCAGCTACAGGGTATCAGCAGTAACTCATTCCTCTTTAAGCCTGGTGTCTATTAAAGTGGTTGATTCACTTCATAATGTGGGAAAAAGAAAGTGAAGATGTTTAGCCATCTGGACAGACCTGGAGAAGTGGACCCATGGGAACCTCATGAGGTTTAACAAGGCCAAGACCAAGACCCTGCACCTGGATCAGGACAATCCCTGGTATCAATACAGTCTAGGGAATGAAGGGATTAAGACCAGCTCTGAGTAGAAGGACTTGGGGGTGCTGGTGGACGAGAGGCTGGACATGACCCAGCGATGTGCACTTGCAGCCCAGAAAGGCAACTGTACCCAAACTGGGCTGTATCCATGGCCAGCAGGGCAAGGAAGAGGATTCTGCTGCTCTGCTCCTCTCTCCTAAGGCTCTACCTGGAGCATTGCTGTCAGCTCTGGAGGTCTCAGTAAAAGAAAGACATGGACCTGTTTGAATGAGTCCAGAGGAGGGCAGTGAAGACAATCAGAAGGCTGGAGCACCTCTCCTATGAAGAGGTGTGAGAACTGGGGCAGTTCAGACTAGAGAAGAAAAGGCTCCAGGGAGTCCTTACAGCACTTTCCAGTACCTCAAGGGGGCCTACAGGAAAGCTGGAGAGGGACTTTTCAAAGGACATGTAGTGAAAGGACAAGGGAGAATGGCTTTAAGCTGACAGAGGGTGGGATATTAGGAAGAAAATCATTAAAGTGAGTGTGGTGAGACCCTGAACAGGCTGCCCAGAGAAGCTGTGGATGCCCCATCCCTGGAAGCATTCAAGGCCAGGCTGGATGGAGCTCTGAGCAACCTGATCTAGTTGCAGATGTACCTGTTTATTGCAGGAGGTTTGGACTAGATGGTGTTTAAAAGCCCCCTCCAACCCAAATTATTCCATTATTCTATGATTAGTATTTGCACGAAAAATCATCTATCACATAATGAAGGCTAAGCAAACAAGACCTGATTAAGATCTCCTTCAGAAAGACACTTCAGGATAATAGGTGAATCCTAAATCTACTTTAAATCCCTTGCATTATATTGTCGTGTCCTCTGGGTGGACATTTAAGACCCAATTACCGCTACGCTGCTATTTTTCCCAAAGCCATTTTTCAGTAAGACTGTAGGTGGCAGTAGCTCTACAGTTATTTCTTTTCCTGGTTCCCTCTTGCAAATACTTCTGGCTGCTAAAAAAATCTTTCTTTTTTGTGAAACAGGTCGTGGGAGGACAGTCAGAATCAAGACAAAAAAGAAGCATTCCCCCTCTGGTTGTCAAAATTCTAGGATGCAAAATGTTCTCATTTCCAAACATTCCTCTTCCCCCCACAAAATTAGATCAGGTTCCTGATCTAAGAGGGTAAAGTTATTGTTCTTCAGGGCATATTGGAGGGAAATAAGGGAGATGCATTATAAACTTATCAGGATATAACTTATGGTTGGATTTTTAATAGTTGTAGAAGCTTATTTTGATGTCTAAAAGCAATACTGTACAGTTTTCCCTTAAAACTAAATCATCTGACCTCGTATTTTTTTTTAATATTTGCCAAGTGCTAAATTAGTCATTTTTTTACCCCAAAAAAATCACTTGAAACCTTCGAAGTCACTTTTATGGGTTGTGAGTCCACATTCAGGATAAAGACAATGAGAAATCCAGATTAGTGGTCAGGACTCGAAATAGCAGGTTGATTCTCTGCTGAGTTAGCCAGATTTAGCCTGGTTGTCACAAGGTTGAAGCTAATAAGACCCAACTGAACTTATATTAAATCCTTTATAATTCACTTAGTGAGTTTAATACAGTTAAGATGCATTTTTTTTACATGTAGTTCTATAAAGAACATTATGGTTGTGATATCAGGGACAGCCACAAGGATAACAGCATTCAGGTAGTCTGTATCTCCTTATTTCAAGTACCAAGACTTGAACCTTATCCAAATACACCATAACTCCCTTTATCTATATGATACCATCTTTTTTATTGCTCCCACTCTGAGCCACTGTTCACTAATTGAGCAATGATACTTTGTGCTACTTTCCTTGCTCTACCTCTATGCATTCCCATACCTTTTTCAGTGAAATGTGTTATAATTTGGGCCGGAGACAGAGTTCATCTGACAACAGCTCTCTTTTTTTTTTTTTTCCTGCTTTATGTTCCTCAACTCTACAATAAATAAAAATCCCCCAGTACTAACGTTATTAGATATAACCTCACAATCACCTTTTGAGTTGGTCCTCCCCTGCCAAACAGAGTAAGAGGTCAAGGCACAGAAAGGTTGAAAGCAGCAGCCCAGCTAGATGAACCTCTAATACTTCACCAGCGAGCTGCTTCCCTTTCTCCCACACATATACACTATGCCCTTGACTAAACATTTGAAGATTCTTTGTAAGTGTTAGTTGGCTTGGTTTAAGCATCTGTTATGAAAACACCATTGATTCATTAAGAACTGGAACTAATCTTGAGGGCAGGGTTTTGGGGAGCATTTTACTGTTATAACTGCTTTCTTATTAAAACACAAGATAAAGCAGTGCAGCAAAAAAAACTAACCTGCCCTTGCCATTAATAAAACAACATTTGCCAGTGGAGTACCTGAACTGGCAGAAATGAAATGGTTTGCATCAAATTATAATGAGTCTACTGCTGCATTCAGCCCTGAATCTAACACTCATACCTGTAAACAATACTGCAACATATACAGTAAAGAAAGCAATCTCTGATTCTCTTCTATATGGGTTGCTGTCTACTGTAAAAACTATACAACAAATTACACGAGTCAAACCAGAGAATTGCAGCTCTCATGAGCCTATGGCATTTAATGTTCCATAAAAAGTAACTGAAGTTATGCAGTAATTTAAGGTGTCTTAGCAGCATTATGTCCATTTGAAAAAAAATACACTGATATTTTAAAAATCAGTGAAAAAACGTGAACTTAGTTTTAAGAGTTTTAAAGGAATAACTCTGTAGCCTTCATCTTCTTCAAGTAAGGCTTTAGGAGTATAAGCTTTATAAAGAAACACAGTGGCACAGCTGTGATTCACTGCCCAATGTGTAGATGGTGGATCACATCCTATAGTGTCCTGACCCCACACTACTTGAAGTATCAAAATCTGTCAGCTTCTGGCATACTTATTTCTGTGGCAAGTAAGAGCTTGGGCAGGTCCTCTGTTGAAGCAACTGGAGGACAAGGATCCTTATGCACTGTGGGGCATGCACTTGCTACAATCTCTCACATTTCCACATGGCCACTTCCCAAGGACTTTCAACCTTTCCTTCTGACATCATTTTCTCGGCTGGATATTGAAGCTAGCTCTGCAAATCTGGTTGGCACTACGTTTAGTACCACGCACATTTCAGAAAATCACCTATGGAAGTTCTGCTTTCTGGTTTTCTACATCAGAGTCTAAATTTGATTCCATAAACTCCCTGTGTCACTGGGACCCATTTTACCACAAGATTCAGTTCCTCTCTAGCATTTCTCAAAAGCCTGTCCATATAACTGGAAACAAGACCCCTGCCTTTGGTCCTACAGACAACTTACAATTCAGTCTTTTCCAGACTATCAGTCTGTTTGCCCTGACAAGCAGACTATCACCTCATTCTGCTTCACACTGCTCCTGCTATCACTAAATATCCTCTAGGCTCACTAAGTTCCACTGCTCTGCCCATTTTCTCTGCAAAGGCTTTCCCTGGACACAGGCTGGCTGTGCTTGTCATCTGTTCTTCACTTCCAGTGAATCCTGTTGAGACACAGTCTAAAACCACAGGGTACAGATGTTGTCTTCTAGGAGCCAGGCTCACAATTTAATGCTCTCTCCACAGTGCGTAGCCCTAAATCCCTCAGGAGCTTAAATACATTCCTTCCCACAGAATCACAAAGTACATGAGTTCTTCAGAAAAAGAATGGCTCTGCAAACAATTTCTCATCACAGCACACATTTTCTCTGAGATGAAAAAGGCATTTACAGTTCTCTGGGAAAAAAAAAAAAAGAAAGGAAGAAAAAATGAGCACAGTCCATAAAACCAAGCACCTTTATTCAGACTCACCCTGTTGTTAACTACCTCACACATTCCACGTATAATGAAGAGGAAAAACCCAGATGTTTTCTGCTGTTACTGTCCTCCTGATATACCATACACTGTAACTGCTAGAGAACACTAAATTTCCAAGTCCTTTTAGAGCTCTTCAGGCTTTCTATCATATGACTGAAGTAGCCTCCTACAAGGGGATGAGATCTTCATTAGGTGATTTGAGTGCTAATATGCCTTTATTGATATTCCCAAACATACTCTTTCTTCTCTGTGCTAATCTACTTAATGTTTAGAATGCTATTATTTTAACAGTAATTTTCTTAGCTCTATGACCTTCTGCTTGTACTACAATTCTTTGACATTTAGTCCTTCCATGGAAAACCTTCATGCAGTGACAGGCAGTGTACTGTACCCAGGTGTCTGTGCAGGTTAGTGTTTAATGCCATGGATGAAGGGAAATCCACTGGGGATTTTTTTGTTTGTTCTGTGTCAAGTTTGTCTCCTTTCTTGTGTGGCCAAGACAGACACTGATAAATACTGACTCCACTTACTCAGAATTTCCCTCTCTATTTTTTCCCTCTGGTCTCTGTTTAACAAGTTTACATGTAGGAAGTCTGACATGCTGCCTAGGTTTTTTCAGATCAACTTCAGCAAGTCTGGAGATTCCAGAGCTGCTGTTCACAGCTCAGAAGTACTCACCTAACAAATGCCTAATCTGAATATTACCAAATTTGGAAATTTTGGAGATTGTTCAAATTGTCAATGCCTTTTAAGGTAGATATTAAAAGCATAGTATATCTATTTCTTCAACAGATTTTAGGGCAGGACTAAGTTTTGGGTGGTCTCTGTTAATGAGATGTTACTTTTATGTATGTGCCACTCATTTTATTTCCATTGTGTCAGTTCTCTAATGCATCTCTCAAGTGTTTCAAGGCAAATCAAAGTGAAAAAGATTAAAACTCAAAATCAACGGGAACTTTCCTTTCTAGAAATGTCCAGTGATAATTTAGCAAAATGTGCTGTTGATTGCACATTTTCTACACAGAGTCTGGTTCAGGCCCTTACAGCAGTCCTGGCACAGAAGCACATGCAGGAGGTTAAAAGCAGTCAGAACTGATTTTTAAAATTTTTTTCATGTTGATAGGGCTTTGATATACACATGGAAAGAGAGGCACTTTGCATAGCTATTAGAAGAACTTAACAACACACATAATAAAATGCAATAGCTGTTTTTTCTGTTAAGGGGTCAGGTGACGAAACAGAAACACTTGTGGTTGGTTTTGGCCCCTGGTTAAAGAACTGTAACAGGTTTGGGCATGTGCTGCACGTGATCAGGCTTCTCTACTGGAATCTCTGACCTGTTCTGTTAAAGACATGAATCACAGGCTGAGAAACACTGCAGGAATCCTCAGAAAACCATGGGGCTCCTGACAGTTTGAGACGACAGCGTCCCCCTTTGTGGTGCTGCTTGACTATTTCATTACATTACAGTATTTTATGACAAGTAAGGAAATGTGTGTATACCTCATATTGTGGGGAAAGATCATCAATCACTTCAGAACTATTTCTGTTCTAAAAAGGATGAGGAAGAGAATTCTTCAATTTCAGTAACATCAAAGACCTAATAAATGCCTGAGATGCAATGACGCCTGATAGTTTCAGGTCATGTTGGAAGAAAGTTAGGGGGAGTAGACTTTTTATATAGGTTATTGTGATAAAAGGTGTCAAGAGTTTATAGCTAGGTAATCCAGTTTTCAGATTTACCTATCTGCTCAGCATTTTTGTTTCAACTTGTGCTGTTCTTCAGCAGAGCATTTTCTAGAGAGAAAATCAATAGCTCCATTTTCAGGGAGACGGTTTTTTTCAGCTAGAGATGCTGTTTATGTGACTTTGTCACACAAAATACTGATAAAGTTTGAAAGATGAGTCATACATACTTTGATTAATTCTGGCCATGTCTCTTCCAGTTTCATGTTTATGTAAGACTTGTTTCAAGGCTTTAAAGTTGCTCTTCCAAAAAGAATAGCTTAGTGAAACTATTGGCAGGTGAGGAGACTGACCTGTGGCAGCTACTCAGTTTTAATGCTTCACACTACAGGTGTTTCATACAACCAGAAAAATCACAGTACTGCGTGTCAGTGGAGAGTCACATTAAGCTTTTGCTATCCAAATCAGCAAAATCAGGATCTGGAGATTTGTTTGCAAAGTGGAAATATCTTAAGGGTTACATGCAATACTAAATAAGAATTGGTCACTGGCTAATTACCTTTATTTTAGCTCTTCCCTCTCTCTCCAGCCTTTAACATAAGTGGCCTCATATTTCTCTGAAGTTACACTTGAAGATAACACAGAGAACCCACATTCTGAGACTTTTGCTGTAACCACAAGTTTGTCTTCATATTATGAATGGATGTGATTATTCTTCTAGTACCACAAAACCATCGATGGGAACTTCTTCTTAAGAGGAGATTATTTTCAGTTTGTAACTTTGGTGAAATTTCTTTCTTCTGTGTGAAAGGTGCTGCTCCAGGGCACCTGTATCAAGCTGAATTGTTAGGATAGGGCTGCTCTAAAGAAGAACTGCACATTAAAGAAGAACTGCTTTCTAATGGGCCTCCATTAATTTCCTGGCAAAAGCTGGGAGGATTTTAAGAAGAAAATAACTGCTGGAAGAGACAGCATCAGATCCTTAACCCTGACCAGGTGAGCTGTAATGTCTCCTCCTCTGTGCTAGAGTTCCTGTATGATGCTAGTCACATCACTTAATCCAAACCTTTTTACAGGTAGTCGTGTTCCTCATTTTCTAGGTGCTTGACTTAGACACTCAAGTCTGATCGCAGAAGTACTAAAATCACTCACATCTGCAAATGAAGTCAGCAGGGGCAGTTGTTTTGAAAATAGCAAGTCCTATACCTGTGTGTCCAACTTTTCTAGTTGGGCAGGTCCTGTAGTATCATCCTATGACAAATGACTTTCTTCTAATGGCACAGCCACCTCCTCCAAGTATTCTCATGGGATGGGACAAGACACAGTGAGTCTCAGAGCCAAGTGCATTGTCTGAATGAGGCACACAGAAATCAAGATAGAGTGGACATATTAATCTGTGTTGTGACAAAACCTGTGAAGAAAATTAGTCTCTCTGTGTTTCAAATTCATCCTAATATTCACATTTTCAATCTTCATTTCTTTGGGCTTTTGTTCCCTAACCTTAGAACAAGAACAGCATTTTTGTCAAAAGAACATCATTCTAACCTGTCTAGACCATTATCAGAATTCCAGCAGACCCAGCTGCACCTACCCAGAAGCACTCATAAAGTCACTGTGACACCCACCTCACTTTCTTGGAGACTGACACACACCTTGCAAAGCTAAATGCTGCTTCAAGAAAACACTACAGTTTTGCAGATGCCTTTCTATTTGCAACCAGATGAGCCCACTGTCAGAACGCTTTCCAAGTCTGTAGAGAAGGCAGGGATCCTCCCTGAGCCGCCAGCCCTACACCCAGGTAGGTCAACAAGAGTTTGCTGTTGATCTGAACACAAGCAGCACAGTTCTCACTGTGCTATCAAAGGGAGTGTCTTGGGTGCAGCCAATTGTTGGCAGCACAATGCTTAAAGCTGGGAAGAGCTGTTGTAAATACACCCAAGGGCTTAAACCGTAGTCTCATATTCTTATTTGGATGTCTAGGTAAACAGCAACATTTGAAGACTTTGCAATTCCATTTCCCTGCCCTCAGGTGAGAAAAGTCACATGCACTTTCAGGTCAGGTCTCAGCAGGGCAGAGACCCTGAGCCCATACAAGTTCACATACTAAATGTTTGAAGCACTGTGTGGGGCTCCTTAGCCTTGAAAGCAAGGCAGACCATGTAAGCATGGCAACATCTGAGACAATGAGAGAACTACAGCAGAACTGCATGGTCATACCAGTCCCAGCTGCGGTGCTGGGATCTTTATTTACAGCTTCAAAGTTTCTGTACCATGCTCTTTCACCGAAGGGAGAAAGAATCAAAGACTGTCCTGCTATCAGCCAGGCTTCTGCTTCCAACCAGTAAAGCATGAGGGGAACTGAGAAAGAAACTAGAATAAGGAGAACACTCTGCTTCCTCCCCCTACTTCTTGTGTGGAGTAAAAAACAGATTGAGGTCTCTCTCAGCTCCTGAGACCCTGCTCTATCACAGGGCTCTTTTTGTCATTACACAGCACACTGTCTTGCTTTTCATCAGCCTCTTGAGTCTAATCTTAGGTAGCACCTGTGTTGTTTCTGGTGTTCCAGAAACAATGCAGTCTAGAATACTTTCCTAAAAAACATTTCAAGCCCCCAGAGTTCTGGAACAAAGGTTGAAAACACAAGCTTCTGAGAAACCAAATCTTGGAGACAACCCGCGTTTTTTAGTGCCCTGCAAATATCCTTTTATAATCTTGTAATTTTGGAAAGCTTGATCCATTACACTGGTGATTTGTCTCAGTTCACTACTCACTGTTGTTAATCCCCCATCAACACAAAATTAAAGTCCTCTAAACCCACAGGATTTGCCTAAAGAGAATCACATCAGTTTAAAAAATACCTTTTGAATGTTGACACTTTCAGCTTTTTTAAACATAAAGTTTAAGTTTTCATCAAAGCATGAGAAAAAAACTAGCCATATATCCAGATATTCCAGGACTGGACTTTTAAGAAGAATGTCATTAGTTGTGGTAAAAGCTTAAAACTTGAAATAGAAACAGTTGAAGAAACCAGAACTTACTACTTCTACCAAAAATTGAGCAGAAGACTTTAATCACTGCATGAGTTCAAACAGTAGTGAATTTCACTTTCAGCTTTCATAATCTGTTTTCCATTATATATTTAGATGTTGAAATTTCTGTGGCAGAAGAAATCTCTTCCCTATATATTTGTACTTAGCTATATGGAATTTTCCTTGAGCTGCAGCAATAAAATAGCAGCAATATAAATCAAGGTAGCTAAATTCTACTGTCTAATTTTGCTGTGTTAACATTGGTCCCACTGAGTACACCTGACCCAAAATGACCTCATAAATTGAAATGAGTATGTATTTAATGAAAGTGACAAAAGAAAGTGACAAAGACAACAAGAATCAAACAGCTGATTTTGTTTGCATTAGCTAACTGGGTGAAACATTGCTGAGGCTCTAAAGCCACAGTTAGGTAATGGGAAGAACTACTGTCACTTGGGAAAACAACTGGGCCCCTGAACTTGGCTCTGATGGATGTAATCAGATAGAAGTTGAAAGTATATATCATTCAGATACGCAAAATACTATGAAAAGAACCCAATCCACTCATATATTAAATACTGACTACAGCACAG
Organism: Lichenostomus cassidix; assembly: GCF_008360975.1. Classification (NCBI taxonomy): domain Eukaryota; kingdom Metazoa; phylum Chordata; class Aves; order Passeriformes; family Meliphagidae; genus Lichenostomus; species Lichenostomus cassidix. The sequence goes on along the minus strand of NC_139484.1, from coordinate 12,124,451 downwards.
GATATTAATCATAACACAGGGAGGTGGGAAGAGAAGGGAGCTGAATGCAGTGGACTGGTAAGAACCTGCTGACACTGAACTCAAATGGCAAAATACCATCCCTCTACCTTCAGTGGCTGGTCACAGTGTTATATAGCTGAGGGACAGATCACTGAATCACTGACAATCTGAATTAGGCCCAGATTCTGAAGAACTGACTGGTCGTTTATTGGATTTATTACCCAACAGCACAACTCAACTGTAACACCTCTTGCTGGAGCAATTTGGTTTTGGCTCTAAGCTGCATGTCCTTCACACTGTTGCAGTGCTGCATAGCACTAATGGTTCTATAAATAGTTTCCATAAACATAACCATTTCTATTCTGTCAATACATGTACATACTGTTGTACAGTATTACACTGCTCAGCCACTAAACCTGGACTGCTAAGTAGGACCAGCCTGGGCAACACTTTTGGAACAGCCTGTATGCTCTGCATGAAGCAGCTTCAAGGCTGCTCAGCTCACAACTTCTCACAGTTTTGGTCTGGGAAGCTCCACTGAGAGCAGCTACTTTGCAGCAAGTTCACAGAGAATCTATAAACCACCTTTTTTCGTGTAATAGAAAGGTTTGCTGTGTAACTCTCCTTCCTATCTAAAAGAAAGGAAGAAGGCCTGGCATCACACAGCCAAGCTAACCATTCCAAAATTCATATATGTAAAATTGCCTTTTCTGCTTGGTTCTCTCCATGTCTTTTAGGAAGTGATACCCTATACTGCATCACAGCTTTGGGTAAATGTTGAGCAGTGTTCCCTTTCTTGTTTACTTCTAGCTCTCTCCAAAGGTTCCCCTTTCTCTATTAATTACACACACCAGCCATGTCTACAGCTTCATAGCTCTCTCATTTAAGTCTACTAAAGTCTATTAGCAAAGTAACAGGTCTGAACCACTGTGGAGGTAACATGAGACCCATATCTGATTTGTGGCTCTGGAGGAAGCAAGTGAGAGGTACATTTGGGATGCAGCCTGGGTAACTCCAGCAGACACCACACCATTCCGAGCTTTGCAAGGTGTTGCTGCGTCCATCTACGTCTGATGAAACATGGGATGAATTGAGGCCAGTTCATCATCCACCAACAATGGCAGAGAGGACAGAAAGTACTTCTCATGAATGCTGCAATATGGGGATTCAGCAGCATCATTGGACTCCACACCCTGCTAGCTGCAGTTCAAAAGGTTAGCTTTGCACATGTATCTTGGCTATTTAGAATGGGTTTTTTAATATAGTTTCTATTGTGAACTTCATTACAGCTCAATATATATTCTTCCTCAGAGTGATGATACCATCTTAAAAATACAACTGGGGTTTTTATCATATTGTCTTCTTGTGTTAGTGGTGGATTCAAGTTACAGGAGACAATGGCAATGCCAACAGCAAATGTTGGCTAAATACTGACAACCTCTATGAAACTGGAGTGTGTTGAGATGATCACTGGCCACTATCTGAGGCAAGTCAGTTTTTAAGTTAGAACTTCTGGACTATCTGGATGAAAAAGGAATAAGGGATTGACCAGAAACAGATTTGGATAGTATGGCATAGCAGTAAACTGCTATAATTAAGATGGGCAGCTGAAAGCTTTAAAAGTAAGTGTCTCTCAGTAGCTATTTTAGACTTTCCCATATCTTTTCCTGTTTTAGCATCAAACCTACTATGTCAAAGGGAATGAAAAGAGCCTATCCTGATTCCAATAAACACCTCAGAAACAAAAGAAAAATAATGTAGGAAACTTTCATGAATTTCTCCAATCCAGGCATGTCAATTAAAGTAAAGAGTTATTATATTAAAAAATCTCTGCTAGTCTTACATGTTTATCTATCATTAGTTACAGGATTAAAAAGTACTGAGGCCAAAGATTTCTGACCTTGGAAAGGGATCTGTATTCCCAGAGCAAACCTAGCAGAGAACAGGCTCAGCTTCTAAACTGCACCTGCATATCAGGAAAATTAAATGTACCCCACCTGACTAAGGTGAAACAGCCTGGTTAAGTGTACAACTAGAAAGCCTTTCCTTCAGTGCACCTGCCCAGCTATCAGAGACATGGCTACAACCATTTCACTGAGCTCCCCTCAGCTCAACAACAGGCATTTGCTCCTTTGGGTTCAGGTATGATCACCTCCTCTTCATCTGTGAGCTGATATTGTCCAGGTACAGAAGTATCTTGATGATAACAATGGAAACCAGTGTTATTCAGGAAATAGGCAGCACTCTATCACTGCAAACCACAGAGTCTGTATTACCTGCCTGATTTCCTTAGTGGCTGGAATGGGATTATTCGGCTCTTTCAGTGGGAATCCTGTGCTATAAAGCAGTTCATTTATCTAGAGTGTCCTGTGAAGATAATTTTACCAAAGTGTGGGCTTACAGCCTGGCACTACTGTGGGTTTCAGTAGAAAAAACATTTCTGTTATGGTATTAAGCTCTAAAAAAGGCAAATTTATGCTTTAAATATAATTGAGGATTTTATTTTAAAACCTTATGGTTTTGGAAGCTGATTAAAATTTCATAGGGAAAGCTGAGCCTGAGTACTTGACAATGTGTCCTTTTAAAATAAATCTAGCAGGTAAGTCTCCTAAGTTTTGGAACTTTTCCACCTTGTCTGATTTCCTGGTACTTGTTCATACAGGTTTTGCCCTGTGAGCACACATTTGATTAGCTGTGAAATGGCACCTTTCCTTTCAAATGAATTTTGAAACTTCTTGTATTTAAAAATCTTCAAGGGCTTTAGGATGCAATTCTTTCCCCACTTTTCTACTCAGTTCAGTGTATTTGCTTCCACAGGAAAGACTAATATTGGGCACTGCATGTCCGGGAATACTCCCATTTAATAAGGAAAACATGTTTTACTAGGAAATGCTGAGTCATTCTCAATTCCCAGTTTGTACTGGGAAGAGCATGGGGGAGCACAGTTTTAAAATTGCATCACAGAACATGAGTAGCAATCTAAAGAAAAAGGAAATTACTCTCTCTTCATACATATGCATGCGTAACCTGTAGGAAATTTCAGTTCTCTTGTCAAAAAAGCAAAGAAAATCCTTTGCATTTCCAAGCTCTCTTTTGCAGTCTCAGCACTAATTTTAAATGAGTGTATCTCTGCTCCAACCCAGAGATGTGGAAGGAAATGTAGTATCTGAATCTACTCCCTTTCTGGTAAAAATACCCCTTTAATTTTGTTGAAGTCAACAGGTGGCTTATGATTTGACCTTGTTTCTTTAGAATGCATTTTTGCTCTAGGTTACAGTTCCTTGCTTCACCACAAAAAAAGCACCAGTCACATACCTTGGCTCCTTTATATGTTTGGGGCTTTTTAAATCCTTCTTCTAAATTATGATTTTTGTTAGTCTCATTCGTGAAGTCCCATGGCATGAGGCCTCAGCGTAACAAAATCTTTCAGAGGTGCACTGCTGGCTTTCTGGGCTAACACACATTCATGAGCTATGCTGGCTGCTCATTTGAGGCACTCTTCACCCTCAGCAAACCACACAGTTAGGATTCGGCATAAAGATAATTGAACTTCATTGTTTTACGCAGCATTTGTGCCAATTAAACATAGCGCTAGCTGACTGGCTTCAGCCTTGGTTCAGTGTGTCTGGGAGACTCAATACTGTGCTGCAAACCGGGATTTCAGTATTAAGAAATGCATTATATTAATAATATCAATAACTGGCACTGTTCAACGGGAGCCTGCTCTGTCAGCAGCTAGAAACCCACATAAAAATGGTGCTGTGAGGCCTGTACTCCCTGCTCAGGGATGTTTGCAGGTAAACTTCCTTTAATAAAGTGCCTGGGAAATCCAGCCAGCAGCCAGGCACTGGGTAAGCGAGGTTAAATTAACTCCGAGCATAGAGTGAATTCATCCTTCCTTCCAAACTTTTTAGAGGCAACCACCAAGCAAACCCTGGCAGCCACCGGCGGGGCCCGTCTGCACAGAGGTGTCCCAGTGCCGCCAAGGAAGGCGGACAAGGACAGGGTTATCCTCGCGGCGGTGCAACTCCCCTGGGGCGCAAGGGCTCGCGGTTTCACGCGGTTTCACCCGGGCGGGAAGCCCTTCCTGGCACCGGGATTTCGTGGCCAGCGGCTGGGTTGGTGGCGGGCGCTTCCCGGCTCCTTCCCCGCCGCCTCCGCGGAGCTGGCCCGGGGCGCCTCGGCCGCGCCTCCTGCCGGCCCGCCCCGCCCGCGCGGCCTCAGCGCTGCCGGAGCGTCAGCGGGAATTTCCAGCCAGGAAGTGCGGCGGGCCGGGGCTAGGGGCGGCGGCTGCGCGGGCCGGGGCCGGGCGGGTGCCCTCGCCGGTGGGGCGGGCGGGAGGGAAGGAGGGGGAAAGTCCGCGGGGAGCCGGGCCGCGGGCGGCGGCACGCCGGGGTGCATGGCGCGGCGCTGAGAGACCGCCGGCGGCGCAGCGCGACGAGGAGGAGGCTCCGCCAGCCTTGCCACGGTGAGCCCCGGGCGGCCCCTGACCCTCCCGTGTCCCTAGCTCGGGCAGCTCGGCAGCCCCCGGAGCGCAGGTTGGCCGCGGGAAGCTGTGCCCGGCGCCTCTGCCCTCGGCCCGGGCGCGGAGCTGCCGTGAGGGATTGCCGCGGGTTCGCGTGCAGCCGGCCGGGCAGCGGGCGGGATGCTCGGCTGCCGCCGGGTTAGCAGGGCTCTTCGCAGCGAGGGGAGGGTGTCCGCGACAGGCTGCACAGTAACGGGAAAACAATCTGCCAGCCCAGGTCCTGCCGCTCGCACAGCGGCAGCTCGCAGGCAAGGAGGTGCTGCTGCCTCTGTCGCTTTTGGTTTGGAAGGTGACGCTGAGCCTGGGACACGGCCGGGCTCGGCGTGCAGGTGGTCGCCGCGAAACCGTGGGGCTGGCGCGGCAGCTCCGGGTGTGCTCGGCTCGGGTGTTGAAAGGTACCACATAGTGAGGGGTTTAAAGGGGATTTAGTGGTGAGGGATGGAACCGAAATGTTCTCGGCGCGACGAGGAGTATTACCGCCGCTGGTTGCTCGGTTACATTTGACCTTGAAACCCAAGAATATCGAACTTCTTACCATCTTACCACTATTGATGCTTTCTGCTTTGATGGTAACTTTGGCGAAGAAGTGCTACTGCCTTATTTTCTGTGAGTGCAAAGCGGACTGTTGTTTGTGTGACATGAGCTGTGTGCTGCCGGGCCATTATCATCATGTTGTACTGCTGTGGAATTTCATTCAAATAACTAAATGTGAGTGCCTGAGAGCTTTTGGGGGAGTAAGACTTTGGAGGCAAGGGATCATCTCCTGCATTGCAACTTCCCATCTTAAAATGCTCAAAATCTTGCTTAAGAATAACATTTTAAAGGAAATACAAATTATTATTGTGGTTATTATTAAAAGTGCTTTTAAAGTGCTGCTTATATTTGATATATTTTGTGCTTCACAAGTCCTCTTTTCTCTTACTCCATTCAGAGAAAAAAGCAGATGAATTCTTTGCTCTATCACCTTGTCCTGTAAGGTGCTACACCACCACTGTCAAGTTTACAGAACAGGGTTGAAAATAGAGCACTTCGGTTTTATTGACATCCGGAGTCTCTGTGCTATGCACTGTGTAGTGTCAACTTCTGAAATAGTGTTTCAGTCAGAGCATTTTTATTCTTTCATAAAAGAAAGTAGCTGCCCGTTCTAGGAAAGCGTTAACCAAGACGTCATTCTGAGATAGCATCCTGTCTGCAATGTTTTGTAATCTGCAGAAATGACTGCAGTTTATGAGAAAATGAAAGAGAAAAAAGCAGCCTGTAACCATGCAGAAGTAGATGCTCTGTACTGCAGTCTTCCCAAGAATTTAATTAACAGTTACGCGGAAATATTTATTGTCAGGATCTGCCACAGAGTGCGCAGATTTCAAGGAATCTCAGTGCTGAAATCTGTGCAGGAACTGTTAAATAATTTAATTTGAAACACTAAACAGAGAGGAAAAATCTTTTTTCTTTCCACTCTTTGTCCCCTTGGTAAAGAAAGAAATGTCAGTCAACAGAGTCATCCAAAAATGCAGTTATTTTCTCATACAAGAAATGAATACATTATGAGTTAAGGTTGTAAAACAGAACAGCTTTATATCACTTTGCATCGTGTTGTGTGTTTTCAAAAAACAGTGTTGTAGCAGATAAACTTCATACTTGTACTCACTTTGGTCCGGCAACACTTTGGTAATGTTTTTGTACTATTTATTTCAAAATCAGAAAAGTTTGCTGGATAAAAATTGTGCTGGAAGAGAGAACAAGAGTATCTTGGAAGAAGGAAAGAGGGTGGAAAGCAGACAGTGGTGTTTTATTTATGTGCACATTTGAAAAAATTCCTACTTTCTTTGTTGAAAAGTAGCAGTTCTGATTGTTTCCCTGTTACTATGTATTTTACTTTTTAAAATTAATTTTAATAATAAATATAAATTTAAGTTTACTTAAAATTTTGTCTTTGAGAAACTCAATAATAAATTTAAATTTACTTTTTTCCTTGAGGTGGCATTGCATGAATTCAGTAATAGATACCTACAAATAAATATCACTGACATATATTTGCTAATTAATAGATTTTTGAGTTTTCTTTTCATTGTTGCCTTTTCCAGACTTTTCTAATGCCACTTTTTTGTGAATACATGCAAACTGCAGAAATATGTTCAGTTAGGAATTCATATTATTGTGCATTTTGATGACTCTGGAGGGACAGGAACTAAGTTTGAAGGCCTGTGAGTCTTTACCATCGAAGGTGCTTGTAATTCAAAGTGGATGTTGTTTTTGAGGTTGCAAAGATACAGTGAAAGACACTATATCTTTTACTAACTTGTAGTTGGCTTTCTGATGTAGCTAGTGTGGAGAAAATTCGCTTGTGGTCTTCGGAGATTCTGGTTAATTCTCCTGTGTTTTTATGGATTGCTTCAAACTGTACTTGCTGAAATATTTTCACCTTTCAGAGCTGTGTTTGTCAACTCTAAATTCAGAAGTGTTAGTCTTAAAGAAAATTGTTACTCATTTATGTAAGCAACTAATCAAAAGTCTATACACTTAAAAAGCCATTTTTTCAACATGTTGATAGCTTTCCTTTTGTTCTCTGACAAAATAACACAACTACTGTAAAACAGAGAGAAGATAATGAATGTTTCAGGCAGGTAATGAAAAAGCAGTTCCTGGTTTTGGTCACTTTTAGCTCTCACTTAGGCATTTCAGAAGTGGAAGTTGTAATTTGATGTCCTTTAAAGAAGCTGTGAACCTTTCATGAAGTTCTGTGTTGATAAGATCATAATTATGATTGTCATTAACTGTGCCCTTAGGTCAGTCAGGCACTAAGTTTTCATCTCACTTTGAGCATAGAAATAAATCAGTAAGTTTTCTTCAGTGCTTTCTTTTAAACGTGTATTTTGCTGAAGCACTGTTGTCAGTTTCAAAAGTAAGGCCTTAAAAGATGTTTCAAGTTATTATAGTCTCAAGGTAAAACCTTTTTTTTAGCATTTAGGTGGAGCTGGCAGATCATGTGTGAGGAGGAAGCTACTATTGCTGTTGCTAGCCTTATTTACCCCTTTTAAATTCTATGTTCTTTTGAAAAGTGGTGACAGATAGATACACACCTTTTTCCCCCCTTCATTTAAAATACTAAACTGAAATGCCCCTGTGTTTCATCGTGTCCTCCAAGCAAACTGTTGACAGGTCAGGAGCAAAGTAGGTCTGAGTTGTGTGGTTTGGGTTTATTTGGGGTTTTTTTGCTTGGGTTTGGCTTTGTTTTTTTGTTTCTTCTAAAGATCATATTTCCATCCCTTTAAACTCAGGCAGATTTTAACACACAGATGAAGTATAAACAAAGGAAGCAGGTGGGGTTTTTGGTCTTATTAGTTTAGTGCAAGTGAGTTTTGTTGTATCATAGGTTACTGCAGAGCATTGAGACTGCAGGAGTTTTACAGTTTCTTCGTAGAAGGCAAAAAAAAATAAACCGTGGTGAACACTTTGGGATTGTAGATTTGAAAAGCAGGTATAACTGTTATGGTGCTGGACTCAGCTCTGCCTGTTTAGCTCCTCTGACTGGTGGTATTTAACTGATTTTGTCCCATTGTGATTTTAGTGGTTGTTCCAAACCAAAAGGACGAGAATCCCTTAGTTCACTTTTGCCATTGCACTGGTAACAGCTCTTGCTATTTTCTGAGCCCACTTTTGCCCCTGCTGTTCATGAAATGGGGGACTTTGTCTTCAGTAGGAGCCCAGAGCCTTTGTGACTGTACTTGGTGATACAGCAAACCTTGTGTGAGCTGAACTTCTGCAATCTTGGTTTTACATGTTACTGGGCTTCTCAGAAGCACTGTTCTCCCTGTGCCCCCTCTACCCCTGGGGAAAAAAAAAGTTTGCAGTTTAATATTAATGATTCATTTCACTTCAGACTTATTAAATGGGGGGGTGTGGTATGTTCAGTTAAAATTTGACTTTGATGGACAGCTTTATATGAACTAGAGATGTTTTTAAAGAGCGTTCAATGACTCTTGTTAATCTGGAGGAGAAAGTAACAGGAATTTAATGTCATATTCATGTTAGTTCAAGTAGCATTGGCACTCCACATGGCTAAAATACAATGTAGTTACTAGAGCTGTTTTTCTGTATTGAATCTCAGTATTTTTACATCTACTTAGCACTATACTTGTACCAGAATATGTTTGCCATATATTTGAATACTGTTTGTTCCTTTGGTTTAAGTTGCTTTGAATGTGTTTTAGCAAAAACATTCTAACATTATTCCAACAATATAATGGAAAAACAGTTTATATGTTTATGGCATTTTAGTATTTCCTCTTGATATATTAGTTCACTGCTTTGATACTTGGGAAGGGAATAAAACAAAAACTCTGTTTGCAAACATAGTTAATAGAACATCTTTTAGGTAGTCCAGTTACTCTTTGCCAAGGGAACTTTCTTATGCTATGGCTTTTTTTTCTTCAGATCTAGTGGTTATCTGCTATAATAAATTTGATTCTAGGTTTCATAAAATAATTCTGCACTCAACCATTCTGATTTAGAGCATCACGCTTGTGAAATCTTGAATACTTGAGATTGATTTAATTTCATAAATATTCTGTAGTTTTTATACTGTTGTCAAGTAATGCCTCTGCTCATGACTGAAAATACCTGAAAATTTTAACTTCAGCAATTTAAAAAATTTAAAAATACACAGGCACAACTGCCAGGTCTCACCCAACAGGAAATAATAAGCAAGCTTAATTAGTCACAAGAGGAGGCAATTTGTGTTGTTATATTAGAAAAACAAACAGTGTCATTTAGGGTAATGTGGAGTTATTGCAGCTGCACAGTGGATGACAGAAAGTCTGTAGAGGAAATTAGAATCTTTGATCCAAATGTCACTCTGCACAAACTTTTTCACCATTGTATACTGAGAAGTTGCCCTAAAATCTTTATTGAGGGATTACATGTCTTTGCAGTACCTGAAGGACTGTGAAAAATACAACTTCCTCATGTCACTTTGGTGGAAATGGAGTGTTGTTTCCTCAAAACAGCTCCGTACACCCCCAGGTATTGAAGCCATAGCTGGAAGAAGAAATGGTAGCAAACATTTCAACATTTAAAGGCAAATTTCAAATCTGTTTCATTACTGAGTTAAAATCCCTTGAAATAACATAGTTGGTGGGGCTTATTGTCAGCATGAGTGAGTTAGCAATCACTTCTTGTGTTTTTTAACATGTTTTTCCTTCCTATTTGTGCTAAAGACATTTATGCCAGTATTGTGGGTGAAAGTGTGCATGATGTTCCCTTAATATTTTAGTTCTATTTACTTTGCATATTACAGAATACCTTAGCTGTTTATCATCTCTTACTTTGAATTAAAGGTTTTGTGCTCTGGAGCTGTACTTCTAACATTCTGGGAAGAATAACTGGGTTGCAAGGGAAATGGAGTTGAGAGGTGGCCAGAAGTAAAGTGAAAATGCTGTGTGTTGAAAGGAGTGGGCAGCATCCTGACTGTGAAGGGACTGCAGTGGTGAAGGGTTGAGACTGAGCAGCTTGGATTGGTATCTCTGCTCTGTCAGAGCAGATCGTGGTCTGGCCTCCAGCCAATATCTTCTCAGCAGCTCTAGTCCTGTTTCCAGCCCTGAGCCAGCAACCCAAAGTGTCTATTGCACAAGACCTTTTCCCAGCATCTCTGTTTGGGAAATGCTGATCTCTAAAACGATTGTCCCTGTACAGATACAGAGTATGTTTTGCGAAGGGTGGAAGAGTGAGGCTCAAGGATGGATAGCTGCCACTTAAAGTTAAGAAAGCAGCAGCAGGTGGGACACATCGTGGTGTCTGTACAGTACAGCAGTTACTGTTTCTACCTCAGTAATTCATAGCTGCTACAGGAATGTGGAGAATTTGGTGTTGCTCCTGAAAACATAGTTCTCTGTAATGAGATCATCTGCCATGCTTTATAGCCCTGATGTAGCAAAAATACATATATGAAACACACAGGTCTTTCCTTCATTTTTATCCTTATTCCTTTCTATTTTTAGTGAGCAAAATAAACAGGCTAAGAGCATAACCACACTGAATTTAATTGCTTTCATTCAGTGTCCTGTTAAAGAAGTTTATTTTTAAAAGGTAAATTCCAGAAAAACCCGAGTTAAAGAAAAAAGCACTCTGCTAGCAAACTTTTCAGGAAGACTTGTTCTTTCAGTGTATCAAGTCAGTTGAAGTGTAGTAGTTGAGTATCCCATTGTAAGACTTGCTTTCTGAATCCCAGCCGTGAAAGGTAAGAACAGGCTGATGGAAAACATCTCATAAAGTAAGAGATGGTTTAAATGAATTTCCTCATGGAATTACATCCATCAGACTAATTTCAGTTTACATGTGCAATGAACTGGATAATTGTATAAAGGCAGTAGGAAGAAGTTTGTAGGGATTAGATTGGATACTTGTGTTAAAGACAACAAGGGTTTACCTCATGCTTAAAATTCAGGCTGGAAAGTTGAGAGAAGTAAAGGGAAGGATCTGTACCTGTGAAAAATCAGTGGGCTGTAAAAAGTTGGGTAAGGAAATTTGTCTTGCTTTTTAAAGGGTAAACAGGCACAGTGGAGTTTGGAGAACAACAGGGAAGAGCTCTGAAATCAAATGATTGAGATAAAGAGAAATGAGAATTCTTGTTTGTGGATTACAGCATTCCTACAATAATTATGTTGTTTCCATTTTAAATGGCTGCTTCTTTTGAAGCTTTAAAGCAAATATTCAGAGTACAATAAATCAAGTCATGTTCTTCCAGCTGTGCCTACTTGTGCCTTGTATCATTTGGTTATTGAGGAGGAGCAGTGGTGCAAAGTACCTGCTGTTAGGTTTGCTCAGTGGTTTGGTGGAACACAGTAATCTCCTGTATATGTATATATGTCTTCCTAGTTTTTTTCACTTTTTCTCCCTTTTAAAACCTTTTTCACAATGGTGATTGACCTGCTGTGAGGAGAAAGGAATATGTATGCATATGCACAGGCATACACACTTACCCTCAGAAGGTACAGTTGTGTGGTTTTGGGCAAGTTTAGCTGGATTTTATGTTTTCCTGTTGCACTAGGAGCTAAACAAAGTTTTTTCACCCACCTTTGAATTTTCACACTTATAAATACTGTGAATTGAAATGTCTAGTTTCCTGTGCCCCATTATCTGAAAGACTTGACGATCTCCAGGGTGGAGACTACTGTGGTTGATTGTGGTCTGCAGGTGTTGGGGTATTTTTTTAATTGTAGCTTTTACCTTGCAGTACAATGTGGGAATTGGAGGTTATGCAGGAGGTAGGCATATCTAATAACATGAACTCCCACAAAACTATTTTAATCCAGTTGTCCTCAAATGAGAGAGGTGGCAATCTCTGATCCATAATACAGTTCATGTAATGAGAGAATGAGCAAAGCTACTCAAGGTAGATGCTAATCTTACCACTTGATGCATATGGGAAAGGTACTTAAAAACTGGAGCAGTAAGGGAAGGTTACATAGTTAACGCTAGGATCAATTTTTCTGTAAGTGTCTTTTTGGGGTTTTAATCCTGTTACCAACTCTGTGGATTTGCACCAGTTTTCATGTAAGAGGAAGTGTAGGGATTTGTTAACTGGATAAATCTTAAGGAAACAAACTGTAATTTAAAGGTAGGGCTCCCTGAACATTTTTGTTACTTGTTTGGATTTGAAGAGGACAAAACATAGTGAAACTGAGAGTGTTTTCAGTCATTTAGAAGGGTCATGTTAAACATCTGGGTTAATCTTTGTCTAGGCCCTGATAAAGCAATCAAGTGTGAGTTTAAATACACAAAGGTGTACGTTTGCACATCTTAATTATAATCTGTTTATAATAAACTGGCTTAGCATTCAGGCCAGAGAGAATGTCTTTAACCTCTCCCCCAAGCACTGCAGCTGATTTCAACACAAAAGATCTCAAGAGGCATCTGTACTTCTGGTGTGAGAGAGATTGTGTTTATTGCCTGGTTAGACATTCATTAATACCTACCTACAGCCAGCCAGGTACTATGTGGGTAGTTACCTTGCTGCTTCCAAGTGTGCTGTTCCTAGAACAATGGAATAGTTTGGTTTGGAAGGGAGCTCAAAGATCATCTAGTCCCAACTCCACCAGGTACCCTGGGTGAAGATGCATTCCACTGCCATGAATTGTCCAAATTGCTCAAAGCCCCATCCAGCCTGGCCTTGAATGCTTCCAGGGATGGGGCATCCACAGCTTCTTTGGGCAACCTGTTCCAGTGTTTCACCACCCTCACAGTGAAGGATGATTTCTTCCTTATATCTGATCTAAACCCACCCTCTGTCAGTTCAAAGCCATTCCCCCTTGTCCTATCCCTACATGTCCTTGTGAAAAGTCCCTCTCCAGCCTTCCTGTAGGCCCCCTTGAGGTACTGGAAGGTGCTGTAAGGTCTCCCTGGAGCTTTTTCTTCTCCAGGCTGAACAATCCCAGCCCTTCCAGCCTGTCTGCAGAGAAGAGATATCCCAACCCTGTGGGCATCTTCCTGACCTCCTCTGGACCTACTGCAGCAGGTCCATGAGCTGCGTGTGCTGAGGAGCCCAGAACTGACCTGGGGAGGTTCTGAGCTTTAAAAATGCTCCCACTGCAGGGGGAGCATCTTTAAAGGCTGCTGTTTTGCTGTCATGACACTGTTCACTGCATCAGCCAAAAAGCCAGAAATTACTGTTTTGCAAATGTGAAACTGAAGGACTGATTCAGATCCACATAGGGTTTTGCTTCTGTATGGGTTTTAAGTTTTACGTCAAAGTGCTTTAAATGAAAAGTTTTCAGAAGTAATGCCTCTGTGCTGTTTTACCACTTGGTTGGAAAGTCACTTATTGTAGAAGTGTGGATGTGACCAGGAAGCACAGCAGGTGCTTCCAGAAGCACCTGGAACATCCAGAACACTGCCTTTCTTCTGCAGAACTCTGCTGGAGAGAGAGGGGTGCAGTCTGAGGAACTAGAACAGAGACAGTAGAATGTACTGTAACATTTATTCTGTGGGGCTTACAGAATAAGCTGTGAGGTGCTTTGCTTGAAAGTTTGGCAAAATACACGTTTAGCAAAAAGGCAAGTCGGCAGATGACATTCATATTACCTCCTCAGAATATTTTATTTTTATGAACAAGCATGTTTACCATGTCATCTGGAAGCTTCAGGATTTTGGAACACAATTTTGCATATGTGACTCATGGAATAGTAAGTGTTTAAGTATGAGAGATCACAAAATAAGACTTTTAAGAGCAGTTTTTATTCTGTTTATGTGGAAGAAACCTGGCATTTGCACTCACAGTTACCTAATCAGGGTGTAACAAAAGGGTGGGTATTTTCTGACACTTTGTAAAAAAAGTTGGCTATTGATGTTTTCAGATTGTTTTCTATAGTAGCTACCCCTTTCACTAAGAAGTGTTTGACAAAAATGTTACAAGTTATTTCAGTGATTTAAGTAACTGGTCAGTTGGAGATAATGTTATTTTTATTCTTTCTATGAAACAGAAGTCAAATGAAGACATCTTAGTAAAGTTTGTTGTATCCTGAGGGTTTTATCCTACTTTGTATGTTGGCTTTTCCATAAAGATTAATAGTAAGAATGGCAAATGGTTGATGAAAATAATGCTTTGCAGAATGTGTCTGTGAGACGGTGTGATTGAGTGGTATTTTTGTCTTGCTGACATCCTGTTGTATTAGGTGATGAAATGCAAAATCAGTGACATTGGCTGCTTGTTATATCTGTTTTAACTTTTGGCTGAATTCTTATGACCAGTTATTTGATATTTGCACAAATATTACAAATAAACATTGCCCAGTAAATATTTCTAAAATCGATTTACAGTCAAGTGTGTACTTCTTTTTCTAGGTTAAAAACCAGTTGTATCCACATGAACCTTTTTTTCATTGAAGTCATCTCTGTATTAAGTGTCTTCCTATTTCTCCATTTTAATTTTTGTTATATTTTCTGCTTTGTGGAGAGTGGCTGACTATGTGCTGCCTTTAGAGCTTGTTAACAAGCAGAGTTGGGCCTCCATCTAGGTGAAGTACCAAAGTATTCCAATTTTCCTTTTGATATTTGCCTTTCTAGTTCCTGTAGAAGGTACATGGTGACTCAGTTTTTCTTTAATGATTTACTGATCTCTTGCACTTCTCTTTGACAGTGCAGTAGGTTTGCACAGTTCTCTCTGCTTTGCTGGAAAACATGGCTCATGTTCATTGTGGTGGAATATGAGGGCCAGTGACATGTTTCTGTCTTTTGTTAGTTATTAACATTATTCAGTGTCTGTTGCACGCAAACATGAGTCTCTTGAAATATTCATACTGTTATTTTCAGATATTCCCTTGGGGAGCCTTATTTAGTGAGATCTGCATAGGGGAAATTGTAGTTTTCAGTAACATCTACATGAGAGGAAATAACACTAATATTTTCTAATAGACCTAATACATTCCTAAGAAAATTCACTGGGTCTCCTACTGGTCCTTGTAAAACTAAGCCAAGCTAAACTTTGCCAGTGTCCAACATTTACGTGTAGACCTGTGGGAAAGAGTTACATATGAAGTGCATCCATAATTATCATTGTCAGCACAGAGTTGTTGTGAGTGCTGAGCACTTCTGAACCCCTGGAAATAAAGGTGTCCAAAATTAGTCAGTAATTGACTCCTGGTTTTATTTTAAAATTTTTTTAAATACTGTCTGTTCTTTCTTCGGCATCTTTATTTGCATTTAGTAATACAACACAAGAAAACTGTTAGGGTTCCTTCATGAATGCCCACAATGTTCTTTTTATTGTATGAAAGTGAAGAGTTCTGCTATTTCTATGATAATGATTTTGCTTAAACTCTAATAGCAGAATAGTCAGAGTAAAGACAGAAACAATTCCTGATTTTAAGAAATTTCGACTTCCGGACTTTGACTGTAATTTTTAATTTCTTGGCAGTAGGCAATGGAAAATCCTTACTGTAGCCTGTCTTGTTCTTACATTGTCCTCTCCAAATACAGAGGAATTTTAAAAGTATTTTAGAAATCATTAATGTTATGAGTAAAATAAAAAGTGTCAGAGTTGGGGCTTTTAAATGAACATTTTCCATGCTGCTTTATTGCTGTACATTGGACAAAAGAAAAGGGGGAGTTCTAACCATGTTTTTGTGTTTCAGGACTTAAAATGGCGGGAGAAGATTCCTATATTATGGGAGTATCTGATCCCCAGGTGAGTGAGCTTCTGTGTTTTCAGTATCCCTCTATCCTCTCCTAGCTCTCTGTTTAGGCTTTCTCTCAGACTGTCCTGTCATTTCCTAGGCTTAACATGGACATAGAAAA
The DNA here is from genome assembly GCF_008360975.1 of Lichenostomus cassidix. Taxonomy (NCBI): domain Eukaryota; kingdom Metazoa; phylum Chordata; class Aves; order Passeriformes; family Meliphagidae; genus Lichenostomus; species Lichenostomus cassidix. The sequence goes on along the minus strand of NC_139484.1, from coordinate 12,108,637 downwards.
GCATTCTGCATTGGCAGAAATCAGGGCTTTTTTCCCCTAAGGTGGTTTTTACGTGACCTGTAAGGTGCCTTGCCACTGATTAAATGGCTGAAATGAGAGGGAAGGCTAGGCCTGCTGAATTTAGCAGTTGAAACAAGACTTACTTTTATGCCCTGCATGCCTGTGACACTTGCTCTGAAATTTCTTCTGTGGTGGACATTGGACTCTTTCTGAAAATAAAGTCCCTTATGCCCTAAAAGGCCTTTTTGTGTAATTTTTGGTGATGTTTGCATTGACATTGAAGACTAAAATGTTTCTTCAGTCACACAGATCCATAGGCCTAGCTCTTCAGGAGCTCTTTCTGATTTTCTTAGTTAATTTAATAAATTATTTGAACTGAGAGAATGGTGCTTGGGTGAAAAGTTTAAGTGAAAGACAGGTAATTTCTACTCACCTTAATTTTCAAAAAGCAGTATTTTCTCCTTTATGCTTGCTCCACTTTGGAAGAAGATAGATTTATACCTGACAGAAATTACAGTAAATTAAGACATGCCACTGTTTTAAAAAAAATCTAAAAATTTAACTTTAACCTCGATGTACTGTTTTCTTGCATTAGAGCTTGTAAATATATTTACATAAGGAATGTAGTCTGGTGGGGTTTAATCAGAGAAGTGCAAATGAAAACTCACAGGTTCGTGGCAAGGCCTTGGGCAAGACTTGGGTCAGATTTTCAGAGTTTACTGCATAAGCTCTTTAGAATTTGTAGCTGTTAGTGCATGTAAGCAAAATGGGTGTTTAGAAACTGTGCTGAGGTTGGTGTGGTCTCATGAGTTTGGTGAAACTTGGGTAAGTGCTGTCAGCTCTGCTTGCACTGCTTCTGCCAGCAAAATTAAAAAAGCTATAAAATGTTTATGTAATTCAACAAGGTGTTTGCAGTCTCAATATTTACAGAAAACTTTGAAGTTCTTTGCTGATAGATGTTTTATGCAACGATGTATATATGTAATAGTGAAGAGTGTATTTTCTTTCAACATAGATGTTTGCAGTGGATCAGTTTATGGGAATGAATGCATTATTCAATAGTACCAATTACATCACTTCAGACTTACCACTACGAACAGGTAGGAACCCTTACTGTTTCATGGTGCTATTGTTCTGCTGATTCTTCCTGTTTGTTTTCTTTTGAAAAGTTCTTTGCAGAGGCTTTTCTTGTTTACTGACTTTTATTTTGTTATACTAGATTGCAAAGTTGTCAGCTAGATTTTTTATTACATCTTTTTGCATATCTTTCTTCTTACCCTCATGAAACTTTTAGCAGTGAGGCACATCTGATTTTCTCGTGGCTTGTACAGAAACTGAAAGTTTCAACAGTTTCCCAGGTGAAACCAGGACAGTGACCAAAGATCTTTGAGTGACCCGATTTTATAAATTATTTTCTTGGGGCTTTTTTCTAAATTTGCACCTTCAGTGAGTTACATGTTTGTATTGCCAGTTGCAGACTGTAATGTGTACTGTTTTTCCTTTTGAATGCCGTTTCACTTGTTGTAGTAGTTCTTGAGGTGCTTGTTTCTCACTAATAAAATGTAGAGAATATTAACTTCCTGTACCATTCGAATCTGTTTTTCCTTCTCAGTGTCTTCTCTGTTTCCTGTGAAGTGGCAGTGTGGTATTAGAAGCACCTGACAATTTCCTGAATAACACTAGTTTGAAAGTTCAGACAAATTTTGCAACAAACCACTGAAAATAAGCAAGTAGTATTCTGCAAAGGTCTGATAAGCATTTCTTACAGTATGCTTCCAGAGCAGTAAGAACAAATACAAGTCTGTTACAGCTCAGTCAGTATTAGCTACTTGATCAGCCTTGGTCTGGTTTTGCTTATTAAAGTTCTTTATAAATATTGCTTCTGGCATGAATTTGGAAAACTCTCTTCTCCTGCTTGATCTATTAGAATAGCTGACACAAAAGGAAGAAGGAAATAAAATTTTACTTAAGCTTAGGAGGTTGTTTTCAATATATAGCTCCAATATAGCTATTCCTGTCTTTTACCATGGCAGCTTTCTCTTGTTATCTTTTTGACTCTGTTGTACCAGGATGTAGCTGGTATTTTATGTATTGCAAACTACTCTCTTTGGCTGAAAGTGCAAACCACTTCTGATTGCAATATTTGATTCACTTGACAGCAGTGAAGGGGTAAGGGGTAAAATGAAATAAGCATTTAGCATTTCCCTTTGTAGGTAAAATTCCACCCTAAAGTAACAATAAATGCTGGTTTTAAAATAAAAATTAAAGTGTGCTTACCATTTTAGTGTTTCCTTGTTTAAACCATTCTTGTTTTTTTGAAAGAGTAGTAGCAAGAAAAGATGAAAAAACACATGGTACAGATAATTTTGTTTCAAGATAAAATGCTCTGATGAGCAAAGCTCTTGACAAATATGGAAAAACATGCAGCAAATTAATGTTGCAATCATTTGTTTACAGTGTAATCTTATTAAGGCAGATAAGTAAGATTCGTCAGTGTAGGATTAAAGGGCTTGTGCATTGTAGACCAAGGGTTTTTTTTCTCCCAGTTTCTGTTCAACAAACAAGGTTTTGAAATTTCCCTGTAATGAGCTCTTTTACATGTACCTTTTGAGCTTACCCTGTACTCTTCAAGCCAAACTCATTCCATACAAATTATTCAGTTATATAAAACTAATTTTCAGATGACTGTGTCCTGTTTAAAGCATAAAACAACTGTTTTCAAAGCCATGTCAAGGAGTTAAGAATTCACTGAGTTCTGCAGCCACAGAAAACTCTTACTGAGTTAAGTCTAGCTCTGTCCTCTATTTGCAAAATTGCTTAGAAAAAGGCCTGTTTAAGTGCCACTGCTCTTGTCTACTACTGCACTGTAGGTGACAAGTTCCTTGTGCAGAAAATGGGTTTTCATGAAGGATCCCAGATGTCAGATTATTGCAAACAAAAAGTTAATCATAAGATCTAGAAAAAAAGTTGATTATTTCAACAGCCTCTGATGGTGCTGCAGGTGGTTTGTTTCTTGAACAGTATCCCAATAATGCTTACTTCCTCCCCTGCTTGGAGCTGTACTGCATTGTTACTGTGGACTAGTTCTTCAATTATAAGGTAATATAATAATTTCAATATTCTACTTTAGTGGTTTTCAAGCAGGGACTAATGATTTCTTTCTACACAGCAAGGTCAGCTAAAAAATTCATGTGGGATTTTCCAAAAGTACTTCCAGCTGAGATATGGAGAGACTGAAATAAATGTTCTTAAAAGGATTTTTCTCGGAAAGTTGGATGATTAAAGCAGAAAGAACCAAGGACATTAATTGTTCCCCATTATTTGGTTGTGGTGCATATATCTTTCAGTCTGTGCATTCATAAATGTCCAATGTCAGACCTGTTACACTGGCAGACAGGTTTAATGTATAACCATGGATTGCCATGTCGTGCCAGCATAGCTGATTCAACAAATAGCTGGGGAATTTGGGGACTTTCTGGTGATAGATGTTCTGCTGTTACATTAACATTTACAGTAATAGTAAAAAACCTTTGAGATGTTGGGACAAGGATTTTCTCAACATCGTTGTCAGCACTGAAGTGTCTTTGTTTGCTCCTTTTTCTCTCTCAAATATGTCAGTTTTAAATAAAAATTAGGCTTTATTATTATTTTGGCTCTAAAGCTGTAGTAGGTAGTTATGTGGTTCAAGTTCTACCAGCAGCAAAGACAGTACCTCCCCAAGTCAGCCTCTTCTTTGGCTTCCTGGGAAGTATCCTGCCTTTGCTTAGGCAGGTTAGGTACTGATCCTCGGTGGCATTAGGAATGGAGCAAACGTTATCCACAGCATGCATTTAGGCAGAGCAAAAGCAGATACACATCAGTGGCATGTCCACTGTGTAGTGGAGAAACCAAGTGATGCCTTATGTTGGAGAGGAAATAGGCAGAGCTCTGAGCAAAGCAGTTTATAATGTTGGATGTTTCTTACCCCTCCTGTTGATACAAGGCCATCTACAACCATGTAACATGTGCCAGTTAGAGGTTGGTTTGGGAACTGCATAGCTGGTTAGGCCTCTAGAGGCTTTGGTCTAACTAGCTCTTGGCATTAAGAGGTTTGTGTTTTTAAAACTTTGAAGTTGAAGCAGGGCCATCAGGAGCTGAACTGTATTGCCTGGAGGCTGCTAAAACTGATTTTCTGTTATTTCTTTAACCTCCTCTGTCCTACCCTGTGTGACATTTGCTATGAAGAAATGGGAAGGACATAGAGGGAAAAAGAAGGCACTTTAAAAAGTTGGTTTTTTTTTTTTTTTTCAGAAAGAGATAATGTTAGAGATTGAAGGAAGCCAGATCATCACCAAAAATGAGATGAGTGTTCATTTTCCCAGTTCCATAGTAGTGGCCCTAATCCTCACACAAGCTTAGGCAGACTTGGATACTGTTTCTGGTGTTCTTCTAGATCTTTCCTGCTTGTGTTTTGAAGAGTGAACTGAGCGAAGAAGTTAAGCAAAGCCTCGTGTGCTGTTGGCTTTAAAACATCATGCTTTGAACACTGAAGATCTGGGGTTCGAGAGGGTATTGCTGTGCAGATGAATCCCTGAGGGGGAAGACATGCAAATGCTGCAGCAGCCCTTCAGGAAGGTTAAGGCGCTAGATCTGCAGTCTGAGCTTTTAGCAGCAAGGTACCACTGCCAGGATGGACACAGGAGAGTCCATGTGGGATTTAACAATCAAATCCTAGAGGCTACGAGCTTTCCCATCCATGTCCACAGAGCAAAACAGCAATTACAAGGGTGAGATGCCTGTTCAGGGTGACCCACCAACAGTGAGGACATCAGGGAGGAGACAGGTTGTGCACAGGTCATTGCAGGTTAAATTGAATAGTCTTAGGTACAGGGAAAGCTGTTAAATAAGAGTTGCCAGGCTTGCAGGGATATCCCACTAACCTCAGAGACCCCTTTTTCCTTGACTTTGGTGTCGTGGGAAGAAGGAATCAAGAGAGAACCTAAGATGGGTGCTCCTTTGGAAGTGTGTGCGTGGAGGGTGAGGCCTGTCAAGAGGAAAAAAGAATGTAAGTGGTGGGAGTGTCAAGAGGCAGGAGGGCCTCTGACTCAGGCAGGAAGGAAAATGAAGAAACTTGGCAGTTGAAGACGTGGGGAAGTGGGACTGTGACTCACCCTGGAGCGGGATGCGAGTTGGTCTGTGGCAACTGAGGTGAGAAGAGAGGAGAAGAAGCCCTGAAGCATGGCCAGGATGTGGCAGTCTGCACCAAAGCCCCCCAGGCTGGAGGATGGCATGTTGTAGTTGTAGTTGCAGTTCTTGGCCTTCCAGCTGTAGCAGTGCCAGGCAAAGCACGAGGAGAGCTCCTGTCAAAACTTTGCTCTTGGCAGCCATGAGAACCATCCCTGTGTAGAGGCAGCTCCATGGCTGTGCCCTTGAGCCTCTCCACAGGGCAAAAGTAGAACATAAGCTATGCATTAAATACTGTTCCTTCTTGTGGCTGTTCAACGTTTAAAAGGGGGTTGCTCTTTAAACAAGAACTTGAAGCAAGCACCTTCCAGGCTGGAACAAAGGATCATCACAAATCTCATTATTATTAGTTCCTCTTACAAGGTGTTCATCTTCAGGTTCCTGCTCTTTGTCTGCTTAGACCAGACATGCCTTCTAATAGAAACAAAATATTAAAAACTTCCATGTGCAAAACACTAAAGGTATTTTCTTTTCCCCGTGGGAAAGGATGAGAGAAAGAAGGAACCACACATAGCCAGTGGTAGGTTGTGCCTCTGGGAAGTATTCAGAGTTCAGTGAAAACAGCTATATGAGACCTTTCACAAAGTAAAATCTTTTCATAAGCAAAATAATAAGCCGTTTATGCCTGGATGTTTGCTATACCAGACAATTACTTAGTAAAAAAAAAAAAAATTAGTCATAGAACCCAAAGGTTAAGATAAGACCTGAAAAAGTTATGTTTTAAATACACTGTTGTATGATTCATATAATGTGGGTTAACGATAACAAACATCTAATTTGGCTTTGTACATTTATGCTGCATCTTTTTGGCACTTTTCTAGCGTGAGTGTGTAAGACATTGGGATTTTTTATCAGCATATTTGTATGCTTTTTATAAGCTTTTTCCCCAAGTGGCAGAATAACCGCAGTCCTAAGTTTTCAATTTTCCCGAGTTTTCACAAGTGCCATGCAAGGTCAAAGCATTTCAGTGGTATGAAGCATTTTCCTTTATTTTTCCAATGTGCCAAGACAGTGTATATCCCTCTTCTTAGGAGTTTGAATGTCCTTAGGCTGAGGAAAAGTTGAAACTTGGGTCTGCTGCATTCTGGGGGACTTCTGCAGCCACTTAGCCATTGGATAAGAACACTTCCTTTTCTAGCTAACGTTTGAGAGAAGGCAATGGTATTTTGTGCTAACCCAACAGGTATGCCTTGAAAATGAAATCCTAAGAGGAGAACAGCCAAAGAACAATTTCTTGGCAAATCATGCCCTGGAGGCTTGGTTGAAAGTTGAACTACACACAGTTGTATTTTAGGTGCATTATTTCTGCCAATGCCCAGAAAACACATGGCTTCTGGATTGCTAAAGTATAAATATTCAGGTGCCTAAATTGTGAGGAGGGTTAGAGGTCTGTAAAGAGGTCTTAAATTTAAGGTGCTGATGTATTGCTTAAACCCAGCTCAGCTCATCTTGACTCTATATGTTACAGACAAAAATTGAAACATAAGCCAAAGCTAAATATTACTCTACGTCTTTTAATGTTTATGAAGTCCAAAATGTTCTTCATGCTTTGTAATGTAAGATGATGAGTATATGTTCTTGAGGCAATAGTTTTTCATGACTTCAAGTAGCACTGTTTACTTTTTCAAAGGAAAGTGCAATTGATGGACTTGGGAAATAAATTCTCTTTAAATGTGAAATTGTTGTGACGTTTGCAATATAACTTTGGCATGAAGTTAGTTCAGTTGCTGAGTCAGATAACTGCAGCAGCAGAATACTAATACTAATTTCATCTATTGTGCATTTATTAAAAATTCCATGTTGAGAGGAGGTTGTTCATTTAAGACGTGTGCTGACCAAAGACATTTTATTAAAATGAAATTGTACTGAGGAGCAGAGGATGCATGTAATCATACCGCAAACCATAGGTTAGTGAATTCTGTGCTATTTTTAATTATCATTGAACAGTAGGCTTACTGGCAGATTAAAGCTGATGCAAGTATGTAGTTCTGTGCTGGAGCCAGCTGCTGCTGTGTAGCTAAGGTAGCTGGATGGTGTGGTGCTTGCAGGCACTGCGGTGGTTTGGCAGCAGATCCCACTTGGATGTGGCAGGGCACAGCGGGCTGGGGGTGCTCACTGGCTCTGCCACACGGCTCTGGCTCTTCTGCTTTGCAGGTTTCATGTCCCAGTGAGCTTGCTTGATTCCTTAGCATTAATGCCTTTAACAGAGTAGAAGTGATGATACAGAATTCCAACAGGAATATGGCTGGAAATATACTATGTAGGTATTCCCAGTGAAGCTGTAATTTGGGGTCTACTTTGAAAGCAACTGATCTTTTAGCACTGAAATACAAATCATCTTGGCAAGAGACAGGGAAGGAATCATAGCTCTTGGAACTATTGTTTTGAGACTCAAGAGTGGCTTGCATTTTAAGAGGTATTTCACAGCCATCCACCAAGAGAGCTTGCCTTCTTGATGTAAATAATCTAAATGATCAGAGTGGGATCTAAGCTTTGATCAGAGGTGATGAATCCTTAACTCTAGTGGCATTGAGTTCTCGTTGGATTTAGGGTTTACTCAAAATCAATTTAAACTGGTGAATTTTGTCTGAGGTTTATAGCATGAAGTTAGCCACGGTACAAGACTGAAAGTTGTTTAATCAAGACACAAGACACAATAAAAGACACAAGTAGAATTTTAGTAGAACATAATCCTGTGTCTTGGCACCATGCTCAAGATGGATCTTGATATAGTATCTGTATTTGTAGTCAAATTGAGTGTATTCAGTGTTTTTAGAGGCCCAGCAGAACACTATATTTAAAAGTGTATCTGAAATTATTAAAAGAATGTAAATTGTTTAGTCTTCTCAATGCCAGGATTTTTTTAAGCAGTTCTGACTGTTGGGACAGTTGAGACAGCTTGAATTCCTCCTGTATTCCCATGCCTCAGAGCTTTCCATTGGCTGTCTCCTGACTTTCAAAAGGGCCCATTCTGTAGGAAGCCCTAGGGCCAAAAGCTGGTGAGTATAGTCTGTAGAGCCTAGGGGGTTTGAATACAAAAGGCAACTTTAGCTCAAGAAGTCAGACTGCTTGTCAGTGGCATGGGAAGGATCCTGTTCTTATTCACCATTTCAAGTTTTAACTGAGTGATCAGTTGCCCGTTTAGGCCCTCTGAGCTAACTTTTTTGAGTTAATCCTCCTTTTCTTATTCCACTGGTCTTCAGTTGGAAATGATAGACTGTCAAGTGGTTAAATAATTTATTGGAATATAAGTTCTGAAGAGACTTAGATGCTTTCAAAAATTTTATCTCAAGTCATTCAAGGACATAATCTTACCGCTACAACTTACATGTTATAGTAATAGAAATACAATTTCTATTAATACTTTTCTTTCTTTCTTTCTTTCTCTTATGTTAGCGGATGGACCATATCTTCAAATCATAGAACAACCAAAACAGGTAAGAACAAGACTACATTTTGAAAATGTCTAAGGTAGCTATATTACTACATTCAGCTTTGAATAAACTTATGACTTATATAAAAGAGTACAGAAAAGGCTGAGCTCCCGGAACAAATGTGGCACTTGAACATGAGCAGTTTTAACTCTCATGTTTTATTCTGTTTTCATCTTTGTCTTTCTCTGGAAGTGTCATAAGGCAAAAAACCCTAAGGGTTTTAAAAATATGTCTTGTTAAGTGTAGACTCTTCATCTTAAAAGTCACTGTTACAGTACCCCAGTATTTGGAAATATAAACTAGTAGATCAAACGTGGCAGATTTTTGGGATTTGTTTCATGGTTTTTGAAACACAAGAAGTTAAAAATAAAAGCACTTAATTCCCAAGTTACAGGAACTTTTGACTTGTGTTTTCTTGTAAAGAAATGCAGTTGTCCTTTGAGATTCCTTTTGTTAGGGTTGTCTGTTTTAAATAATCCGAGAAAAATGAAGATAAGTATTTGAATGTAACTTTTTTCTGCTATGTTTTCTGCTATGTATCAAACACTGACATATGCTTCTCTGACAGCAGAGAAGTCATTGCAATGCACTGCTTAGTTTTCATGCAAGTGATGTACAAAGTAATTGTTGGGTAAAGATTGCCCTGGAGTGTGCCTGGGTATTGTTCCGCTTTAGCTGGTGGCTCCAGCAATTACAGGGATTTCTCCTCAAGCTGCATTACAGTATGGAGGTGCTTTTCCTGTCTTAAATTGCATAAAATCCTACCTTATAGAGCTGTTCGTTGGACAGTGGCTAAAAGCAGTCCCATCCTCCTCTTGGTCTTCTGCAGAAGCATGCTGCAGCCCAGTCTTCCTGGCAGGAGACAGTGGACAGCACTGGTTTCAGTCACACACCAAAGACATTTTTGTGCTTGAGCATCCCTCCAGGAATAAGACTCTTCATTACAGCCCTAAGTGAAACTGCAGTGTACTGTAAACTCTTGGAAGAATATGCTGCCTCTTCCTCATTGTTTTAGTTCATCCTGAATCAGGCCATGTCTTTGGGGCCTGCAGTGCACAGTCTGTAAGGAGAAACCATTGTTTCCATGGAGGGCAGTTGGTCAGTATCTCAGTAAAAGTCAGATCTTTCCATTTGCCTGGGAAATAAGTTCTTAGCATGAAAAGGCTTTAGGGAGATAGGTATTGAAGCTACTGCTTACAGAGTAATTTTAAGGCATGTTGTTCACTTTCAGCTAATACAGACTTCTAATTCAGAGTTGTCTACACTGGAAAGAAACTGAATGGTTCTTGAAAAAAGCTACAACACTAACTAGTGCTATTTGGAAAGACACTGAGAGCCCTATATAAGATGGGGATTTTGCCAGAAATTGCAGGACTGGAAAGTAGATCTGAAAGCAAAATTGGGGACCACCTGAAATACATTGTTAAGTAGAGTTAAAGCTACCAGATACCTTTGCTTAAGAGTTGTATTTTTCATGCCTTATAGATTACTGTGTAAAATAAAGGGGATGTTCATCAATGGAATCAATGGAGAGCTGTGCTCTCGACTGGTTGTCAATGTCTTGTAGTTCTCTGAAATATGTTCAGATGTCTATTTATGTAGCTGAGATGAAAAGCAGCCAGAGTCCCCTGAAGCTTTTGTGCTGTGTCTGGATTTCGCTTGGAGATACAGTTTTCATAAGGTTTTTCCAGAAGGGAGGAATGTTTCTGTTTCACCCTTGTTCTTCCCTTTATGATGCTTTGAACTTCCTTATTATTTGCTTCAATTTTGTCTACCTAGCAGCAATCTTGGGAGAGAGTATCTGCTCTTGCATTTTTTACATGGGTTTTTTTTTTCCCTGTTTCAAGAGTATAAATAGATCTCTGTTTCAAAATATCTTCACTTAACTGAAAGTAAAAAATGATGTTGCTGCTGTGTATTAAAGTGAGAATAGAGCAATTTCTCCAGGGCTACAGTTCAGTGGTGCTTTGCTAACCAGCACTCATCATTTCCGGGATGAGCAATTGTAACATTTCCATTTGGGCAAATCTCGTTTGTGTGTGTTCATGCTTATGTGTGCTATTTCTCTTTTGGTTTTGTTTCTGAACAGCTTTCAAGTTTCTTTTCCTTTATTTCCACAGAGGGGATTTCGTTTCCGATACGTATGCGAAGGGCCTTCACACGGTGGACTGCCTGGTGCTTCTAGTGAAAAGAACAAAAAATCATACCCTCAGGTCAAAGTAAGGACAGAAAGCATTAATTTTGGGAAGTCAGTGCAAGTGTCATCATATTATGTGTTTAGGACCTTACTGCATGGCAACATAAATCTGTATGTAGTTGCTCAAGACAGACTGCATTTCAATCCCAACTTTCGAAGCGTAATTGATTTTGAAAATAAAGTTGTCTTCAGATGTGTGGGTTTGTTTTGGCACCATTTTCATCTGCCAGCAGTTGAGCAGTAACTTACTTGCACTTACCTCCTCGCTACTGTTATGGAGACTAATAGAGCTCTTCCTTAAGGTGCAGTTTGAGCAAGGCCTGAGCTGCTCAATTGCTCCATTTCTATTGCAAAGCATGAGTCTGCTGTTATTCCACTTCACTCTAGGATGCTATTTACCACGTTTTCCTTTTTTTCCTGTTCATATTACTCCATATTCAATATCTCTAGGGCACTCCATTCTTAAGAACTTAATTCCTTTAAAATCAATGTAGAACTTCTCATTTTAATAGGAATAGTGTTATGTTCAGGTGTTCACTGACCTTTTTGAGTTGTTTTTTTTTTTCCCCTGGAAAAGAATTCAAATAAGTTAATCAAAAAAATGTTCTATGGAGGCACAGTTTGAAGATTTTAAAAGTGATTAATCATTCTGGGATTGGAGAGCTGTCATTGCCTATGGTTCTTGCAGCAATTCCTTTTCCGTGGAAGTCTGGAAAAGCTACACTGTGTCTTTTCAGTATTTTTTTAACTGAAATGCAAACCTTGGTCCTGTTATTGCATTACATCTTTGAACTGTTGCACTACAGATTCTCATGAGGAGCAGGGTTAATGTTTCTAATTCTGGTGTTATTTCGTAATGTATTCTAATTCTGGTGTTTTCTTACTCCTTTATGGGGAAAGAAGGGGAGGGAAGAGTGGCAAGCAATAACCTCTGCCTTGGCGTGTGCCACTCCTCGTCATTCTCCTCAGTGGGTGTGTATCATGTCTGCAGTTCTTGGGAAGGGCTGGAGTTTGGAACAGTTGTATCTCTTAATGAATCAGTATAAGCATAAAGTAATGGAAAATAATCAGCATTGGCCGAGGTAGCCTAGGCTGTTAGTCTTGTGAATTGAGAAAAAGCTGGGAAAGCTGATTTCATATAGCCTTGCAGAATTCCTATGAAAACTTACTAGCCCAGGCAAATTATTTATTTGCTTTTCTCTTTCCTGTTTTGACAGTAATGATGAACCAGTGAATGCAATTTCACTGGTATCTTCAGATGTAAAATCATCTACTTCAATTGACCCAGATCTTTGGATTCCAATCCAGTTTGTAATGATAATAATACAAGTGATACTGTATTATTATCTAACAATAACCTTTTCACTAAAGCCTTTTCATGTGAAGAACTTGTTTCCCAGGCAAATGTAAAGATCTGACTATATAAAGGTATGATAGGTCACACAATAGCATGACAAGGAATTATAAGGAAATGGAATTTCTCCTCAAGTAAACTAGAAAGCAGAATGTTCTTTGGCTTTCCATCAAACCTTCTAATTTCATTGATCATCACTTTTTAATTTCATCTAGAGCTTACACACACAACCCTTCCCCCCCCCATCCTACTGAGTGCATCTGGGGTTTTTTTCTAGTACAAATCCCCACATGGCAACACCTGCTGGGAGAGGCTGGCAAGGGAACACAAGTAAATTCCTCAAGGCCATTGCTTGTTAGTGCCTGTTCTTGATTCAAGTGCTGCCAGGAAAGACAGAAGTGTTTCACACCTTTTCCTGTAAGTCTCTTCTGTGTTTTGTCAGAATGTGCTCACCTTGTCATAACTGAAGGGAGCACAATTGAAGATTGTAATTTTTTGTTGTGCTGGGGTCTTTTTTTTGTTTTGATTTTTTTTTGTTGTTTGGTTTGGTTTTTTTACTCTTTTGCCAGTGTTTTCATCATAAAACCTACACCAACTGATCACAGTACAGTGAAAGGACAGTAGCATGAGCTTTGGCTGTACTGTAAAAAAGGAAGTTTTCCGACAGGTCTTTAAACCTCAGCCGTGGTCAGTGCAGCTCACATTGGGATCTGCTTTCTGCTTAGCCAACTCTCTCAAAATTTACCAATACCTACCATGGGATGTCCTGAAAATAGACATCTTCAATGCACAAAAAAAATCATTGCAGTCTCCCTTCTCTGTTTTCATAGGATTATGGATTGGGGACCAAAAGAAAACACATTTATGTGATGTGACCTCTTGCATAATGTGGATTGTCCAATTACAGCCTTTTTTTTAATCTTGCTGCATCATCACTAACATGTAACTAAACTGGAACACAGCAAGACATATCTCTCATGTAAAGGCTGGAGTGTTGAAGGCTTTGCTATGTCACTGAGAATGATATTTTGGTATTTAATTGCATGATTAACCTCTTCCTGTGTAGTATATTAGTAGATGGTGTAGGTCAGGAGTTAGTGTAGCAGTTCTGCAATGCCAATCTTTGCACTTGAAACAAATCTGCAGTGGCCAGCAAGGTGGAACTGATGTCAGACCTCTTGTTTAATGGACGTCCTGACAAATGGAGTTGAGATAACAGTGAATATTTTTCTATAATATCAAAAATGGGATTAATTTGTCATAATTATTTATAGATTTATATTCCTTTGTTTAGGAATATAATGTCTTTGCTAATAGTAATCCTAAAATGTAGAAAACATCTTTCATATTCAGAGGATTCTATGTAACTTTGCATGCTGTTATGGAGATCAGAGAAGTTGTAGAAAATGAATATGCTACAATGAAGTTACATTTCATGATTGCAACCTAAAATTCTTCATTTAAATTTCATTTTCATCCACTTAGTGTAAGTAACACAGGACTGGAAAATTTTACTGTCTATAACAGTTGAAATCAAAGCTTCTGAACAGCTTATTCATCATTACCTTTTTGTCGGTAAAAAGCAACCAGTAATGTAAAAAGAAAGGATAAAACAAGAAAGTCTAATACTATCACCAGCATACTTAACTATCATTTTTTTTTTATTTATAGTTTTCTTGGTTTTTATATATTTGAAAAAATGTGAGAAAACTTGCATAGAAAATTTCCCCTGGCCTCACACATTTACCATGATCTTTCACACTGCTGTTAGAGTGGGCAGACCCATGTTTTACACTGAAGTGCTTGATCCAGTTTTAGGTGTGACAAAATACGCTGAAAATAGTGGAGTGAAGGAAATGTCCTGAATTTTCATCTCCCTGGGGGAAAATCTACGTGGGTGGCTGCAGTCTCTAGTTGAATGTTCTCTGTGAGCTGGATGTAAATGAGCTCCAGCCCTGAATTCAGAGGAGTGCCTGAGCTAAAGAGCACCATCTCTCTGCAGAAGAGTTTGGGCATGGTGCACTTGGGCTTGTGAATCAAAGCTGCACACCAGTTAGGCAGCCCTGAACCCAGGCACACTGTCAGAACTGCCCACCCAGTCGGGTCCTGGGGCTATCCCAAATTATACCTCAGTTTGGAGATAAGACTTCTTATTGAAATCAGGGATTTCAGCACATTTACTTCGAGTTCAGGAGGAGAAATCATGGAAAATTAGTGAAGTTACTTTGTTGATGAGCCTTGGTGACAAAAGGAGCATATTTATTTGCTTCCCCCCCCTTCCAGGAATTAAATTGTAGAGTGATATAGATTGCTGATTACAAGTTAAAGAATCACTTAACAGCTGAATTAAGGAATAAATGAGACAAGAATAAGCAGACTTTTTGTTATAAATCTTTACCCTCTTAAAAATCTGTACTGAACCAAATTCAGCCAAAGCTAAATTCAATGAGATTTGAGCTTTTTACTGGTATGGTTGATTTGGCTGAATAGAAGGCACTGAGTCTCTTAAACTGGGCTTGTAAAGCAGAGCACCTAGCTCCATGTTTTTGGTGTTAGACTGACCTCACAGAGGATCAGAAGATCTTCAGCTCCCATTGGTTTAAGTTACTTTACATCACTTTTTCTGAAGTCTGTTAAATAAGTATTCAATTGCCTACACAATTCATACCACATCTGAAATATTTTGTCTTTAATTGGCAACTGAAAAAAAGTGTGATACTGCTGTGTAAAAACAGTCTGTTTAGAAAGAGTGAGTGGTGCCTCATCTGTGGATGATTCTTATTGCATGTGTTTTGAGGACAGCAGTAGTCACTCAGAAGGTTAGGCTGCAGTTGCTATTACAAAGGGATTGGAAAGAGAAATAGGTGCTTTTGTAACTGGTGGCTTTGTAGGTTTGACATGGTCTTTTCCATTATTTGCTCCTGTTGTTGAAGATTTAGTTTCATTTCTTGCTTGTAAGAGTAACTGGAAAAAACATCTTTGAGTTATGAAAATGTTCTTATAAAATTTTTGTAAAGTTGTGGAAGCTATAAAAATCGACTGGGGTCTGGTAGGACATGAAATAACTGAAGAAACTTTCTACTCTTGTTTTGAAATTGACTTAATTTCGAGTTCACAGGGTCCTTTTAGTCTTTCAGACAAATCTCTCAAACAGAAACAACAGATAAATGTAAGCCTGTAGCCTTTTAACTTTATCAGATCAATTGAGTGCTGCTTCAGTACAGGATGTAATCAAGTATTACAGTACTCTGCCCAGGAACTCCTTATTTTCTTTTTTCCCTTCACCATTAATTTGAAGTTCAGTAGCTGTTTTTTTAATCACAACTCTGATTTTGAGCCATAAGCACCCACATGCTATCCCCCCTCATGCTGTCTATGTTTTTGTGTCAAAACCATAATGGCCTGGGTTTCTGTAGATATTCAGCATTGTAACATACCTTCTACTTTTCAGGCCTTTGACAGTGTTTCTTAAATTCCTACACAAAAGGTGATAGCTACTTGTATACCTTAGTGCCAGAATTAAAATCACTCTGAAATTGTGGCAGGATTCAAGGATATTGAAAAATTATTTCATACTTAATTTATGGTACATAAAGATATTTAACCACTCAGACTGTTTTGCTGGGCACCAAGTTACCCTGAATGACTCAAAATCAAGTAGGAAAGTCTGTCTATAAGAAATTAGGGTAGAAGATGGTTCAGAGAGACATCCTGTCCCCTTTGCAGCACAGGACATCAGACTGGATGGCAAAAATAGTCCTTTCTTGCCTTATGACCTACATAAGGTATTACATTTTAAGAGCCCTTTTGTTTTTTCCCCTGAGAGAGGAGACTGCAAAGATCACATTGAGCTGAGTAACAGGGGGAGATCACAATCTGGTTACCACTGCAGTTCTGTGTTCTGCTTTCAGGGGCTGGAAAGTCCTTGACGTGCAGCAGTCCTACACGAGTTTCACTGTGGTTTCTACAGCTGATGAAGGATTGTCTTGAACCTTTCTGATGTGATACTGTAACATCGATGGTACTCATAGTGAATATAGTGCTACAGATGTGCTGGGAGCTTTATAGTAGGGAAGGGCTTGTGTAGTGAGGGTAAAATGGAAAGAATTTTTTTTAAGCTACCTTTTTGAAAAGTTAATTGTAGCAGTGGTGTTGACATAGTGTAGCACCAAATGCAGTAATTTTTTTTTTTTCAGATGACTTTGTGAAAAGTACATAGGAATGTTCTTCCTGCTGGTAAATGACAGAAATAGTCCAGCAGTGATTATTCTGCATCTCTGTATTGTTTCAGTCCAGAAGAGATTTCAGTTTGGAAACAGGAGGGAAGTACAATACCCTATGTCTTGTATCTTAGAAACTTGTGAAATACACATTGCTGCAGTATTGTACAGTTAACTAGCGGGCAGTGCATAATGAGAAGGCTTTTGCACACCTGCTCCTCCTGGAACAACTTTTTCATAGGTGGGATTTTTTTTGCTTTCAGCGGTGAATAGGAAGGCAGGGAGGTCACACATTGTACATATGCAAAGTGTTTCAGCTGTGATGGATTGGGTTCAAGTGAGGGGTTAACTGCAGTGAAGGAAGCTAGCAGGACTCAGTAATGTGGTGAAATCGAGGCAATCCCTCACTATCAGCATTTTATCAACAATATAACCTTAAATATTCAGTTCATCACTGATTCATCACTTTAATGTTTATCGTGATCCTTTAATACCTTGGTTGATTAGATCTATAAGCTGCCGTAATACAAAGAACTTTGCCCAAGGCAAATTAGAAGAAAAATTAGAGTAGGAGGGGGAAAAGCCCAACATTGATAAAAGGGTTAATTAAGTGAATTGGAAGGGAAGGTAATGAATGTTTGCTTTTTGAAAAGTGGGGTAATCTTATGTTCAGCATAATTTGAAAGTGGTGCATAACCTATAACTGCCTTGGAGTATTATTTGTGAGGAAAGAAAATAAAGTTCTAAATAATATATGTAAAGCAAATAACTTACCAGTATGGTATGTTATTAGTAATTTTAGATGGGTTTTTGAGGCATTGTTTGACATTATGGTTTTATTAAAAGCTGTTAAAAAATGTGTGGTGATTAGAAACCATGGCAAGGGGAAAAAAAGCTTTGTAGGCTTTCAGAGTTGGGTATATGAAAGAAAGCGCATGATTTATCATCGTTCTAGTCCAGAAAATTGCAGAAATTACAGCAAAACAGCAAAATCCTGGGTGGGAATTTATTATATATTCTTGTGTACACTTAAGGGAGATAGTTACTGGACTGGGGAGTATGTGTTGAAGCATATTGAACTAACAAAATGCCTATTAATACAGAATTCATTCACTGTAAACTCTCCACCTGAAGAGTCATTGTAATGAGGCCAAAATGTTTTAAAACAATCATAATGTTTAAAAATAGTTTTCAAAGTCTTTTTGAACTGGACAAAACAATGCAGGGTTTTCAGTTTAATACATCCATTTTCTCTATGCTTCTTGATTGGTAAAAATGTTTATTATGAATTCAGTGTACTGATTGAAACTTAAGGAGAGCAGTGTGGAGTAAATGGCCAGAATGTAAAACTGAGACTCATGTTCTAGGAGACAGTTCGTTTAGCTTTTTTAGTCAGTACTTCTGCCATTTGTAAGTCAAGTTTAATTGCAAAAGGAAGTGATGATCTGGTACAGTTAGTTTGCCATTTGTATTTCATTAAGAAATGCATACACATTTCTCCTATGGAAGCTTGATTGTACTTAGCTGACAGAAAATACTCAACTGGAATCATTACGTGTTCCATTAAAAGAAAATAGTAAGCAAACTATCCTACTTTTTAAATATTTATTTACAGATCTGCAATTATGTTGGACCTGCAAAAGTAATTGTCCAGTTAGTAACTAATGGGAAATACGTCCACTTACATGCTCATAGCTTGGTGGGGAAATTCTGCGAAGACGGAGTGTGCACAGTTAACGCAGGACCCAAGGACATGGTTGTAGGGTAAGTCTGGGGATTAGTAGAGTTTTAGTCACTTGGTGTGCAGTCCAAACTTGTATTGTAAGTCCATTTATAAAAATGTAAGTAGTTTTGATCAGAGAAGGGACAGTTAGTGTTACCATTCTGTTACCATTTTGATCAATATTTTACTTGTATTGAAATCTGTCAACAGAAATGTAATGAAAAGTATTAATAAAGCAGGATTGGTAAATTTGAAATTAATGCAAGACATGTATAAACATGAAAATACTACATGATTCAAACTTCTAAAGTTTAAAGCAGTAACATTGTAGTGAAATTGTAGTTGGTCTGTTCTTGTTTAATTTGAAAGAATAATTGTTTATATCGGTAAATGGAGCTGAAGCTCCCAACTATGATTCCAGGCTTAGATCAGATTTCATGCTGGCTGTGAGTTTCAGTTCTGTGATCTCAAGAATGTCTTTGTTGGTGAAGATGATGAAGTTTAAAAAGCTGAGAAGGTTGGGAGAGAGAGATTCTTTTAAACTGTAACTTTTGATGTCCAAGCCCAGTGCACTGACTTTACCGCGCACAACAATTTAAATAGCTTTATTTCAAATGCTCCTTTTCATCTTGAAAAGTTTGGCTCATTTTCTAACTTGTCTTGTTTTTCATCAGATGTTTAGAAACAGCTTTCCTGTCCTCACTTGACCCACATGAAAATTGAGTTATTGTCTTGTTTTCGTTCTTCCAGATCTAATTGATTTTTAAATGTGCCAGGAGATTTTTACAAAAGCACACCTTTTATTGTGGAATTTTTCATTCAAATAAATACCCGAAGTGTCTTGCAGAATGACCAGAGCCTTGCTTAAAACATTTTCCTTGTTTCCTTGGAAAATACTGCACTGTTCTCAGCTTCTTAGCTTACTCTCCAAACTATTTTGAACAGATGGAGCTTACTCTAAACAGTTGCTCTGCTTAACAGAAGTACGGAATGACATATTAATGTCATTGTCAAGACAGAGCAAACAAAGTGTGACTAGCAGATAGTCCAATGTTTTGTAAGTTACTTTCACAGTGGAAGTCTGAAACCTGACAGATTACTACTTAGGCCATAGGTTAATGTTGTGCAGCCATACAATCGCTGCCATGTAACACTGCACGTTTTACACATTTTGTGATCTTGGCTGAATTTGTCTTGATGGAAGATTTTCCCTCAAACACTAATAGTGCCTAAGTAAGCCTATACAGTCCTTCTGTAGGCTTTGGTTGTGTAGCTGCCTCTGGTAGGAGAAAGGCTGCCTGCTGCAGGTTTGGCCTAAAGCATTAAGAAAATACTTCACTCAATCAATATTTGGCAGGTTTGCAAATCTTGGAATACTTCATGTCACGAAGAAGAAAGTGTTTGAAACTCTGGAAACACGCATGATAGATGCTTGCAAGAAGGGATACAACCCGGGACTCCTGGTGCATCCTGAACTCAGCTACATGCAGGCAGAAGGATGTGGAGACAGGCAGCTGACTGGTATGTAGAAATGATGGCCTGATTTTAATTGGTCCTTTAAAAACAGGTTGAGCTTCTCAAAACACAGGTTCCTAGCCAGAAAAAGACCTTGTGTAGAACAACAGCCAATGTCTATGTGCTTTTAAGAGGTGGAGTATTGCCATGTTTTAGGGAATCTGAAAGAAAGAGTCTGCTGTCAACACATACATGAGAATGAAGCAATTTTCTTCCACAGCTGCCAGTACCCACCTCTGCATCTATAGTCCATTGCTCTTAGGCTGTTTAATGAGCTGTTAAATAGGATTATTTTGCATTATTGCAGCAAGACATGATATCCTTAATTAACTTAGGAACCTCCTTTTGAGAACGCTGTTTCATTCAGGTGCATGTCACCTGCCTTGCTGTAAAACCTGTGGTCTGCATTGCTTTCAGGTACTGCACAGAGGGGGCAGCTTTCTTTTTATCACTCTTTACACCAGGAATTCCAGTGTCCTTAGTGCTGGTCTTTGTCCTTTTCACAACCTTCAGAAATTGAGAGCAGAAAGTAATAATTTTCTGTCTGTCTTTTAATTAAATAACTTACTTTTAGTAAGATCTGATGCACAAACTGCGGGATGAATGCAGTATATTTGAATATCTGCTCTTCTCTGCTTAGAAAGGGAAAACCCAATGGATGCCAAATGTAAAAGTAGACATTTCCTCATTGTCCATGCATTTGGAGGTTTGCTTGTTCTGTTTTGTTAGGGATGCCCTACCCCTTGTGTTAATTCCTCTGTCTGTCAATTCCAGAACGGGAAAGAGAAATCATCCGCCAGGCAGCCATCCAGCAGACCAAGGAAATGGATCTCAGCGTGGTGCGTCTCATGTTCACAGCCTTTCTTCCTGACAGCAACGGCAGCTTCACACGGAAACTTGATCCTGTTATATCTGATGCAATCTATGACAGCAGTAAGTATACTTGGCTTTAATTCTTTTCTTAATAAGGGGCAAGCTTTTGTACACACAGAAATGACAGGTGGATATGGCTGTATACAGACTCATCTAGCCTTGTTTGATGAGTAACAAGTAAGTAGCCCATGGATAATTAGCCCCATGTCTGTCCAAGTACATACAGTATCATTCTGGGGTTTAATAGACTGTGATCTAACCTATAGAGGAAGATTTTATTTTACTGTTAGCATGCTTTATCCTGCCACTTTTATTATGAGGATTTTGTAAATTCTTGTTATATCCATAAGAAAGGCTTGAATTTTGCAGTTTTTAGTTGCTTTCTGTGACAAAGCGTTGTCACACGAGATGTGAGGAAAAACATTACTTTGTTTCTATCTTTGTTGAAAATTTGACACCTTTCAGTCTGTGACCATCTGCTTGTCTGTATTTTAAAAGATAACACAACCAGAGCTCTCAATCCATTTCCCTTACATCTGTCAGTATTTTTTAGAACATCCCTCTACTTGTCTTTTTTTAAAGTGAATTTTTTCACTTCATGTTTTTCCCTGTGCGTTTAAATACTGACTCATCTTACTTGAACCCTTCAGGTTGCCTGACTTTTCTTTCCTGAGGCTGTGGATTCCCATGTTCTTGATAGTCATTCTGTAATGACTCAGAAAAAGTACCTTTTTTTTTTCCTTTGTGCAGCAGTGGTGTCTATATCATTGCTTTTTAAGGACAAAGTCTAGATCAAAAGGTATTAAATGCAACTGTCCTACTGTAGTCTGCTCCTTGCTGTTAAGTGGGAAATGTAGTGATGTCAAAAATTTTGTCCTAAACTAAGGAGACAAACGAAGGGGACATTTTGTATGCATGTTTCTGCTGTTGAAAGTTGCTACACAGATGTCAGTTACTAGTTTCTGATCTCCCAAGGTGAATTCTTGATTGCTAATTTCAGAAGATTTTTCTTGGGTTTTGTTTGGGATTTTATTTTCAAATACTCTTCATTGGCACCGTTCAAGCCTCCTTTGCAGAGCAGACATAACTTGTGGTAGCATAACTTGCCTGTCACAGCTGCTTTTACTTATCAGATGATAGTTCTGTCTTGAGGACCAATGGTTGTCTATTGATGGCTCTACTAGCATCTGTGGAGGTGGCTTTTTTATCACTGTCCAGTCTACTGGCCAAAAACTGACATGCTTTCAAGTAAGCCACAGTGTAAAACAAAGCACTGTAGATAGTGAGAAACAGGAAACAACTCTCAAGAGTGTCATTCTGTCAGAAACCAGGGAAGAAAAAATTAAATTCTCTTGTATGGCCCTGTTGTCATAAAATGAGTACTAGTGCAGTTCACCGCTGGGTTACTTTGCTAGTGCAGTGATTGTGCTGGGATGGCCAAGACCTTATTTTGTCACTCATAGTTCAGTCAAAGCTGAGAAAATATAAGATTGTCTTTCCTATGAGAAGCCCTTGATTTAGTCATGTTTAAAAAAACACAGACAAATTCAGGTAGGTCATATTGGAGGCTTATCTTTCTATTGCATTTCTGTGTGTTGTGCTTGGTTGTTTTTCTTAAAATCTAAAGCTGCTACAAAGGTAATGTGGTTTTTTATTTCATCTTTCCTTTCAATAGAAGCTCCCAATGCCTCCAACCTAAAAATTGTAAGAATGGACAGAACAGCAGGGTGTGTGACAGGAGGGGAAGAGATTTACCTGCTCTGTGACAAGGTTCAGAAAGGTAAGAGTCACAAGTCATGAGTAAGGCACACCAGCATGTTCATCTGGAATACACACAAAGCCTGCTGTGCTGTCTTAATGTTCTCCCACTCTTATAGTGCAGCAGCATTTGTAAGCACTCAGCCTTTCTGGAAGTCAAGCCAGCAGTCCAGATAATTAATAGATCAAAATGGTCTGTTGCAAAGCAAATTCAGCTTGTCTTGCCTCCACAGAGACCATGTGATCATCTTTGTTGTTCTCAAGTTTCTGCCCTTGCCCATGTTCTGGAATTGGGGGGGAAGTGGTGGGGATGGTACTGGGTGATGTATGACTCTATTAACTAACATCTGCTCTGAATTATTATGAAGTTTCTGATTTATTATCAAGTTCCTGATTGTAAAGCATAAGTATGAGCATTCTCTGTTAACCATGGATGGGAACTTAATGTGTTCAGCACTGCTGCTAATAATTTCATTTTTATGTATATGCTAATGGTAGAGGTTGTTCAGTGTAAACTTCTCGTAGGTTTTTTTTTCAATCCCTGTTCATGGCTTTGAATGTGTCAGAATTTGGCAGTATGAATTAGGATGCTTGTTTTTGTATTGGAAGATAATGGTTAAATGTGGTTGGTTATATTTGGGCTAAGCTAAAAATTAAAAAGATGAGAGTGAGGGACATCCTTTGTATTTTTCAGCTATAGGTAGTATTTGAGACACCCTGGTGTAGATTACGTGGTAGAGTGGGTGCCCTGTTCTGATCTGTTTGGAATTTGTCCCTGCACATGTTGTGAAAACCACAGTGACATTTTCTGTTGATGCAGGCTGTCCTTTTCCATCTTTCTTTCTTGTAAATGCCCTTTTACCACTTAAGGAAGACAAAAAGCTTTGGGGGCTTGTAGGGACTTTGAAAGAACTATTTTCCTTCAATAGTGCATCTGCCCTCTGCCATCAGAAGGACTGAGATAAAGCATAACTCTTACGCACAAAATAAATAAATAATAGTCTGACTCAGTGGAAGCCCTGAGGTGGGGTTTCCCCTCAGCCTGATTGGGGTTTCCCCTGACCTCACTGCCTTCAGAAGCCTCCTGCTTGAAGGAACTTGAGCATGCAGGACAGCAGTGGAAGTGGTGGTTCACAGTCTTGAGACTAGCAGGTGGTGGATCAGGGGAAGCAGTCTGTCTGCTACAGAAGCCTGCTCTGCATCAGTCACCCTAAGAGAAAATAGGCTTTTTCTAGCTTTTTCTCACTGGGAGTGCTGCGGATGGAATTTATTAGTGTGATGCTTTTCCTAAAAATATAGGTGAATAAATACAAAGAGAATGAAAAGAAACTGGTTTAGAGGAGCAGAAGCCAAATGCCATGTTTCTGGCCTGTGCTGTTTGGAGGATGATGGATCACTGCTGACTGGCAGCTTGCTCACCAGCTCTGTCTCTGAGCTGTAGCTCCACTGTGGCACTCTGCCAGCAGCAAGCGGAACTTGAACTGTGGCACTTCAGGTTTTGCTACACTTTTTTGAACTGAAACTGTTGGAGGGGAGAGGGTGGTTTCTACATTTCACGCTTCAAGTTCTCTCCTCCTTACATGTTTGTTCCAAATGAGGCTCCCCTGGAATGTTTTATAACCCCAGAATAGGAAGATGATGTGAACCTAGTTCTCTTTTTACAGCTCAGTAAATAGCAACTTCAGTGAAGTCATTAGGATTAGGCTGATCTAAGCTTGATCTCGAAAATGGGTTTTTTCTTCCATTCTCTGACAGTGTAATGCTGTCATCCAGCCAAAAAGTAACCATGTTGGGTTTTATCTGAAATAACCATAGCCAAAGGTTAAACAAATGCACAAGCATCTCAGAGTGTTTCTTTCATTCTTTGCAGATGATATTCAAATCCGTTTCTATGAGGAGGATGAGAATGGTGGGATGTGGGAAGGTTTTGGAGATTTTTCTCCTACGGATGTACATAGACAGGTAAGTAACAAAGCATTTCCCATTTGTTAATGATTCTCCTGTCTCTGTAAGCTAGGATTATATTATAGTTAGCAAATTAGGTAAAAGCATCCATATCCCATACTGACCTCTTTTTTGGTTGGTTTCTTCCTAATAATAAAAACTTAACAGTTCTTTAAAGACATAAGTTAGGTAATTAGGAATACAGTACAAGGAAATTGGGAGAAAGCCTCATTGCTTTAACATGTACCACTGTAGATTGGGATAGCATTTACAAACAGGACTGAGAGCTCCTGTGAGCACACTGGGAAAGCCACAGAAGAGATGCTGAAGGATGAGGGGACAAACAGTGCAGTAGTAACAGCGGTGGCTCTTTGCATAGCAGTTCTGTCTTTCCCAAAAGGCTTTAGGAATCAGCCTCAGAAGTGAAACTGAAAACTAAAATAGAAGTTTGTTGTTGTAACAGCCCTTTGCTATGAACTTTTGCCTCCCAAGCCATAAAACAATGCCTACAAAATAGCACAAATGTAAAAGCCAAGTTGTCAAAACCCATGCTCTGTGATAGATATGCTTATCTTTGTTTCCGTGACAGTTTGCTATTGTGTTCAAAACACCCAAGTACCGAGATGTCAATATCACAAAGCCAGCATCTGTGTTTGTACAACTGCGGAGGAAATCTGATCTAGAAACAAGCGAACCAAAGCCTTTTCTCTACTATCCGGAAATCAAAGGTAATTCATTAAACCCATTTTATAGACTAGAAACGGAAACTGTAGGGTCCCTAGGAATGTTTTTAATAAGATAGGACTTGTTGGATGAAGAATTTTTAGTTTTAGCTGTTATTTTTAGAAAACATATTTTCCTCCTTGTTTTGGGCAGAGTCAATATGCAGTGTGGAAGCTTTATAATGGGTTTTGTAGATGTTTTTGTTGGACTGGTAGGCAATAAATCCATGCATATTTTCCCAGTGAGGCTTGTTCCTTGCAGGTTCCCTATATGCACACATGCCTCCATACAGTAGATGGCACTCTCTTCCTCTGAGTTTCTGCCAAATAATACCTGAGATTTTACTGCCAGTACTTTCAGATATAGCCCTAAACCAAAGCCTGTTTGGTGCCTGGTGGGAAAGGTACATATTTTGCAGTTTTCAGCTTTTACAATCACACCAGTGTCACTGATGTTTCTGAATTTTCCAATTGCCTGTACTAGTTAAGTAAGCCCAGGAGATTTCTTGTGGGAGCAGGGAAAGTGCTGTTTCAATCTCTTGCATTTAAAATTTTCGTTGCTTAGCAGAAGTAGAATAGTCAGTATTGGACCTGCAATAATTAGGAAAATTATTAGTGAAAAGAAATTTAACCAGCAGATCTGTGCCCTTTGAAGTCTGCACTTGAAATGTTTGGTGGGAATTGCATTGGCAGTCATAATTTTAAATACCAATAATCTTGATGATATGGAAATGCCTTGAGGCCCACATCATAATTGGTGTTTCATTGTATTAAGATTATCTTTCTGCTTAGCAGTTTACCTGCCTGCATGTTACGCTACTGAGTTCTAATCTTGAATGTTTTCTCTGCCTAAGGTAGAGGCATGTTGAAATCAGTTCCCTGTCAAAATCTCTAAAATGCTTGTGCATCAGTGGTGAGAGACTCAGGACAGCTGAGGAGGGAGTGGTGTTGGTCCAAGTGAGTTTACTTCACAACTGTTAGAATAAAATAGCTGAAAGCATGGATTCACAAAAGCTTTCAGAGCTGCCAGAGGATTTCTTCTTGGTAATGATTTCACAAACCCTTTGCACAAGTGTTTAGGGAAGTGAAGTGTACAACTGCAAAGCAAAGTTGCCAGATTTGAAGCAAACCTCTCTTATGTGCCTCTTAATCAAGTAAAATTAGGTCAACGTTTTTACGTGCATTTTCAGATCCATTATACAACCTAATCATGAAATTACCATTTAGGAACTATATTTTTTCCCTTGTTGCAAATGCTCCCACAAACTTAGACACATGTATGTGGATTTTTTTGTGTTTCTCTGACTAGATTGGTCTCTAGAGTTTTCTCTCCTCGTCAGTGTGAGTATGCCTGATGCGTGCATGCATACATACTTACAGATCATGTGTGCCTGGAAACAATGCACGTGGACTTGTCAGTGTACTGTCTCATGTATTCAGCTGTCTCATCTGATGCACTGACTGATGTGCCTGTGCATGAAATTTCTTTTTGTGGTATGGCTGTTGAAAACTACTAGATGGTTGAGTAAACAAATGATATTTCGTTCTTTCCTCAGCAGTTCTACTGGATTTTAACCCATGTAATGTTTGTATCCCTATTTTTGTAGCTCTCATAGTGACATTCTCACTCTCCCCAGTCACTGAGATAGTCCTTTAAAATCTTTGAGTTTTGCTTTCCAGGGGGCCTAAGTCTTATTTTGTACTTACACTATAAAATACATTTAGGCTTCTTTTTTCTACTTCTACTCAGCATGGTTTGACAGTAGTATGTCCTTGCCTGAAAATAAATTGTCTTTGTTCTAGTGGCTGTTATGATATTTTAAGTAAATCATTTCAAGCAAGCATGGTTTTCACCATTTCTTGCCATCCCTTAAACAAAAGTTCAAAGGGCACTGCAAGTAGTCTGCACTGTTGAAACTCAAAGTGCCTTGTGATCCTCTGATACAGCTCCATTTCTGCAGTAGATTTGCCTGGAAAAAGAGCCTGTGCTTATATTCTGCAAAGGCACATTTTCTTGAACAAATTTGTGGTTTGGAACACTTGTGCTGATTTATAACTTGGCTTAGACATTGAAGAATTTTGGAACCACTGATCTCCAGGGCTCCAAGTACACAAGACACTTTTGCAGGGAGCCCTGAGCCCCCCAAGACATCTCTGCTTGTGTCTGCACTGAGCCTGAGCACAAGGCACTGACACAACTGAGGAGACCATGCAGGCCCAAGTGATGTTGCTGGTCTGACTGGGGACTTGGCACTAGCTTGTTTCTCAGAGGAATTCTCACTGCTGCATTACATACAAAGATTTTCTGCAATTTGGAGCCTGAGGAAAGTTGATTCTTCTACCACACTTGGCACTTTGCTTTATAAACTAGTAACTGTAGTAATGCTGTCTGTATGTACATCCTGTGCTGTGCCTGGCCACCAGTAGAACTGACTCCCTATTCTCTCTGTTCCTTCTATCCCAGATAAAGAAGAAGTGCAAAGGAAACGACAGAAGCTCATGCCAAACTTCTCTGATGGCTATGGTGGAGGCAGTGGTGCCGGAGGTGGTGGCATGTATGGAGGCACAGGTGGTGGTGCTGGCTCTGGTAAGGCAGCAGGCTTGGCCAAGAGGGAAAAATGTTCTACTTTGAGAGCAGGACAGATGTTTATTCTGATTTTTAAGATGTAAAGAGGATTTTGTCTCCTCCTGGGCAGATAAGAGCTGACTTTGTTGCCTTTATTTCTAGTGTTACTCAATTTAATCAAGCATCTCCTTATTCTAAACACTTTGCCTTCCCACTTCAGAAGCTTTGCGACTTCTAGGGCCTTGGAGGCACTGAATTTTATGAGACAATTCAGTTAACTACCATTTTGGGTGCCTAAAATTAAACAGAATTATTTCTTGGACCACGAGTGGAATTTGGCAAATTAACCCTGTTAGTGCAAAGAACTATTAAAAAAATTGGAGATATTACTTAGTAAGTTTTCTACTGTGCTCTTATCTGTTAAAGTCAGTGTATATCTGATATTCAGGATCATAAGAGCATTGCTTTGCTTCTTGCAGCAGAGCATTTAAAACCTATAGCCCAGCAAATGTCATCTGAACCACAACCTTACTTTTAGAGCAGCAGTTTTCAAATTGTTACGTGTTGCTTCCAGCATATCTACAGCATAACACCAGAATACAAATCTGTTTTAATCACAAAGATTCAAAAGGACAGAGGCAGCTTGTGATGTCTCAGTTGAATTTTAGAGGAAAGTGATACTCATTTGTGTGCTCTTATGGATGTTGGGATAGAGAATGTCACTAGCCAACCACCTAGAATTTCTTTGGATTTTTGAAGGGGTAGGGGAGAGTTCACCTTTAGCCTGAAAATTTTAGTGTAATTGGATGGAATATAGCAGAAGGTATGCAGAAAACAAAAACTCACTTCTTTAGGTTCAGTGTTCTTCTAGATGGTGTTCTCATTGCTTTAGTAGGTAATTCTATTATTTTTTTCTTTTCTTTAGGGTTCAGTTTTCCTTCATATGGATACTCTGCTTTTGGAGGGATGCATTTCCACCCTGGCACAACAAAGTCCAATGCTGGCATGAAACATGGTAACAGCAAAAGTGTCTTTCTTCCAACAGCTGAATTAAGTTTGATCTGTATTTGTTTCTACAGTAGGAGCCAAAGTGTCAGGCAGGTCTAGCTAAGCCTGCTGGGGAAGGTTATTTTTTTTCCCTCTACAATCAGCCTCTTCTCAAACCTCTGGCAGCAGAGGGGTTTGTGTAGATTATACTGCCCTGCTTATCCATATTCCTCTCCAACAGTAGTTCCTTTTTAATGTGCAGTCCTGAGAAGCAGCCACCAAAACTCCTCCAATGCTTCTGTATTCAGGGTATTGTTTCAAGCAACAGCCCTTTTGCTTGCTTGAATGTGCTCAGTACAGATGACCCAAGGACTGCACCACAGAAAATATATCTTCCCTTGTTGCTACAGTCTGGTACTACCCAGTAGCCCAGAGAAATCAACGGAAAAGATTAAGTTAATAATAAGGACACTCTTGGCTTCCTAAAATAGGAACAATTTCATATGTACATGTTGAATACTCTGTAGATATTTCCAGAGTCTCAGGGATGAATTTGTTCTTAGGAAAAAAAGTCTCTGAATAATTCTACCAGATTTTGTGTGAATACTTCAGACTTATATTCTTGTACCATTAAAAGAGAGGTAAATCTGTTGTAATATATAGAAGTTAATTTTTAAAGTAGAAGCTGTCACTTTAGAACAGGTTACATCATTATGTCTGTCTGTGTGTGTTGACATCTGGACTATTAAGATTCATTAGTGATAAATTTTATCTTGAAGTAAATTTTTGTATTGACTTTTCAGGGTTTGGTTTTGTCTAGTTGTGTTTTATCACTTGCATTAGAAAAAGCAACAGTGCTGGACACTAATGATTCTAATTTTCATTAGAAGCTCTATCAAATAGCACAGCTGAACAAGACAAGAAGAGCTCTGATAAACGAAATGACAAATGGGACATGAAACATGACGTGAAGGTGGAAACTGTGGAGAGGACTGAGTGCAGAATGTCTGCTTTTAATGAGGAGAAGGATTCTACTTTGTCCTGTAAAACTGAAGCAAGCGAAGCAGATTGCAGGTGGCAGGGTAAGTGAACAAATAAATCTATTTACAGTAGATCAAACTGCAGTAGGAGCAAAGCTAGTATTAAAGGTCTGGAAATTCCAAAAGTGTCTGTTGCTATTTTCAGAACATGGTGATGCCTCCTTGGTGATGCCATGGGTAAATGGAGGGATTCCATTTCCCCAACTCTAAGGTCCCTCCCCATACCTGTAGATAACTGTAGAGACCCATATCTGTAGATAACATTCCACCTTTGTACTGCCACTGGGCACTTGAGCTTCTGCTTGTCATGCAAGGAGATGAGACAGCTTTGCCTGCTGGGTGTGTTTAACACTGCCTTTTAATAATCTTGTGTGAGCAAGGAACATCTGCAAGCAGTGAAGGCACATGGAATACAGCTCAGTAGTTGACTTGGCTTTTGATATTTGAGAGACTTTAGTGGTTGAGTTAATGGATGTTAGTATGATTGTTGCAATAGTTTTCCCTGCAGTGCAGTTGAATTGTGTGCAAAGTAGCATTATAGGTTTGAATTTAAAATGTAAAGTTGCCTGTTTCCATTTGGCAAATACACAGTAAAATAACTGTTGGGTAGCAAAGTTGTGCATCAAACAAAAGGAGGAGGAAGGGCAGGGTAGTCAATAGAACTGGTTTACCAGCAGACTTCTAAAATACACAAAGATTACAAATCACCCTTTCTCAGAGAGCAAGACATGCATTTCCTGGATTGCTTTTTGAGAACAGTTGATGGACACTTTTTTAAAGGATTTGAGTAATCATGCTTATCATAAAATGAAAAAAACAGTAGTTGGACTAGAGAGACATGATAGTGGTAGGAATTAAGCAGGAAGGATTCTTTTTGGTTTGGTTTTTACCAAGTACAACATGATCTAGACCACTTTATTTGTTCCCTGGATCAGGGGGAGGGCACACTACCTTGTGTGTGTCAGCCCTGTCTGACACTTGCTATTACCAGCACTAGAAACTGTGACTTGGGGATCCAAAGAGGCACAGGAGATGGGCTGTAGTTGTAAAAACCACCAAAGTGTAGCTGCTTGTGATCTGAGAACAGATGGTGCTCTTGAGAAGAGCTGAAGCAACCTGCTGTATGCAGTTTTGGTTGTAATACGTCCTGTGAGGATGTTCAGAGAACAAAGTCTTGTGCTAATATGAAGAAATAATAATATCCATTTAGTTGTCATGAAGGAGGCGTCTGAATTGTTTACCTGTTTTTCAAGCAATGAACACTGTAGGCAGGAAGTTGACTGTTTCTTTTTTTATCTATTGTAATGGTGTGAAAGGAGGCAATTTCTAGCTCCAGATTATACAAAGAATTGGTGCAGAAGAACAGGCTCCATAAAATAGCAACTGCAGGCTAGATCTTCTGGGTATTAGACTAAAAGATGCATGTGATATTTTAAAGAATCTTTGCTGTGTGTTTAGTATGGAAAACCAGGGAGTTTAACATAAACTTCTTGGGTCTTTGGAAATGTGTACAACGAGAAGAGACTTGAATTGCTTAACATCCTTTATGCTGAATATATATCCTGAATGTAACATGTTCAGTGTTAAGAGGTAAATAGCAAATATAAATCTATCAGCCTGGGCATAAACTACAGCAGCCACAGGAATGTATTGGCTAGAAGAATAAGCTTTATGGATAGCTGAGTAAGTCTTTGCCTTACAGAAATGATGTGGTCATGTTCATCAGAAATACACTTCTGACCCAGTCTAAATGCCTGGTTCTGTGTAGCTGTAAATCTTGGGTATTGTCTCCCCACGTGTGCTTTAAATGACACAGTCTGTTGTACTTGTTTGCTCTTAGTAATTCCCAGCCTTACAAGGTTTTACAGAAACATGAAACAGGCTGGTTTCAGATGATACTGCTTCACAGAATGATGCTATAGTTTCAGAGTTCATCTGTTTCATTTTCACTCTTTTCTTGCTGATATAGAACCACAAAAGTATTGACAGAGCAGCTAGAGTTACTTTTTTCTGCAATTGAGTTCCTTTTTCCCCTTTCTCCCTTTTGCCTCCCCACCATGACAACTTCTGCTTTTTTGAAATCTCAGTGGCTGTACATTTTATAATTCTAAAATCAGGATACAAATACTAAGCATTGTAAAAAGTGAAATGTTTTAAACTGGAGAACAGACTCTCTGTGCTGCTGCTATAAAGCAGGCTAGACTGCATGACTTGTGTCGGAGAAGGTGTGCAAAGCACTGCATTTATTCCACAGCTTTTCTGGGAGCTTCTCTGCAATATTTGATGGGTCACTTAGGCTTCCTCAAGGCAAAACTACTTGGAACTGCAAGTTCCAGATCCCAGTTCTGCTTCTTATGTCTCATTATGCACAACTGCACATCAGTGCTGTTAATTTAGTGCCAGTCAAACCATAGGGAGCTTCCAGATTTGACTGTTCTCAGGGTTCCTGCTGCCTGAATGCTCAATGTGTACCTAGTTTTTCTTTCAAGGGATTCATTCCCTGTGTCCTTATCTCTGAAAAATAATTAGCAACCATCTCAGTGAAGCAGTGAATAATGCTTGGTGGTCTGCACTTCGTATTTCTGTGACAGCACTAATGCCTGTCAAAAGGAGGTGGTGTTCCAAGGAAGACAACCGAGCTGATGAAGACAAAACTTTGTGTTGCAGATGCTCTGTTCCTGGAGAAGGCCTTGCAGCTTGCCAAGCGTCACTGCAATGCTCTCTTTGATTACGCAGTAACTGGAGATGTGAAGATGCTGTTGGCAGCTCAGCGCCATCTCACTGCTGTCCAGGATGATAATGGAGACAAGTGAGTTGACCCCACTGCACTTACTGGGCTGAAAGTGATGGGTTTGAGGGTAGAATGGTGGGGTCAGTTTGTTCTGTCCCTCGCAGGTGCCAATCACCAGTGGCACCACTGCTCTAATCAAATAATTATCATTCTCCTCATGCTGTTTGGGAGAGGTGTAGCTGTGATTTAGACTTTTTTTCATTTGCAAAGAAGTCGCATACATGGTAAAGTTTGTTGATCCAGTGGCTGCCAGAAAGTAATCTGGTCATTGAGGGTATGCTGAGCATGTTGTTTGAGTTTCTTTGCCCTTTCTTACTAAAAATCTTGACTGAGCATGAATTGCTGTGCTTGCATCACAATACACAGTGAATGGGGATTCTCAGCTTGGTGTTGAAGGAGACTGCCCTGCTTTTTCCATGCAAGTCCTTAAGTCTTCATGGGATTCTTCAAGTAAGAGATTCAGCAGGAGATATGGAAACAATAGCTGGAGGATCCATATTGCATTTCTCCCACTGACACCAAGTTCTTCCCAAAGGACATTATGTTGTTCTTGCTTACATCTGTACTGTACTGTTGTCTTCCAAGGGGTTGCACAGATGTTCATGGCAGATTTGGCTGCTAATATTTGCATATCAGTCCTTCAATAATCTGAGCTGGAGTGGAAGTCCACTTTGTTCCTCTACAGCCATGCAGATTCTCTGGAACTCAGAGTGAAGTACTGTGAGGAACTAAAGATCAGTAGTTATTTAAAATGAAATTCAGCAGAAGCAGCTCTAAATGTATGCAAAGATAATCTCTTGAATAAGCAATTGACGCTATCACATCCCCACTTTTTAGCTGGCAGGCCCTGTGCAATCACCTACATTTTCTTAAACTGTAGTGTTTTGAAAAGTAGTAGCTGTATAAGCCTCAAACTGTCCAGCTAGAAGGAAAATTTCAAGTGACTGAGACCTGTATCACACTGTTCAATTACTCTGTGAGAGGTCACTGCTTTCACTCCATTTTCAGTGAAAATAGGCCTCAGATTACACATAGAGGACTGCACAATCAGAGAGAGCTACTTTATTAGCTTTGCTTTCCAACTGGAAACCTAATGTCTGCTTTGAGGTAAGCAAGCATATGAACGAGGTGGGAGCTAGCAGCAAAATCTGCAAGCACTATGGACAGTACAGCTTGTGTGTTTAAAAAAAAAGGAGGGGGTTAGAGGAGTATTGAGTAAGTGGGACAATAAGGTGCTCCTCAGATTTAGACTTACATGGCATTTTAACTGTCAAAATACATTTTAGAATGATGAGAAATAGTTGGGTTTTTGCTGAATCAGGAAGTACCTGCAAGTATGTGAGGCTCAAGTTCACATTGCCTTTCTCTTGGAGGTTGATTTATTCTGTGACCATGTCATGCATCTATATTACTTCACAACTTTTTAACAAAGAGAACTTTTGGTGATTGTCTTCCAGCTCTCTCTTGGGGGTGAAGGAAAAGGTCAAGATTAATTAATAAATTGCTCTGATTTTCACTTTAATCATTAAAATTATATGGCAACTAGAAAGTTTTTGCTTAAGCCTTTAAAAAAAACGTTGCTGTGAACAATTTACGGCTTTGAGAAAGAACCCAGCAATCTGTGATGAGTGTATATTTACAGTGGACACTCAGTAACACTGAGTGTGACTGCATCTATACCAATACCACCACTCTGTAGTTATCTGATAGCACTACAGTGGTGCTCAAATGCATTTTTTCATGTAGGAATGTTTAAGAAATGGAACTGACTGACCTTTCATGGTCTAGTCAGCAGCATCACATATAACGGTGGAGTAAAATTAAAATATTTGCTGCTGAAAAGATAACTAAAAGCAGTAGAAGAACAAATGTGTTTCTGAAGTGAGATTTGGAAATAAAATGTCAGCATGATACAGAGCATAATAAGAAGCATCTGTCAGAGAGCAGATGAACAGCTCTTTTCCAGTTATGGTGGGATTGTTTGAACAGCACACAAGAGTTGAAGGAGGGAAGGTGCCATGGTATTGCCAGTGTCAGTGTATAGAATCAATAAAAAAATGCCCTTCGAGGATGAGTTTAGTTTGTAAATTATATTTTTTCCTTTTTTAAAATACCTTCTGGCTTTGAGTGCTCTGGTGGTGAGGCACCTGCCTCTGGAGGCGAGCACAGAAAGGACCATTGCATTAACTCAGTAGAAGAGAAGTGTCTTGCAGTCAGTCATGTCTCAAAACAGGTGGTTTTTTGGCATGATGACTCTGGTCACTGCTGCATATCCTGTGGTTGTTAGTCACCAGGCCTGAGTCCTTAGTCATTTTTCTGTTTGAAAATGAAATAAAGAAAAACCCATAGATCTGGGGAAACCCCCAAGGGAAAATCTGCTTTGGTGGCAGGGAGGCCTGTGGAAATTCTGCAGAAAGGTTTTGACAGTAAGAAGTGTTTATCTGCTGCATAATTCAAAATATGAAAAAAACCAAACCAGCAGAGAATCTGAGGATTCATGAAACAATTGTTTCATGCTACACATTTTGTACATTAGCCTAGTAGTAAAGTTATGCTGAGTGCCAGCAAAAGCCATCCTGAGTTTGCTTTTGTGATTGAAGGGGTAAACACTTACCTTCTGACCTGCTTTTTTTAATGTTTGGGGTCATTTTAGGTGTTGGTACATAGTGCTGTAATCATTACCTCTAATAGTGAAGGGTTTAAATCAGAATGCAGTCAGATCTACAGCAAAGCCTTGAAATTTTTGTAATCAATTCAAAAACAGTATCAGTGTGTCAATCTGGTTTTTGTTTGTTTCAGTGTCCTTCATTTAGCAATTATCCACCTTCATACTGAGCTGGTGAAAAACCTCTTGCAAGTGATGCCCGATTTGAATTACAACGACATCATTAACATGAGAAATGACCTCTATCAGGTATGCAGTTGTGGGGGTGTAAGTGTTGCTGATTGTTCAGCCAACAAAAAAGAAATCTGTTGTCTGTGGGAAGAGATCAGACTGATGCAAACAAGTTTAGAAACAAGGATATATTGGAAGGTAGTGGAGGAAAGAGAGCACGTTTTTACTGATTTAGTCCATAACTCTCCTTGATGTTAACAGAAGTGTCTCCATGGCTTAACTGTGGAACAGGCCAAAAAGTGAATTCTTCAGTTCATGTCTTCAGTAGTTGGCTTCTCTGTTACTAAACCAGAGGTATGGATTACAGTGTGCCAACTCTGGGCTCTTCTGACCTTTCTGACACTGGTTAACTTGTGATCATGAGTCAGTTCCTGCATCATCAGTTATCTCTAGGCACACACCTGTAGGCACATGTGGAAGCCATAACAACCTATGCCCTTCCTGCAGCCCAGATTGTGTGTGTGCCCATCACATGAGCACTAAGATCCCTACAGTAACCGAGAAAAGCCCATCCCCTTCACTTTTAACTAGGGGGAGAAGAACTGCCAGGCACAATTCTGTCTCCTCAACTTCAGTCTGGCCTGTTTGTATTATAAGTCAGGTTTTAAAAAGAGCTGTGGGAACCTGCATGGAAGAGAATATCTTTTAAAGAGATTGTGCACACCATTCGACAGCACTGAGACACTTGTGTCATTTGCTTTGCTGTGATCAGTAAAGGCAAGTTTTAATTCTGTACAGGTAGACCCAGAAGGTTTATTTTGACTTGTTTTCTTTCACATTTCATTTTTACGTTCATATAAAGCAAGTTTGAAATGTGGAGGCTGCTGAAAGTAAGCAGAAAATTCTGAATTGAATTTTGTGCTCTGTGTTTAACAGAAGCAGGAAGCAAAGCTGTGCTCCATACAGGAAATAAATCCCTGACTATCAGAACCTCTTCAGCTCTTCCGGTGTTCAACTTAAGCCTTAAGCCAGTGATGGGAGATAATGTAGGCTTTGCTAGAATTTTCCTTCTCTACAGATATTCTGAAAGCTGACATATACCTTATAGATGCAGTAATTAATTGCAAATGTGTTGACAGACGTATTGACAAACACAAACGTATTGTGTTTTTTTTATTGTGTGGAATTTTTTAAGTCCTTCATTAATATAATGATCAAGAAATGAACTCTTACACATTTTTTCATTATTTTAGTATTGGAAATACAATTTCCCAGACCTCACTAGAATGTTTCCTGTATAAATACATGCATTTCTGAGTATGTTCAGTGTGGTGCTGCTCAGAAGCAAGGCTGACAAGAATGCAGTATGCAACCAACCTTTGCAAGGTCCCAAAACCGCTTGGCCTGAGAGCTGCTCAGAGCTGCAGGTGCACAAAAAATGGGGAATGTGCAAATGGGATCAGCTACTTCAACACACTGCATAAATGCACAGTTGTTCTGCAGTTTGACAAGTGCACAGAACTGCAGGATTTTCTTCTTTTCTGTGCAGCCATTTTGAGGGATAAGGAACTCCTGTGCCCATGGCTGCAAACCTCTGATTCAGGAGTAAAATGAGAGCATGGTCAAGTCCTAAAGGCAGATCTGAGCAGGGCCTGGAAAGCGTGTGTGCTCCCAGCATGGCATGAACTTGGCGATGGGGCAGCTGGAAGCAGGGTTACAGTGTGTGGGGGCACAGGGATTATCTCATTTCCCAAGTCCCTTGCACTGCAATGCTCAAATAGCCAGGTCAGTGCCCTGGCTTATACAGTAGGCAGCATCTTTGTTCATCCCAAAGTCCAACTGCTGACATTGGCAAGGCAGCTTTTATTTCCAGTAAGTAGAAACCCTATTTGTAGTATTCAGTAGAAAAGAATGTACACATATGCAAGCTTTTAGTTTCTGCTGGCTTTGGAGTTGTGTAACATCTTCTCACACCAGGAGCTTTTATGCATTTGTGAGATTTCTCTAGAAGTGACGTAGCTCTTGCTTATCTTCTCACGGCTTGCTTCTGTCACTTGCAGACTCCTCTGCACCTAGCAGTAATCACTAAACAGGCAAAGGTGGTAGAAGACTTGCTGAAGGCTGGAGCAGATGTCAGCCTTCTGGATCGCCATGGCAATTCTGTCTTACATTTAGCTGCTACTGAAGGAGATGACAAGATTTTGAGTCTACTCCTCAAGCATGAGAAGATTTCTCCAATGGTCAACCTCCCCAATGGTGAAGGTATGTAAAGATAAAGGCTGTATTTTACACCACCACCGCTGGTTTTGAAAAAAAATCCCACCAGAAGAAAATGTTTCCTCCTGTCTAGTGAATTAAATCCCCTTAAAAATAGTTCCTGGACTAGTATTGAGTTTCATATCTGATACTTTGTGACCATACAGAATTAGAGCCTGTAAAGGATGATATTAATAAACCAGTTATTCCCCAGACCATTTTCTAGAAGAGATGTTCAGTAGCAGAGGGGCCAGTGTGAGGTACCTACTTGTTTAGTACCAAGATGCAGATTTTCTTTTTAAGGCTTCTCTCTTGGGGCAAAGAGATGCTCTAGGTGAGCTCTATAATTCCTGCCTTCTGTTCCACCTTGTAATCTGATTGTTTTTTTCTTGCACGGTTTTGACTCGCCAAGTTCCACTTTATGCACGAAGAATGTATTTATTAACACCATTACCTTCATCCTGGGGTACTCTCTTAGGGTCTGGGGCCCCCAGCATAAATAAGACAGAAATGGGCTTGTTGGAGCAGGACCAGAGGAGGTCAGGAAGATGCCTATAGGGTTGGGATACCTCTGCAGACAGGCTGGGAGAGCTGGGATTGTTCAGCCTGGAGAAGAAAAGGCTCCAGGGAGACCTTACAGCACCTAAAGAGTTGCATTCAAGAAGGCTGGAGAGACTTGTTTTATGAGGACATGTAGGGATGGGACATAGGAGAATGGCTTTAAATTGACAGAGGGGAGGTTTAGATCAGATACAAGGAAGAAATCCTTCCCTGTGAGGGTGAAACTGTGAGGATGATGAGACACTGGACCAGGTTGCCCATAGAAGTTGTGGATGCCCCATTCCTGAAAGTAGGTTCAAGGCCAGGTTGGATGGGGTTTTGTCCCTGCCCACAGCAGGAGTGGGGTGGAACTAGATGAACTTTGAGGTCCTTTCCAACCCAAAAAATTCTATGTTCTTTTAGTGTATAAGCAGGCAAAATATGTTACTTCTGCTCAGGTAACTACAGTAACTGTCTCATTTTACAGTTCTCTCACTTCAAAACGCATTACTCTGACATTTCTGAATTTTTCAAATATTAATACACATGATAGATGATGGATGGGTTTTGTTTTGTGTAGGTCTCAGTGCAATTCACATGGTGGTGATGGCAAATAGCATATCCTGCCTCAAACAGCTGATTGCTGCTGGAGTTAACGTCAATGCTCAGGAACAAAAATCTGGACGAACTGCATTGCATTTGGCTGTTGAACAAGAGAACATCCCTTTGGCAGGCTGCCTTTTGCTTGAGGTAAAGGCAGAATTTCTTTCTTCAAGGTCTTTTCAATTGTATATTTAAAGGCTGTTGACAATCCTTCAGAAAAACAGTAAGGGGGAGGGTTCCAGTTTATTGACTACATTACTTGAACTGGTTTAATGGCAAAATTATTGGTAATGTTACTCACTGTTTTGTTCAGCACTGCTGCTGAAGCTTTTGCTCAAGTTTAGGAATGTAATGACTATGACCTGACTGCATATGCCATGTTTAATTTGCACTGAGTAATCGTGGCAGGCATTGAAGTTACTCATGAACGAGTTCATCCCTTCTTCTGTGTGGAGTATGTATGGAGACATGCATGGAGATGTAGTTGTGTAATCTTGAAATATTTGTCTCATCTCTAACATCTGGATCCTGGTATCCTTAATTCTACACACCCCAGCTGGCTGCAGTAGTTTTCCCTGGTGTTCATGCATGGATGTGCCACCAGCCTGGCTGCTCTTCTGATGAGCAGCAGGAATTCTGTGCACACCACTCAGACTCCAAAGGCCACAGGTAACCAGATGGCACAACTTTTACATGGGATGCAAAGTGGCTTTTATCTAGCTGACCTATTTGGATATATACACTGTGCCTCCTGCTCTAACACTGGAGCACACAAGCTCTGCACGCAGACAGTTGTAATTACTTTCTAATTCCTTCTTTTCAGGCAACAATTACAGGTTTTATGCAAACAGGCATGGAATGGTGCTTACTTGCACAGTACCAGTGTTTATGCTGACATGTGCCTCTGCAGCTGCATTGTACAGATTTCTTTCCTTTTTGTCATTCAATAAAAACTTAGGGTGATGTAGATGTGGACAGCACTACATATGATGGGACAACTCCACTTCACATAGCAGCTGGAAGGGGCTCGACAAAATTGGCAGCAGTTCTCAAGGCAGCAGGTATGGAAATAGATCTTTGCTGGAGTTTTCTTTCACAGTGACAATTCAAGTTAGAAGGCTGCAAGCAGAAAAGAATGTGCCAGTGAACTTGTTTAATGGGTGGAGGAAGTCAGATACTAAAAGCATAAAGGTCTGAATTTCTTCAGACAGTCCTGCTCTGAGGTGCTACACTAAGCACTCTTCAGCACCATCTAACGGCTAGAAAGGCACATTATGTTGGTCAAAAAAAAATCTCTTCAGCACTCTGGGAAGTCTTTTGAGTATCTTTTGTAGCTTTTTTAGCTGAAGAAGTGGAGAAGAGACCTTTTTATGTATCTGGGATAAGTGTTGGACTGCTTTAGAAACAAAAAAACTCCCATCACTCAAGCATGAGCTTGTTAGGGTGTCCTATTTCCTGCCACTTTGGAAGAATTAGGTTTGAGTATTTATTGGAACATTTTGTCAATTGTATCCAAACCTGATTTTTCTCATTTGAAACAGAAACACAAGCCTCCCATTGCTGAGGCTGTCTGCTTGGTCTGTTTAAAATACCCCCACTTTCTCTGACACTCTAAAAAGCAAACACGCATGCTGTGCTGTGTGAGCCAAGATGGGACTGGAAGTCAGTTGATACCAGAGCTCTTTCTTTGGGCCCTAATGCTCTGCTTGTCATTTCCCCCCCCTCTTTATAATGGAGAGTTGTACAGAGATGTGACAGCACTTAAATGTAATTGATAAAAAGAGCTACTTGCTGGCTTAATATAATTTACCTGGAGCAGCTAAATCAGCTGATTTGCCACTTGGTACATAGAATGCATGTTTTAAATATTGTTCAGAGGCAGCTTGAAGCCCTTTCTTTGATTTCACACACACACACTTGTTGTTCAGGTGCAAATCCTCACATTGAGAACTTTGAGCCATTGTTTGATCTAGACGATCTGAAAGATTGTGAAGATGATGATGAAGGGATTGTGCCTGGAACCACACCACTGGATATGGCGGCCAACTGTGAGGTATGTGGTCTGCTTTTTCTTTTAGTTTTTTGTTGGGCTTTTTTCCTAATTATAAAGAATAGTTAGCTCTCTCAGCCACCTCCTTTCACTGCATCCACAATTATTTCAATTAATTCAACTAATTTGCCATCCAAAATTAAGCTAATTCAGCCACAAAACTCCCCTGATGAAACAGCTTTGGAAGACAGCTCCACTGAACAGAAAAATGCTGCTGAACAGAAATGACCAGACAGTTCTTGAAGTAGTTGCATTACAGTCTTCAGTGTAGAAAAGTATTCAGTTGGGTGGGCAGCTTGTGTTTGAAGGACACTTTCCAGTGGGTTTCTTTGCTTAGTGTTCTTCAGAATTGCAGCCTCTGTGTGATGGGAAAATGTACTCCTGTGCTCTACCCAAACAGTGATTAAGCTGATTATTGTGCATTTGGTTTGGTGTGAGTGTAAAGGACAAGCAGTGAGCATCTCTAGTCATCTGGAGCTGGGGAGTTTTTACGAACCTTAGGTAAAAATGTAACCTAGGCTTTGTTTTAAATGACTAGTTGCAGACAGGCAGCAACTCCTTGCTTAGCCGCTGCTACTGCCATTTATTTACTGCCAAGACTTCTTCTGTGTCTTGAAAACAGTTGCCAAATGACACAGCTTAAAGTAAAGGGAGATTAACTTCTCAAGATTCCTCCCTCAAGTTTAGCACAGGTTTTCTACAGTATCTTTAGTCATACTGAGGCTGGGAGAGGAAAAAAGTCTGGTTTACAGATAGAATTAAGGCTTTATACAACACTGCTGAGACTTAATGGACACTAACCAGGTTTCTGCTAAATACTGACTTTAATGTATTCCCTTAGGTGTATGACATATTAAATGGCAAACCCTACCAGTCAGCAGAAGTTTTGGAGGACTTACTGACACAAGGTAACACCTATAAAGACTTGACAATATTCCTCTAGTAACTGAGTACTGAAACTGCAGTGGCAACAGCTTGGAACTAAGTTGGTGAGGGAGAAGAGGTGCTGTCCCACCCCTTCACTCACAATAATGAGCACGATTCCTTTAAGAGGCCACAAAGACAAGGAGTGCATTTTCAGTATTACAGCAATACATTTGTAAATGCTGGGACTGGACTCTCAAAAAGTCTTCAACTTACCTTTGTTTCTGCTTAAAAATTACCTGGTGTATGATTTGTATAAATAATAAACTAACATGTTTCTTTGTTCCTCAGGACATTTGAGAGAGCTGAATGAGAGTTCCAAGATGCAGCTTTACAAACTATTGGAATTGCCCAATCCAACCAAAAACTGGTCTACCTTAGCACAAAAACTGGGTCTTGGCATACTTAATAATGCCTTCAGGTTGAGCCCTTCGCCATCGAAAACTCTGCTGGATAACTATGAGGTAATGTGGCTGTAACAAGCTATAAAGAACATTCAGACATGCAGAGAACCTTCTTCTCCTGCACAGTAAGACAGTGCAGCCCTGCAGTTCTAGCCAGGCTGGATGATGCTGAGCATCTGATGTCTTCTCTTTCAGGTTTCTGGTGGTACAGTTCAAGAGCTGATTGCTGCTTTGAGACAGATGGATCACACAGAAGCCATAGAAATAATCCAGGAAGCACTATCCATCTCACGCAGACCGTCTCACCTGGAGGACAGTACAGCAAAAGCTCTTCCATCGTCACCACTCACCTTTGCAAATGGAGCAACAGGTAAAATTGACAGCAAAATTATAAAGAGCTTTATTTAAGATGTTCTTTTTAATTCTCTCTCCCCACCCCATCTAGGACTGCTGATAGATTGCACACCTTCACCTGCTTACTGGTTTCAGAAATATTTTAATGCAGCATCACCTTCTTGTCATAGGTATTTGCTAGGCCTAAAAGAGACAGGAAAAATGGATCACTTGAGTCAGCATGCCTTAATATTAAATAGTATTAAGTATCTCCTTCCACAATGTGTAGCACTCCAAAAACAGCCCAGTGTTCTGTAGGCAGAGAAACTGGGGATGGCTTAGGTTACGCAGGACCTCAAGCAGTCCTGCTCAGAGCAGAGCCAGTGTAACATTGCATGAGGATGCCCATGTTACATCCAGTTGAGTTCTGAGCATCTTCAATGATGGCGGTCCTACAGTGTCTTTGGGCAGAAGAAGAGAGGTTGTGAGAAGTTAGTCATCAGGGATGTTCCCTAGTCATTGCCTGGCCATGTTTCATTACAAAAACCTTCATTTTTTCCTGTTCAAACATCGGTAGCACTGCCTGCACCCTAATGGGCAAATTTACTCACAGCCTGTGTAAAAATACTGTTGTAGGTAGTTCTGGAAAGAAAAAAGAAACACCACAGTTACTCCATTCTGGTCTAATGTTGCCAGTTTATTCTCTATAGAAAACTGTTTGGTTAGTCATGGAATGAACTTTCACACACCCAAAAATATGCTTGTACACATATTGCCACTCTAGATCAATCTTAAAGGGTAAGAGGGGTTCTGCTCCTTTGCAACATGAATGGAGTGCGTTGCATTGTTTATTTTACAATGCTTGTTTAGAAAAACAAGGCTGAACTCTTAAGATGCCACCACTGCTTTAGTTGCACTGATCCCACATCACACCTTCAGCTCAGATACTGACCTCTTGCCGTCAGGCACTCCTTCTGTGGATCCTGCACAGGTGATAAATGCTGCTGACTTTTTTCTTGTTTTGGGTTCACTTTCTAGATTAATGCTGTTCAAGTATTTGTCTCAAAAAGAAATCTGTAAGTTGAAATAACATGAATTAAAGGTTTTAGGAGCAGAGTATGAAGCTGAGACCCAGAGAACCTTTTGCCCTGTGACTGCCACAGTCAGGCAGAGTCCTGATGGGAGTGCAGT
Source organism: Lichenostomus cassidix (assembly GCF_008360975.1). Lineage (NCBI taxonomy): Eukaryota > Metazoa > Chordata > Aves > Passeriformes > Meliphagidae > Lichenostomus > Lichenostomus cassidix. The sequence goes on along the minus strand of NC_139484.1, from coordinate 12,065,153 downwards.
GACAGCATTAGTGTCAGCAGAGCACCAGGCTTCTCATCCCATCCAAGCTCCAACTGCAAGTTGATCTCTGCCAGCAGTACATCAGATCACATGCTTTGGTAGCCTGGAAACATTCAGCACAGCTTTTCCTATTATAATACCTCATGTTAGAGTTATTTTCCTATAGAAGATTTACCCCTGTTGGTTTGTATTCCTTATGTTTTTCTTAAAGCAACCTTGCTCAAACCACACAAATAACACTTCCCTTTACTCTGTCCCTCAGGTGAGCCCTATAACAGCAGATTTCAAGACACTGAAGGTACGTGTGACAGTGGTGTGGAGACCTCCTTCCGCAAGCTGAGTTTCACTTATTCAGACTCTCTCAACAGCAAGTACTCACTAACACTTGGTAAAATGGCCCTGGGCTATGGACATGAAAGTTCAGGGCAAAGCAATTGTATAGCTGACTAGCAATGCTCAGTCAGCAATATGCAGTTACAGGAACAAATGGGACATTTCAGATTACATCAGTGTCATCCTGGCCAGGACAGAAGTGAACTCACAACCAAAAGTGCACTGGAAGAATCCCACCTGAACCAATGGCAGCTCCAGCATCTGACTCGTAGCCATTGCTTCCTTCCTCAAGTACATTTAATTTTATTCATTTACAAGCCATTTACAATAATCAGGGTTCCACTGCTGCATTAATACATGGGACTGGACACTGTGAAAGACTGACTGAGCTTTCCTGGTCTATGAGGATTTTCTTTTACAGATGAAAAGGAGATTGTTAATGCATAATATGAACTTACTTAATAAACAGGTTAGGCACTCAGAATAATCAGAGGATACAGCTTTTAGCTGCTCTCTTCATAATTTTTGCAGCACAGTTGCATGAAAACAGCTCATAAAATAGCTGGCAAAGAAAAATCATTACTTTAACCACAACAGTAACAACTCAAGAGAAAAAAGAATCCTGAAATAATCTTTTGTATATTTCAAATAATGTATTTAAACTTAACTTTGTTGCCTTTTATTCAAAATTTTTTCAAGTTTGGCATTTTCCTACTTGTAAATAGTTTTTTTAATATCGGTTCCTTTTTGAAAAAGCGTGCTTTTTAAATGCTTATTTTTATTTTACTTTTATAATAAAACCCTAAAATTAATTCTCCTGTCTGTGCTTGCTGTGATTTTTACACTACCTTTCAAGTAGAGTTATTCAATATTTAGCATCTCAGTTTTAGGCACTGATACAAGATCATGCTGGTTTCCAAGCACTAAAATAAATGAAGGGTTGCAAGCCACCTGTCTTGAAGCTGAGAGAGAAGGACCATCCGTGCTTTGTGCTTTGGGATTAAAGCCTCTGCCTTATTTTAGTTCTCATCATTATGGCAGCAGAGAATCATTCACACTGAAAACAACGATTTAGTGGTGGTTTAGTTCATCTCAGCAAATCTCTGATGAGACAGTTCTTTGGGCTGTCTAGAAACTCCTGTAGTAACTGTGCTCATGAGTAGTGTTTCTTCTTGTTTGACATCAGTTCTGAGATGGTGAGTGAAACTGTTACTGATGTTGGCCCAGCCAAACAGAACAGGCATCAGGTTTCATGATAAAAAGGCAAAGAGCAGCACTGTACCTTTGCCACTCACTTGTAGCCAGTTCTTGTGGCACAAACATGGAGAGCTAACAGGGTGGTCTTGGTTCAGCTCAGTCTTCAGTAACCCGGGTGTCACTCCTGAGAAAATGAATCAAGATAAACCTTGAGGATGGTTATGTATAGAGCACTAGTTGCTGTAATGAATTAAACTATGAGCAATGAAAAAACTTGTGAACTAATGTTATATCTAGGTGCATTACTGAGAATGTTAATTACTTCCAGAGAAGAGTAATAGTAAAAATGCCATTCTTTCAGTTCTTGTATGTATAATTCATTTATAGGCAGTGTCTAAGGCATATAGATTTTTGTTCAATTAATGTACTTGTCCAGTGTTCTTTTTGTATTCCAGCTGTGATAGGAACAGGCAAAGGTTCTCATATTCTAGGGATGGAGGGCCTTTTTGAGCCCTAACAGAGCTGCTGTCCAAGTAAAACACACCTGCTTCTGCAGAATTTCCAGCACAGCTCAGCAAGCTGGCAGAGATTTTTAGTGAGGTTTCTACAATCCTGCAGGTCACTGGGGTGCCCTGGCTGTTTATTCACACCTTTTAGCCTTAGTTCTGATCAGCTCTGCTTTTAAGCCAGCAGAAGACACCTGGATCTGTATTTCCTTAAAGCACTTCATGACCAAATGCTGCGTAATAGCTGTTCATCAGGTTAGTGATCCTGCAGGTCCCCTAGGCCCTGTGTATTGAAGTGATTTAAATGGCAGTCTGGCAGCTTCTCCCTTTCAGTATATTAATAAAAGAGACTTTAGTCTTTTTAGGTTTTCTCCCTCTGTTTAGAGATAGAAAAGTACTAATTTTAAAAGTATTCTCAGTCATTCAAAGTGGAACACTGAATTCTTACAGCTGAGTCATAACAGGACAACTTTTCCTACCTGCATTAACCTTCTGTATCTTGCCTGCATATGTGTTGCAGGCAAGCCACACAGTGGGTCAGAGCTAGGCAAGAGTAGGAGTTAGAACACACCAAGTGTGGGACACACTACAGAAAGTGGCAAGACATCTACTTGGAGACATATGTATCTCATGCAGTTCCATTTGGCAGAGCAAACCTGTTTACTGCAAGCAGCTCAGTTAGAAGAAAATGCTAAAATACACAACTTCACTCTTTTTGCTTGACCTTTTTCTCAGTAGCAGTGGTCATCCTCCACAGGACACTGATTCTTGCACTGATGACACCTGGGAGAAGGTCAGGCTCCTTGCAGGTATGAAGGATGAATATAACATACAGAACTGGATTGGCTGCCACAGCAGTTTCTTGGCATCATCTTGGGATGTATTTACAAACTGGGAAGCCACTGTGGTAGTGGGAAGTTCTAAGCAGCACTCTTAAGATTCTGTGGACTGCAGGAAAGATTAGAATCTTACCTACATGTAGTGGTGTATGAACTGTCTTTTCTCCCTTGTCTGGGAAAGTAAAATGCATTTTTCACGCGTTTAAGAAAAAAGAGCCACTCTCCTTGCTTCCTCCAAGTAAAGTGATAGGAATGGTGGTGCCCATTTGTTAGTTCAGAGTGCAGTGGTCAATACTCACCCATCATCCACAGCTTCTGGCTCTTCTGGATGATCATCTCTTGAAATAGAGCAGTTCTAGAGTAATGGCCAAAGACACAGTCCAAACTTTTGCTGGCTTCAATAAGATTCCTACAGCTACAGCAAAAGACAACAAGTTAATCACCAAGGAGTTGATTTTCTCCATTCAGCATTATGAAGCAGCCTGATGTCTCACTTAGAGCCAGGCTGGAATGTGTTATTCCAAGCCTGCAGAGGTTTCTCCATGGCCTCATTTAAACCCAGCTGCTGTAGAGACTTTTCAGCCATCCAGTCACCCTTGCCATATGCACAGTGCAGAAGAGCACAAAGCAGTGGCCTTCATGACACACTGCAAGGGGAAACATTTGTGACAGACTTTACACCTGTTAACCTGAGGCACTGGTCAGCATTCCAGCTGAGTCAGCACACACTTGCACATGCACAGAGCAGCATCACTCTAATGATCAAACCAGGTACTTACAGCTCTCTACTGACTGACTCTGCTTCTTACAGAGATGGCCTTTCTTCATATGAGTTTTGGGTTTCCAAACTAATTAAACTAAACTTGGGGTTCATTTTGCTACCTTGTAACATCTGACTGGAAAAAAGTTATGTAAACACAACTCTTGGACTGAAACATGTCCAAAAATTTCAAACGATGACCACCTGCTTCCCTAAGTGGGTAAGAAAGAAAACAGTGATTCTGATGACATAAAGGCTGATTTGTAAGCTTCAAACCCCAGCTCTCCTGTACTGAAAATAAGAAACTCAGTGGCCCATTTCTCTGCTCCTGACACTGCTACAAGTCACTGAAATGATTTCTGCTACACATCACCAAAACCAAAAGGAAACAAACAGAAGTAAAAGTACTGAAGAAAGATGTTCCTCTAAGGCAGAAAATTTGTCCAGGCCAGAACGTATGCAAATAGCAGGTAACAAGAAAGACTGACAGAGAACTGTGAACACTTACTTAGAGAGGAACTTTAGATACATTTGCACGCTTCTTTCCTGGAGCAGATGCAAAGAAACTTGAAAAAGCTTCCAAGCACATACTCCAGTAAACTGTAGCAAAATGAGCCTTCCTTGTGTGGTAGAAAGTACTAGCAAACAGGTGCCCTCTAAAGCTCAGAATGGTCTCTGCAAGCCCAGAATGGGTTCAGAGCCAAATGTCAGCCAAACCAAAAATGGTTTTAGGACAACAGACTAGCCAACACCATACAGAGTTCTTCTCAAACCCATTTTCAATGTTCTGGAAGGGCTTTTGGCATGGCTGTGATGCTCTCTGGCTGCTGCTTTTGCCATCAGCAGAGAACAGCCCAGAGAGGCCTGGGAGCAAGCAAGGCCATCAGCACAAGCAAACTCACGGGTCCTTGAATGAGACATTGCAAGGCAGCACCCTGAAAGAACACTGATCAGGCCACCAATAATACAATGACACTGAGGACAGGCACCATGGCACTTACCAATGCTCCTCCTAATGCTCCTGCTGCCAAACCCCCAGCAGACAGAACTGGCAATACAGGTGCTGCCATAGCTGCAACAACACTCAGCTAGCAAGATGGATGTGTTGATAGGAGTGCTGGGCACAAGTGCTGCCTTCCTATCTCTGCCCTGATCTGAGACAAAGGCAGAAAAATGTTACCAAGTATAGCACAGGATGCAACTGCAAAAGTACCAAGCGGAAGTGGTTAACCGAAGCACATGTTACAGCCACTGCTGCATGGGGAGAGAACACCTTCTATAAATATATACCTGCTACAACACCAGGAAACCAAAAGAACATATTAAGGATATTAAGACAATAATGGAAGTCAACCTTCCCCTTTAAATTCTGGTTTGAGTTCAAGCATTTGGCTGAAGCAATAGTGAATCTTTCGTAACAGCATCTAGTTGTTGAATTAATGCTTTCCAGTGAGAAAGAACGGACCTACTGCTTAGGGAGCTTGTGACCTTCAAAAATAGCAATAATTCAAAAATTACCCAAACTTTCCTGTGTCAATCTGGTAATTGCAGAAAGCAACAGGAAAAAAAATGCTGTTCTATGTAACGGTGCTGGTACACATTAGTTGCATAGCCACTTCATCACTTATTTATCATGCACCACATGACTTCTCTTATTTTGCCTAAAAGCTGTGACAGGTATCCCAATCCACGGGTTTTGCTTTTAGCAATCCAAAAGCTCCTTTCTACATATCTCAAACTTCACTCATATGCTGAGATGAACAAACATCACTGACCTCCAGGTAGGCCTCTTGATTGTCTTTAAACAAGTGATTCCTCCAAAGTTTTATTTATGCAACACTAATAAGTGCCACTTTGAATCTAGTGGCATCTAACATCTAATCTAGATGTTGCTGGAAAAGACATTTGTCCCATCAACTTAAGATAAAGACATCAACAAACTCACCCTTTTCCTAATACACTGCAACAGTAAATATTAATCATATTTTCTCCACATTTTGTCATCCTTACCTTATATTAAGTGTATTGCTGCTTTGATTCCACTTTGATTCCAAGATACCAAACAAATGGAAGAATTTTTCTGATACTGTTAGCCCATGATACCTCTCAGAAAAACTTTTAACTTCCTTTGTCAAAGCCTGCATTTTTTAACTGTTAAGTTTTACTCATGACTGTCATCTTCCCTCTTTACTTTACAAAATCTATAAATGTTGGCCCATACACATCCTTATTTTGATTGTTTTCATGTCTTCTTTTAACTAGGACAAGTTTTGAATCAGAAAAGCTCTCCAATGCAACTGCAGTTAGTTGTTTTGGTGACCTAATAAAGTATTTGCAAGAAGCTTTCATTTATCATTTCCCTTTCATCTTTAAGCTCTTCCTCTTGCTCAGGAGTACACCAGTTTTGGTTAACACCAAAGTATCAGTCAATATGCTCATCTCTCTGCCCATTAAAACCATGATCACTGCAAGAAATCAACTCCCAGGCTGAGCTGCTCCCCCCACAGCACCAGCAAGTGTCACCCACGTGGTGCTTTTGCGACAACAATGGACATCCACAGTAGAGTTCATTCAAACGCCACCTATTGTGGTGCTGATTCTGCTTTGCAAGAAAATTAATATTTGCTTGGGTGGAGAGAGGATCCTTGTGGAACCCCAGCAAGATCCCAGCAGCATTTCAAACCATGTCTGACAGACAAGCCCAATGTTTAGCAACCTGCCCACACAGTGGCTTGGTGGCCAACTGAAGGTAGTTCCAGCTTCACTCCCTGCCCTCCTCCCTTGTCCCCAGCATACCTTGCTGTTATCCTAAAATTAATTTCCACTTACAGCATAGTGAAACTAGAAAAAAATATGGATGTGCTTTCAATATACCACATATATTATATGTAAGCTTTGCTGTTGGTATCTTTATATTGAATCAGCAGTTAAAATTCACATGACAGGAATAGACAGTATGTTCTTCAACCAGCTCAAAGTGTACGTCACTTCAGTCAAATTCTTCTAATTCTTTTTTCTCCTCCTGGTTCATTCTTTATCTAGAAGGAAATGAAGTATTCTCAGACAACGTCCAGCAGAGAGGTCAATATTAGTGAACTTTCTAGTTCCTCAGCAGAGGTAGGTTCCCAAGGATAAAACACAACTATTTTCTTCTTTTCAGTCATGAGGAAACCATTATCACTAAATCTGCCTTTTATGCTCCCTACATCCAGAGAAACAAAAGGAGCAATTGCAGTCGTCTGAAGAACAAATATATAAATGTCATCTTGTTGGGATATAGAGGCCTGAAAGAGAAATAAAAAAATATATTATTAAAAAAAAAAAAAGTTAAAGAAGATCCCAGTTACTCCCAAACAGGGAAAGACATGCATGTCAGTAAAACAGACTGAACAACCACATTTGATCAAAATTATTATTCTTCATATGTAAGAATCATGCAAAAACTGCAAATGTTACTAGAGCCTTCCTACAAAATGCTACAGATTGTGGAAAAATGCCAAGAATTATTATCACTCTGAAGAAAATCTTGTTTTCTTCTTAGGAAAATAACTGAAAAAATGGTAATCTGACTTGTACATAATATTAATATCCCATGCTTACTACAGTGAAAGAGATTTGTCCTTTCACCAACACCTCATTCGATTTATCCATTCACAACCACTAAAAGAGCTTGCCTTTCCAATTTCGTCCACAATAGAAATACACAAAAGCAAAAGATAGTAAAAATCCCAGTAAGACAGAAAGTCATCTCATCTTAATGCATCATGGCAGTGAAGCCCTTATACTACATTTACTAAAATTAAAAGAAATAGTTGCAAAATATCAAGTCCAGATATAATGTTTTATATTAAGTTCTATCAGTAGTTAATCTCAGAGAGACCTCAAATCCCCTCCAGGATGCATTTTCATGCAGCACTCCCCATTCACCATAATAAAAGATGATGCTACATAACTTTCAAATACCAATTAACCATATAGAAAGAGGACAAATTACAGTCAGTGTAGACATCATGTTCTGGTTACAAGAAAAGCAACACTATTCATTTTTGAGAAAAAGCACACATCCTCTACATATTTTGTTTCCTGAAGGAATACTAATGCCTTCATGTTTTTTAAAAGCTATGCTACGAACAGTAGCTTTTGGATTAGCAATGTATTTGGAAGTCTAGTTAGTTTATTAGTAACTAAGTACAGAAGTACCAGCCTCTTGCAAAACAAAGTAATTTTTTAATCACAGCTGCATTTCTTAAAATGACCACTTTGCATGTATCCTTGCTAGCTACCCTTATTAGTTAGAATTGCAAAGACAACACAGCTACAAGATAAAGAAATTAAATTTTCCAACAGTGCTCCAGTTGCAGAGCTTTTATTATTGATATCATCCACAAACAAAAAAACCAAACCAAACAAAAAGAAACCAAACAAACCAAAACAATAACAAAAAAATGCAAACAAAACAAAAATAACAACAAAAAACCCCCACACTAACAAAACAAGAAACCAACCAAAAAACTCCCTCACAACATGACTCAGACTCCAGATTGTGCTGCCAGATGAAAAAAAAAAAAAACCAGGCTGATTTCTTTCCTTTGTATATTCAGGAGGCAGGCTGTGCTGCCATGAAAGAGATAAGAAGGGAAAATCTGGCCCATTTCCTTTTTGTAAAGCAATTATGCTGGTCCAGATTCAAAGAGATTAGACCTGTATGCCCCCCTTGTTTAGTTTAGCTCTAAAGAGCAAAGCTGCAGTGTGAAAGCCAAATGTGAGAATGCAAAGGTCCCCATCCTGCCCATCTGATGATAAAGAATTTTGCAATAAGATGTACATGCTAAGAAGTGAGGCTTAACAAAATGTGTGTGTACACACACAGGGCATGCATGCTCTCTCTATATATATACAACAAGCTTGCTAGGAGCAGAAGAAATCTAGGAAAAAGCAGCAAACTGACTAAATGACAGTGTTATACAACACTGATGCTTTCTGTGCCTGTTCAGGAGACAGACACTTGCCAGCTATTAAGAAATAATCACTACTATGCAAATCAGAACCTTACTGGAGGGCAGGGATTTGAAGGAGGAGGAAAGGAGCATGCAATGCTGCATGTTAGCAATGTTACACTGATCTGAGATCATGAGCACTTCCAGAGAAAATATTGCTGACAATAATGCACTCCACACTCAACTGAACTAGGATCACCTAATACTGACATACAGTGCTGTCTGCAAGCCAGAACACTTGCCATGATGCTATTTGCTATCTAGGGATAAAAAGAAAGCAGCAATGCTGCCAAGGTGAAAGACAGTCTAAACAAATGAAAGGGAGACTTCATTATTTAAAACAAACCAACGCCCAGACAAAAAACACACACAAATAAACAAACCCCACCCGTCTCATCTAGATACACATATAGTGACACAGGAAAAAAAATCTGATTTTGAACTCAACATGGAAGCCAGAATAGCAACAACTAAGGAGAAAGAACATTCAGTGGAATCAGACACTGCATAGCTGGCAAACAACTCAAAACAGTAAGATTAACAAAATCAAATACAGTAATTTAGCATGATTGATGCTTACAGTAAGCTGGGTCTTTTCTAATCCTATAGCATCCTTTAGTGATGAAAGGAAGTAATAGTTTGTAGGACTCCGGAGCCCATCTTCTCCCACGAGACAGAAAGTAATAACACAGCTTTTCCTGGTACAATTTCTGCATCTTCCCAGAAGGTCACTTATGGACTCCTTGTAGATGGGGACAGCACTTTGTGCCTTAACAGTCACACCTTCTTTGGCAAGGGTGCATACAGGCTCCAAAGAGCTCCAGGCGTGCACAACAACCTATCAAGCATATGGAGAGAGCACACAGCTTATAGGAAATGCTACATCTGTGAAAACAATGCAGCATCCTAGATTTCAGATTGCTCATTACAACAGATGTTTTCCTGACAGCACCAGCTGATTTCCACCTAGCAAGAAACTACACAAAGATTTAAACAATAGATAAGGCGTAATAATTAGATTGTTCTAAAAACCTAGCAAGAAGTCCATTTCAAACTGTCTGCAGTTGCTCTTGATGTGCAAGACTTTTTGATTTCTCTGGGCTTCTTGAGAGGAGGGGACTGACAATTCCTGCCAAGGGAGTGCTGCGAAATGGAAGAATTGAGTGACTAATTTGTTGACTCTTTTTCCTCCCTTCCTTGATCAAAAAAAGTCAAACAAAGGATTTTCTTGAGATTGCTCAGTGTTATCTGATGAAACCCAACTGGGTATGCTTGAGCTTCTGCATAATCACCATCAAACAGAACCAAGCAGCATCATCTTAAAAGGGATTATGAAAGTCATATTAATACAGCAAAATACATTCCCAGACATCATCCATGCATTATGAATATACTCTGTTAAAAAAGGCATAATTTGGAAAACAAGCACTTGAAGCACAAGAATTACAACATTGTATTTCATAAATTTTAGGTTATTTTTTACCTTAACAGGAGTCTGCAGTCCAGAATAGATCTTAACTCCTTTCAAGAGTTAAGTTCTAAATTTTCTTGAAGTGCAATATACAGTATTCATCAGAACTACCCTACTGTCAACACTTCTCTGATGCTATCAGAAAATCAGAATTTATGTCTTTTAGAATAACTCACACCACAAAAGAATGATTTCATTTTGTGCAGTCCTACTCCAAGAACTGACTATCCAGAAGTTGCAACCATTTTTGGTACCATATATTACTACATATAAGCAACCTTAGAAATCTGAAAATTCATGGAAGCCCACCAGACAGAGCAGTGATCTAGGAACTGACATATTCATACTACTAGTTCCAAAATGACTAGTGAGTCATTCCAGGTCTCGAGGAATGTTTTTCCATCTTTCACATGAGAAACACTTTATGTCAGGAGTTGTATCCCACAGTGCTCAAGGGTCCCCAAACTCATTTGGGATCTGGTTGCCATATGATCAACAGCAACAAAATGTAACAAGCTGAAAAGAAAGACTGTTGTCTACAAGAAAACTCAGCAGCCCAAATACTGCCTTAAAAATCCTATCAGTTCCGACAGCATTATCAGAAAACAGTTAAGGCATCAGTTGTAAAATGGTGACATGCACAAGTGACCTTCCAGTCAAAGATGTGCTGTTCATATTTCAGAAAATGATCCAGTCCTTTTTCCCAAAGCCATATAGTTTGAGTACTGAGAAGCAATGATACAATCCCTTTTCCACCCCCTGGTTCATCTAGTTCTAACACTCAAGAAACAGTTTTGTTAAGTTGTGAGGTACCATTTTTCACACTTTGTTCTATTTAACCATCAATCCGTTTAAGATTTCAACAGAATAGTGAATTTCAGCCTTACACCTACAGGCTGTAAGCAAAGCAATTCCTTCTTCTGTGAAGCACTACACACTACTATAATAAAGGATAGTGCTGCCCCTAAGAAGATTAAAGACTAGAGTTGCACCTCATGGTGCTTGAGCATGGCCTTACTGAAACTTGTCTGTACAAAGATGTGCTCATTTCAGCTTCTCACATTTTTGCAGGAGGCACACAAGAGTGGTGAGGGAGGTGTCACTTACCTTCAAAGTCAGCTTGTGGTCCACATGAAGATCTGAGACACCATAAATGTGCAACATCCCCTTGTCTTCATAGGCTACAGGCAGCAGTGGGGCAAAGAAGTTCTGGGCAAAATAATGGAGCAGTTTCCACTTACCACCATACTCTAAAAACAGTTAAAAAGAAGAAAGATTGAAACTGAATTCAAGATTGCCTCGGCACACAATTCCTGTATGTGCTTTCTGGTCCCACTATGGCAATTCAACATCCCCCTGCACCCTTTTTCACCTCTATCAAGTGCAAAGAATGACTGAAGGTACTCTTGCTTGCTTCCAGGCAAGGCTCTGCTCTAGAAAATAGCTGATATTCTTTCAAGCCTTACTTTGAGCTTCACCAAAAGGTTAGCTCTACCTTTCTGTTTTTCCTACCTCTCTGTCCATAATTGCTACACTGTCATTCAGTTAAAGGAAGCCTTAAACATAAGTGACAAGACTGACACAGTGTACCACACATAAACCAAACAGCAGGATCATCTGTGCTCTTGAGAATCCAGACAAACATGCTGGCATTGCTACAAACTACCACTACTTTATAAAGAGAGAAAGTACTTATACAAAGTGCTCTCTTCCCCTTTTTCAGTCCTCCTTTCAGTTCTTCCTTAGAGGAATATCAATAGCAATAAAGACAAAAATAAGTTCTTAAACCAAAGACAACTCTGAGCTTGGCAAAATGAATTTGCCAAGATCCAGAGACAGCACAATGGGACTAACTCCATGGGAATTAGTATCCGTGACAGACACGTGACAAACAGTTTATGTTGCTCTTTAATGGAAAGCTGTACCTCTTTACTTCTAATACTGTGAAAGTCTGCCAATTAACTGGAAAAGCCATCAAACTCTGCATCCTCTCCAAAAAAAGCAACTTTGCTTTTTGGCTTCGCAACACTGCCACATGATCATTTTGAAAGAGAAGCTGCACACATTTCTTCCTCTATTTACATTCCATCTAGCACCCACTGTCTGCACTTTATGTTTGTCTTTGCTCAACCATTATCTAGTCATTGAAACAGCACTAGAAAGAAGTAGCAAGTCAGCTGCACCATCTCACAAGGAAAGAAAAGTTGGATACCAGTTTCATTCTTGTTTCTGGCACTTTGTTTTATACAACAAGTTGAAAGTTGACGTATGCTGTTAAGTAATTTACGTGATATGTTTTTGTTGTAACTCTCTTATTAATTACTCTCTTAGTTTTGGTTCTTGTACAAAGCTCTTAGCACTTTCAAACATCCCATATTTAAAGCCTTATCCAGAAAGATGTAGTCTTTAAAGAGTTACTGTGCCTTTCCTGGGACTACTCGAACATACTTTGTCAGAACTCCACATAGACACAAATTAACTCTGTGAAGAGTAACTGCATTAGCTCCAGCTTAGCACCTTACACATCACCTTCTTCTCAGCACATTCACAACCACCTAGCTTGAAGATCAACAAGAAAAGTCGTATCTGCCTGGAAAACCCACACAAGATTGAACTGTGCTATGAGATCAGTCCGTTGCCAGCAAAACGCCACTGGCGTTCAATTGCACTGAAGCAAACCGAAGAGATAAGGCTGAAGGAAAACTTCAGGAGAAGCTGCTGAGTTTCTTCAAAACAAACAGCTGACAAACTGATGAACACACTCGGTACGTTGGTGCTTCTCAGTATAGAACTGTAGAACCATTCATGTTGGAAAAGACCTCTACGATCGAATTCACCTGTTCACCTGCCAAGTGCACCACTAAACAATGTCCCCAAGTGTCCCATGCCACAGCTGTACATCTTGTAATACCTCTGGGGATGGTGATTCCACCACTTCCCTGGGCAGCCTGCTCCAATGCTTGACAACACCTTCAGTGAAGATTTTTTTCCTAAGATCCACTTGAAATCTCCCCTGGCACAACTTCATGCCATATTCTCTTGTCCTGTCACTTGTTAATGGAGAAAAGGGGCAGACCCCCACCTTGCTGTGACCTCCATTCAGGCAGTTGTAGAGAGTGGTAAGGTCCCCCCCAGTCTCCTTTCCTCCAAGCTAAACACCCCCAGCTCCCTCAGCCACTTCCCATAAGCCTTGTGCTCCAGACCCTTCCCTTCTTTCCATGCCCCTTCTCCGGACACACTACAGTACCTCCTTGTAGTGAGGGGCTCAGAATTGAACACAGAATTTGAGGAGTGGCCTCAGCAGTGCTGAGTACATGGGGACAATCCCTGCCCTGGTCCTGCTGGCCACACTATTGCTGATCCAGGCCAGGATGCCATTGACCTTCTTGGCCACCTGGGCACAGCTGGCTCATGTTCAGCTGCTGTCACCAGCATCCCCAGGTCCTTTTCGACTCAGCTGCTTCCCAGCCACTCTGTCCCCAGCCTGTGGCACAGCCTGGGGTTGCTGTGGCTGAAGTGCAGGACTCAGCACTTGGCCTTGAACCTCATAAAATTGGCCTCAGTCCATCAATCCAGCCTGTCCAGATCTTTTTGCAGAGCTTTACTACCAGACCCACCCAACCTGGTGTTGTTTGCAAACTGGCTGAGGGTGCACTTGAACCACCTGTTCATATCCTTGCTAAAGATATTAAACAGGGCTGGCCCCAGTACTGAGCCCTGGGAAATCCCAGCAGTGATCTGCTGCCTGCTGGATGTGAATCCATTCACCACCACACTCTGGGCCTGGCCATCCAGCCAGTTTGCTTTCACAGTGAACAGTGCACCCATCCACACCATGAGCAGCCAGTTTCTGTGGGAGAATGTTGTGGGAAATGGTTATTAAGGCTTTGCTAAAGTTTAGGCAGACAATATCCACAGCCCTTCCCTCATCCACCAACTGGGTTACCTTGTCATAGAAGGAGATCAGGTTGGTCAAGCAGGACTTGCCTTTCATAAACCTGTGCTGGCTGGGTCTGATTGCCTGGTGATATGAACAAAGCCATGTTCTGGCATTCCAAGGACACTTCCTCACAGAAAACACTGGTGGTTTACAGGACAAATCTACCAAAACCAGGGAGCACTAACAAATTATTCTTCAGAGTCATTAAACTTGAGAAGATGGGAGATTTGGACTGAGGATGGATTATCTGAAACAGAATAAACTGTGGTGGAGTATCTGATCTAACAAACAAAAGCTAGGGGCCTTGTATGAGAAATGGGCAGGGAGAGTCTGGGAGGGGCTGAAATCTCTAAAGCCCTCAGGACTGCTACAGGACTTCAGGGAATTTCAATTGTCAATTAATTAAATTGCCAATGCAATAAATTGCTCACTGCAGCCCACCAGACAGAGCCCACCACAAGCTCAGACAAGTTACCCAGCATGGTCTGAGGTTTCAGTGTCTGCTGACTTGAACTTTTTTCCGGAGCTTTATTCACATAATGAAAATCTAGGTTTCAACTGTCTTATATATGGAAATGAACAATGCAATTGATGTAGAGCAGTTTCTGTTGCTTAGTGTAATATAAAATCCTGTTTCTTTTTCAATGGGTCCCTCTCTCAATCTCTGCTGTGCCTTGACTTCCAACTGGATTACATTGCCACACTGCAGTGGTTATTGGAGGGAAAGAGACGAGGTTTGCTACCTAGGCAGCAGATATCCTCAAAAACCCTGTGCAGTGGAGAGACAACAACTCAGAGTGAACATGGCATTAAAATTTCATGGGGAAACACAAACAAACACCTTAACCAACAAACAAAAGCAAATAAACCACACACTTAAAAGTTTGCACCATTTCAAAACCCATTCTACTACTCTGACACCCATTGTTTTGGAATGTTTGAAACATTATTTGTCTGCTTACCTCAGATCAGCTTTTAAGATTGGTATTTCCTTTCCCCAAAAAAACAAGAGATTTTAAAGAACCAAAACTTAAATGTGTAGCAGTTTCACACAGGAAGTGTCTTCCAAAGACAACTTTTTCAGCAACAGATCTTGATAATACAATTGTCAAAGTAACTTCAGATAGAAAGGAAAAACTGAACCTAACTAATTAAAAAACCCATATTCTTCAGTTTTCTTGATTTCCATAAGACCAGAGCTAAATTTCTTGATTTAAAAACAGGCAAGTTGCATATCAAATACACCCCCCTGCCCCCCAAAAACTGGATGTAAAATATCTAGAGATCAGGAAGTCATCATGAGAAACCTCTGGGTTCACACTTTCCTGTTACAGACATGCATGCCCAAAGGCAACAGTCAAAAGTTATTTAAAACAGCCCTGGGGTGGTTTTCTCCTCCTCCCACCACCTTTAAACGAATTCTTACAGAAATCCAAGTTCCCCAGTTCTTTCCTGACAATAACAAAGGGTTTGCACTCTCCATGGTATTAAACTTCAGAACAGGAAACTAAAATTATGTTTGTAATGAGACCCCAGTAACCTTTTCTCTGACTCTTCCCTGAAGCCTTCTACACTGATGGTGGCAGTGAAAATAAACAGATCTCCCTGAAACGATTTTAAATTAATCACTTCACACCATTAAACATGCTGCTAGCTCTTTCCTTACCTCAGTCTCATGAATTCAGATCAATTATTCTCCATAATATCCCATACCAGGGCACACCAGGACTTCTAAATATTGAACCTGCAGTAAAAGCCAGTTATCTGTTCAAGGGAATCTCAGGACAAACCAGTTGGTACCTCAAGGTGTCACTTGTCTGGAAGTGTCACAGGACTCCACCAAAACATACTGCAGAGATGCTAAAGCATCCAACATAGCACAATCGGCTCCACAACTAAGTGCTAACAGTCAGAATCCAGTTGTGATAAAAGCTGTTTGCTTCTGAGCTGAAGGCAAAAGTACACAAGTGTGCCGTGCTGTGTTTTTATTCAACCCCGAGCAAACACCTTAAACGTAAAAGTTTAAACGTAGAAGTTAAAAGGAGAAACATTTGCTACTTTCTTCCCTCCCCACCATGTGGAAACATTCCTGCTTTGTACCGGAAATTATGTAAACCCCTCCATGGCTTTCTGCAAAGTAACAGATTTAAATAAAAGCACTCATTGGTGATACTACTGTGCCATCTAACAAGATGCAGAAACGTGTTTTTGAAGTGCAAATAAAACTAATTTCTCCGAAGTCTTGCATAATTTCAGCCATTAGCATTTCAAAATCCCTCCACCACACTGCCTAATTAAATGAATATTAAACCTTTCCTCATCTCACTGAGGGAATACAACAAAACAAAGGGACAGCTGTATCTCTGCTGAGCTTCTTTTCTCTAAACCAACTTCAACAACACATGAATAATTCAAGTATCTGATAAATTTTCTACAGTGATGTCAGCTCTGTACTCAAAAAGACATTTATGGTCTCCACGACCATTACATCTATCAATACACCTGTCTTTACAAAGGGACACTTTTCCAAGCATCTTCTTCTCTTGAGGCACTTAAGGCCTAAGAGCATCACTCATTGCTAGAATCATAAAAATGAACATTGTGATACTCCATTTCTTAATACAAATCTAGAAAGTCCAAAAAGATGAGCATTGTAGCTAGCTGGACCACTGCCTTAATGTTTAAATAAATTAGACTCTTTATTCTACTCATTTGTTTTCCTTTGTTGTTGCAGTTACTTTGCTTGATTAAAAAAAAAAAAAAAAGAAAAAAAAGAACAAAAAGGGAGAGGGACAGACATCTCCCTGAGAAAGAGGGGGAGGACAGCATGGGCTAATTCTTTCTCCAAACCAGGCCAAATGGCATTCTGTTCTAAGGACAGATCAAGGGCTCAATACTCTTAGCTTTTTTGAGTTTGCTCATTTTTTCACACATGAAATGCTTAAATAAAGATTTTCAAAACCAGAATATGTGAGAAATAACTAAAATCAGAAGAGAATGTACCCAAGTCCTATACAGCTGCTGTAGGACAGCGTCTCCATTTCAAAACGACTTCTAGTCAAAATGTTTGGAACATGAAACACAACCACTTCCCTCATGCCGTGCATTCTTCATTCCTCCCCTACTTTTTACTTACTGCCTAAGTGACTTATTTCTTTATATGTCTGATTATTTTTGTGTTCCAAGAGGGGAAAAAAAAATTATATATAAGGAGATACCATGTGTGTAAATAGCAGAATAATTTAGTCACAAGGAGTGATTCACCTCATCTGACACCATGTTAGACATCAAATCTCAGCCAGTCATCTCCTATAAAGAGCTTCTCAGAAGCTACACTGTGTGAGAGATATTTTATGAAGTTCTATGAAAATCAAATTCATCATGGAGAAGATAATTCATCCAGTTCTGAGACAACTAAGGACACAATTAATCACATTTGGAGATAACCATCTCTCCCCCACCTGACTACAGAAGGAAACTAGATGTTCAGCCTTTACATCGTAAATCCCATCCTGGAAAAGCATTTCTAAAGGAGGGACAGAAATATGTTCAAAGTTTGTAAAGTTGCACAAAGAGCAGAGCCATATTTCTTATTCTGACACTTCCAGGTGAGGAAAACATAACTGCTGGCTGGTGCTTTTTACCAGACTGTCACAAAACTTACCCAAGGAGGCCCATGAAGGAGCTTGCCAAATGTCATTGAGTTGCCAGTACAGAGCTCCCATTGTGTGTCCTTCTCCCTTGATTATTTCACTTTGACTAAAACGATAGAATTCAGTTTCTGTCTTTATACATTGAGCCTGCATCACCTTAGTCAACAAAGAGATAAAAAAATAGTTTTGGTATATTGGATTTTACTTTTTCTCAAAAGACGTGTGAATATATTGATATACAACACAGACTTCACAGCAACATCACAGAACTTTAAACCTGAGACCTGAGGGGTATCCACCTGCAGTGCAGTGGGTCTCTGCTGGAAGGAAATCTACTCCTAGCAGCTCCCAACAGCTTTGCAAGCAGTATCCTCCAAGAAACTCATACGGGGCTACTTCCTGCCTTCCATACAGTGAAGATGGTCTTTGAAAGGCAAATGGAAGCCAAGGAAAATAAAATGAAATTTAATTTATTTTTTTTTTGCGTTTAAACAACCCTCTCCAGAGCTGCAAAATGACATTAAGCTGCATTACCTTCACTATACATAACTCTGGTGTCTAAACCCCTACACTCTGAACTTACAACACACATTCTCACTATGCAGTCAAAACTGCTCATCAGAAGAGCAACCTTTTTTCAGCTGCACTCCCACTCCTTTTCTCTTCTATGCCTTATCTAAGAAACACTTTTCAGAATTCATTGGCCAAATTCTCAATGGATGCTAAGCAGACTGCTATGTTCTTCACACAGTTTATTAATAGGCTGGGGAAATATAAAGAATTTCTTAAAATAAAGGTAAAAGTCTTTAGGACAGCCCAAAAGGTAAAGATATTTCTTCTAGTTAACCATTAAAGCAAGTTTGCTCTCTTTATCCTTTTTGCTATCCTTATCTTGGTATTAAATTGTTTAACCTGTTAATAAGGCCCTGACAGACAGCCTTACAGAAACTCTCACAGCTTTTTGAGTCAGGACCTCACTGTTCAAGTTTTACCCGTTTTCAATTTCACAGAATCATCTATCCTTGTTCTCTTGTCAAGAGTGATGAAAATTCACAAGCTATTTCGCTTTTATATAAAACTTGCTGACAGTAGCTCTCAAATACTAAAAATTTAGTGAGTGTGCAGTTATTTCCATCAAGAGTGTTTCTGAAACTCTTGAAACACAACAAAAATTAACACCACTTTCAATTCACCTAACAGCATTAAAAAGTTATCTAGCATCTTTTAAAAGTTGCACAGAAATCACAAATAAAAAAACAAGCACAAAGTAGAACTACTGTGGATGAAGAGCAAAATAAATTTTTCTGATAAAAAAACCCCAAAATATATTCTCTAAAATATCAATATTTGAGTCCATAACAAAATAAAAGCTACTACTAATCTAATTAATAGAGAACTACATTCTTTGGACAAAATGTTGTTTCAAAAGCTTGTGTGTTCCACGTGGCAAAAATCAAAGCAGTGAGCCTACAGGGGCCACGTAAAGAACAAAACATACCCACCCTGGAACAGGGAGTAGCACTGGGAATAACTTGTACCATGGAAGCCCAGCACATCCCTGCACCCTCCACCAGCTACATGAGCCCAGCTGAGGAGAAGGACCAAGGTAGCACATACTGACAGACTTTCCCCCAGTTGAGCAAGTTTCTGACTAATTCCCTGAGTATTCCAGTCCTTCTATGATGCAAATGGAAGTCTCTCTACAATAAAAGTGAGACAAGCTAGTTCCAAATTAAACTGCACTCTCCAATACTTCAGTGCGGAAACTTTTTGTATGATGGAAGCAGGGACCAGGGACAGAATAAAGGACCAGGTCCAGTTCTAATGGCTGACTGAGTCTAATGCAACAGACAGCTACTTCTGTGGAACACATGACTGTTACCTGAGTGAGGTATATCATATCTTTGAACTGCTTTACAGCATCTGGGCTCTGGGGAAGCTTGAAATGACGCCCAATCTCTTGCAGCATCTGCATATTGCCACCATCATGGTGTTGCCGATGGAGAGAAAAATTGCTTGTGTAGGACCAGTCCTCAGGGGAAGAAACCTTTTAAAAAACACAAAAGCAAAGTATCCCAATGAAAAGGTAAAATGTACAGTTAATGACTGTCAGGAGATTGAGGAAAGGATATCCATTACAGCCTACTGACATCATCCAAAACCTTAAAATTAATAGTATATTTCTACAGTGCCTCATGTAGTCATGCAAGGAGTTTGAATCACTAACACCTTTTGCTTACACTCCTTGTACAAATAAATGAAAAGAGACATTGCTGTTGAACCCAAAAGAGCAACTTCTGGCTCAGTGACATTTAATTTATTTGTCCTAAGGTTTGGGTTAGCCAAGGAACCTCAGAGTTTTGCTTGCACTCATAGTAAATCAGAAACAACTTAGATTAATGTAGAACAATGTACTCTAGTCAAACACACTTAGGTATAAAAGTTACATAAGTTAGTGGGGCTATAAATTCTAATAATGTGTATATATATTTTTTCAAAACCTGCCTCTGGTAACAAATGATCTTCAACCAGCTTTTTTTCAACTAAAGATAACAACTTCATTCATTAAGTTATTATTGCCAAGCTTTCATTATAATTACACTCTCAAAACAATCTTTTTATTTCAAGTTGTTTCATTTTAGGCTGGACTGAATAATTTTTATTGTTATTAATATGGATGTATGTTCTGGTTACGCCTGAGATAATATACTTTGCCCAGCAAATTGAAAGCAAAATTCTGAATGCCTTTTGGTTGCACACATGAATATCAACATCTCTCC
The DNA here is from genome assembly GCF_008360975.1 of Lichenostomus cassidix. Lineage (NCBI taxonomy): Eukaryota > Metazoa > Chordata > Aves > Passeriformes > Meliphagidae > Lichenostomus > Lichenostomus cassidix. Next base: position 12,044,677 of record NC_139484.1, on the reverse strand, counting down.
CTGGACAAATGGACAAATAGCATGATATGTCTCTGCTCCAATTTGATAGATAAGATAGAATATATAATATCTAAATTTAACAGGAGACACAACCAAATCCTCTTATATGCAATACATTGAGAAACAAATTATTTATATGAAAGAAATAGGTAAAATTTATAAAAATCAAATTTTAAAATCCAGCACAATTCAGTTTTTGTCATGCTCCTTCTCTTTGTCAAATACATGTCCCTAGACATCATGAAAGCAAACAGATGTTAGTCAATCATTACTGAGCTATACATTAAGGAGAATTACTTGTAGAAATGACAGTTTCATAATAGTCTCTCATCCAAACCAGGTTCCTCTTGCAACATCAGGGTAAGTATAGTGAACACTGAGGAGGGAAACAGAACAGTTTCATCCCCTCCCTCTACACCAGCACACACCTCTATCCCACTTGTGCCGTCCTACACCTAACAGCACGTTACTACAGTTTGGAAGCAGAAGTTTGTTGGAAAGAGACTCACTGCCCTCACTAAATGAGAGCGAAGGGGACAGTAAGGTATGGAAGCCCAGCCTTACCTTTTCAATTGTACTGAAGGAAGGCCAGGACTGAAATCCATATTCCGAAGCAAAACGAGTTTTAGGATACATTGTCCAGTTCCAGCAGTCATTGTTGTAGTCATAGAAGTGTGTGTCACCATAGTGGGTGTCATAAGGATCCCGGGAGAGCCAACCTTCTTTAACTGACTCTAAACCATTGGTGGGACTGGATGCAACAAAAGGACGACTCTTATCTTCCTGGGATTTAAAAAAAACATAAGACAAAAATACAACCCCCTTACAAAGTGATTGGCTTTTATCATCTGAATACATAGACTATTCTTTGAAAAGGCAGGGTGAAGGACAGGGAGAACATGCTTTTTCCAAATTTCTGAGTCACCACCTAGGAAACATTCCCTTTTATGTCCTAACATTCATCATCTTTACTTGCTTAATTAGCTTCTTACTTATGTTCTTGGAGGACAGCTGGGCATGATTCTGCTTGCTTTGCTGTTCTGAGGGATTCTCTCCTCACATCAAGAGATTTTCTATCTTTATATGCCTCTAAATTCTTAATGAAAGCTATTTAAAGTGTGCCTCGTGAAATATATACTCAAGGAACATTAATATTTGAGTACTGTGACTTCTTTATGGAAAATTATTACTTTTGCAGTGTTTTTGCAGGAATAAGGCCATGATTTCTCCTTTCTTATTAAAAAGTCACCTAAATTTAGTCCTAACAAATCCAAGGTGTTCTGCTTTTAATGCTTGTATGGTATCATTACAGGTTATTGTCATTTTAGCTGGCTCTGCGTGCTAAGATAGATGAGACTACAAGAAGGGTTACATTTCAAATTGTCCAGAGCTGCCTTTATTTATAGCCTCAGTAGACTTAGAATACTAAATCTTTTAACAGTACCCTACAGAGTACTGAAGTAGTCCTTTTGCAGGTATAATTAATTTAATACGTTACATGTAGTAAGGTAGAGGTCTGAGTTAGTTACCAGTCACAAGTTATAGCAATTGGCTCCAACACAGAGCACTCACACATTTGCTTAATTTTAAAAAATAGTCCAGTTTCCCCATCTTCTTCTTTCTATTTTTTTTTTACATGAGTAATTAATAATTAACTGAAACAATTTACTACAGGATATCCTGGATTCCCTGAAGTCTTTAGCTCAAATTTAGAAGTCTTTAGAAGTTATGCAGTCCAGTACTACTAGTAATTACATGTTTCCTCGGCTGGCCTGAATCACACAGGACCTGAAGTTATTTCCCTGTATGGCTCCTTTTTGCACTGAAAATTCTATGGATTTAAATTAAATTAAATTAAAATTCTATGGATTTAAAATAAAATTGAGTCCGTCTTGGGTGGCAATGGTGCACAAGTGAACTACAACTAAAACACAGTTTCAAGCCAGAACACCTCACTTTGTTGCACACACACACTGGCCATCCAACTCATGTAGCTAATCACAAAAACAACGCAGCATAAGAGAGCTCAGTAATCTAGAATCTCCTCTTCTAAGAGGAAAAATAAAACTACAAAAGCTGTGCAAAATGGGTAGTGCCAAATCACAGTAGACTTCATCAAGGATTCCAGGTGCTTGTGGACTGTATATTCACAGTTTAAATTTTATATCAAAATATTTTATTTTGCCTTCATATACTGCGGAATACCAGTATTTTGTTTTTTCAAAAACAATCGATACAATGACTACACAGCGTGAGTTCAATGTTTAGCATCACTTTTGCATTACCTGCTTAGAACAAAAAATATTCAGTCACATACTGAAGAAATAACATCTTTACAGATTAATTTAACTGCTATTAAAAGACCTGAGGGTTGTTAAATGCTTTTCACAGTATTCTTCAACAAAATCAGGATAAAGGAAACCTGATCATCTAGATTAATTAATTAACGGGCAAGTTGATTTTCATCCACTGGAAGTGAAGACACTTGTGGACATACTAAAATAGGAAAGAAAAAGAAACAGGACCCACTACAATTTCAGGTCTTCCTGTATATACATCACAAAATGTTAAAGACAACTAATTTTTAAATTTTTTTTACTTTGAGAATAACTCTTGAGTTTAAAGAGTTGTTTAGAAGAGCTTGGAAAGGGTCACTTCTCAGCATGCTCTTTTTCACGTCTCAAAAGGATTAGAAGAAAAAAAAGGAAATCCTAACTTGCTCCAACATTAAAACCTTTTGTCAAGCCATATCCCCCTGCAGTTTCTTGAGATCACTTACGCTAAGAACTATTTTGCGTATGTTCTTCACATAAAGCGTCACGTAGTCTTGGATGTAAATTCCTATGTCACCATAAGGTATGGAGAACCAGTTGCTTGCAATTGCTGCTTCATTTTCATTGTTACCACTCCACAGAATAATTGATGGATGAGACTTTAAACGTCGTACCTGAAATACAACTTATAGCTTCAGAAGTCAGGCAAAATTACTAATCTTAATTTTTTTTTAAATCACTTTATCACTACTTGAATTACAAGTCCACATGCATATTACATATGCTAAGCCTACAATTCCCATTTTTCGCCACACAGTTCACTATTCCCTCAGCTTGCCACCAGGCTCCAAGTTCTTTAATATATGAATTCAAAAGGGCAAACTTCTAATATGCTGACATATATCTGCCTTACGCACATATGCACCATCCACATCTACCCAGCCACGTGTGAAGGGTAAATTCTGTGCAGTCTGCTTGACTGATTACTCCTGCAAGTAGTCAGAGGAGTTAAAGAAGATTTAGCAAGGTTATGTTTTATGTCTGCCACATAAAGATACACTAACAAACACTTCCTGACAACAATTTTTGGAAAGCTAACTTATACAGTCAGTCAATCTAAAAGAGATAATGGGAAATAGAGCTTTGACACATGGGCAAAATACCTGATGAGAAACTTCTGCTCTCACAGATTCTAAATAATTCTGGTCAGCTGGATATAGCGCACATGCAAACATAAAATCCTGCCAAACCTACAGGGAAAAAGAAAAATAAAAAAAAAACCGGTCAGCAAATTATTTTACATACTTGAAAAATATATGGCTATTGTGATGCACAATCCTTAGCTCAGACAGAAAACAAATAACATTCACCATGGGGTTCAGTATGTACATACTCCACTGTGGTTATCCTCGATATCAGGGTTACGAAATATTTACCCTTAGGAATCAGATCCTGACAGCCTGCATTGAGGAGTGGAATACTGCTCAGTAGATGAAGTTCTGTGAGTTTCAGTGGAATAATCAGAAACATGAACATGGGGCAAGTTTGCAGCTGAACAGAACAATTTCAAATTTATTTACAGTTTTGCAGGTGTAACACCAAATCCCCATTACTTAATGAGAAGAGACAATAATTCTTCTGATGTGGTATTGAATACACTTAACAGATGTTGAAGTGCACTCATTAAGAAAACATATAAAGAATCCATATAAAATGACCTTAAAACCAGCAAATCTTGCCCAGTAAGAGGGGAAGAAACAAACTAGATCCTCTAAAAACACAGTGATCTTTTCAAAGAAAGATCAAGTAGATACTACTAGTAGAGAACAGCAAGACTTTCAATTCAACAACAATAAACTCCATTTGTACCTTGAAGGAGAATTACAAAGAATGGGAAGGGAAGCCAAATAAGATGGATAAGAATGCTTGTTTACCTCTTCTGTTTTTCAAATTGCTGTAACTTTGAGGCTCCTTCTAGTCTATGTCAAATGTTAATGGAAAGACCTCTAGAAGGAGCACATTAACCCAAAGGAGTCTGTAGGAGACTCCACTTTTCTAAACACCATGCTATTTTGAGAGAGACAGATCATCTCTTCACACAATTGTATTTTCACTGCAGTGAGAATATGCTTTTCCATGGCTCTTTTCAGCATACATTCCCTAAGGAAACTGAAGACAGAGCATAGGACAGTGGGGGATAATGGAGCCATTAACAATTGTTACAATCACTGTACAAAAAAAGCAAAGCTATTGCTGCAAAACCACTCATAATCCTTTAGGGACTGTGTGGAGTCAAAATTCTATTGAAAGAAACTTTCTCTCACTATTTTCCCTCAGTGAGCTATCACTGGTTTTCCTTAAGCACAGTTTGACTCCAATGCACTTTTAAGCCTTTGAAAGTCCATCAGAAGAAACAAAACCAAAAACCTCCACCACTGCCCCCTCCAGAATACAGGTCTGATTTTCTGCATTTACTTGCTATTTTGGCTGTTAAATAGGATCTAAATCTTGCACTGAGCACTGCACAGGCACAGATCTAAGTGGCCTACTTAAGGTGCCTAGTGTCAAGAATTAAAGAACTATAAGTGCTCAGAAGCCTTGAAAATCAGGACACATGTTCAGATGACTAAAATAGATGTAACTTCTTCTTTTGAAACCACACATATCTGAAGGCAGCAAGGTATGAATTCCGTTTCCCTGTTTTTTGTGGTGTAGATTAAGACCAAACAGACTTTTTGGGATTTTGAATACCAGATGCAACCTGGCCTTCATTCATCTAGTCACGACTTCATCAGAACTTATTAAAATGTGCCTCCAAGCTCACATAATCAAAGCTACTCATCTAGGATTAGTGACTGCAGCAGGTGTTCACCTTACAGCTACATTTACATTCAATTACAGCTTGTTCAAAACGGCCCTTTGGATAAAGCCTTCCATGTTTGACTGTGGGCCCAAAGAAAAGTTTGAACCAAAAATGCCCAAACCTTTTCTGTTATTGCTGAAAAGAAGAAAATACTTTTAAAAGAAATAAAATCCATTTCCACTACTGAGAAAGGCATGGCTACCTTCTACTATAAAGTCTCTAAAATATCACTTCCAGATTCAACACACAGCCTCTGTAATTGGAAACTATTCAAATTAAAAATAAATTAAAAACCCCAACCAATGAAAAAATCAGGTTGATCTGACCTCTCAGCGTTGATACTCTACCATGTCCTTTAAGAAGATGGTTAGAACTTATGTATTAATTCTCTTATTTCATCCATTTACAAGTTCTTGTCAGTTTTTAAATAAGTGTTCTGTGTTTATTATTTTTACCATTATTCCTATTTCATCACAAATATCGTAAAATTCATCTCGTTCATATACTCCTCCTCCCCAAACCCGAAGGGCATTCATGTTAGCATCTGCTGCAGACTTCAAGAGTAGCCTTAGTCTGTCAAATACAAAAAGGAGATATACAAGTTTTGTGAAGTTGTATCACTTAAGAGTTTCTAAAGTTATACAAAAAACAAAGAAATGAATGCCCCTACCAAAAAAAAACCAAACAACCCAAACCTAATCATTAGCAGGCAATCTAAGACTTAGAACTCTAACAGAAAGTATCAAAATACTTTGGGTTTCTAAACCTGCATGTCTGAACAGAGCTCCCAAAAAGCAATTTTTTTGTGCAGAAAATTGGCTTGGTCCTGTTAACACTTATGAAACAGATAGAGTGACACATGTAAGTGCTTTTACAGAAGTATTGGCAGAACCAGATTTAGAAATACTATATTTTATTAATCATGTTTTTCTTTTCTTCTCTGGTAATACTTGCTTTGTATGACAATCACTTGTATTGAAATCTCTTTCAAACAGTGTCAGAAACATATATTCTCTTCCTGAGTTTCACAACTCAGAAGAATGAGAGAGAGAATAGCGAATAGAGAGAATGCATAGTGAGAATGGGGGAGTGAGCAGGTGAGGAGAAAGACTGAGACTTGGAATCTCATTTTAAGGGTTTCAGGCTCCAGTCATTTTCCCTTAAATCGTACTGGCAGCCTCTAAATTGCATATGAATGCACACTGCAGCAAGCCCTGTTGTCCTGGCTCCCCAGTTACTCAGAGCAAAGCCTGGTCCAAGTACAGAACAGCCCCCATTCTACCTGCATCTGTGGTGTGCTGTGCCATTGAAATCCAAGTAGCCCAGATGAGACTGGGAAAAGGGCAGAGAGTCTACTATGCACTTCTGTAACCCTGCATGACATGGGTTAGGACATGGATGAAGTGCAGGTCCTCCAAGTACCAATGGACGTGTCCAGGTAATTGGGTCAAACAGCCTGAGGATTGTCCCTAAAAATACCTGAAAGGCCAGTAACCTATGAACTGCAGTCAACCACCTTGCCACCAGTAATTGCATCTACATGCCTCAAACATCATTCAAATCTGTTTGTGTTAATTAAGCCCTTGTTCTGAAGCCTCCAACCCACAACAATTAGCGTCCTGCCTTGAAAGGACTTTTACCTACTAAAGCCAACCTTTGATAAAGGGTGCAGAGAGACTCAGGAGGAGGAAAACATCACCTTTTATCCTTAGAGAACATCAAATGTGGCTTACGTGTCATAGGTCACTCTGTCCTGGAAAGAATCCGCTGGAATCCAGTTTGAGCCCTTAATAAAAATGGGTCGGCCATTGATTCTGAAGTAGAAACTCAGACCTGGTGAGCCAGGAATAGGCTCCTGAACAAGTTCTACTGTCCGAAAATAAACCTGTGAAGACATGAAACTTAGATTTAAAGCTGACAAAAATGAATAAAAATGAAATAAATAAAGAAAACCATTACAAAAGGGATTGAACTGAACAATAACAGCTTAGAATTTGCCAAGGAGTCAAAAGACATGGTCTCATCTCTAAACTCCTGCTTGCTTAAAACACACTGTAACAGGACTAGAAAGAACTCTTTCAATAAGCCTGTTCACTCTTTAAAGTTGCTATCATATTAAGAGAGAGGAAGAGAAATATTCAGAGAGAGCAAGAGAAAGCATGAGCAAACAACTGTGCACGAGCACACAAGTATGTAAGGAAGAGACAGATGCAGTTTGGTTGTTGCAGAATTAAGTCAAAAGTCCAGCTGAAGACCAGAAAGAAGAATACAGTGGTTGCACCAGATCAGAGACACCATTTAATCTGCAGTTTTCTCCCCGCAGAAGACTGCAGCAGCTCAGCTGTAAACCTTGTCCCTGAATGCCCAGTATCAGATTATTGTAGTACAAGCAAAAGCTTTTCCTTTTACTGCTGTGAAATGATACCTTTTAATAGGTGTAGCACTTTAAGAGAAAAAATACACATGCAAACACAAATGCCAGTTTGCAAGTGAAGGGCCCTCTGACGATCACAGCTGTGTTGGAACAGCATGGTCAGCAATTATGTTTCAGAGACACCAGTTCAGCTAAATAACCACTAACTCAGTGTAAAGTATTAAAGACCATTCCAGACAAAAGCATATCTCAAGCAGAAGCTGAACTTTTACAGCTGCTCCTTTAGCCTAATACATGGCATTGTGTACCGCAGATCCTGAAACAAGAAAATATTCCTTCTACATGTTGCAGGTGGAATTCAAGTATTCAGGAAATCGTTCCAGATGTTTTCTGGGGCTTTACTACAAGCAATGATGCTGCTCTGAGGGGTATCCTGGTTGCACTGACATAACCAGCCATGAGGGAGCAGTTAGTTCACTGCAACAGCACTTTGAACTGACCCCTTATTTGTACAGGTGCCTTCCTCACCTGCCATGGTGAAACTTTTTCTCCTGCATCCTTGTTCCAGTTCAACTTGTCTAAGCCAGAAAGAAAACATTTTTTCTTTCTTGTACCTGTTGCTCATTATCTTAGGGAGATAACTGGAAAATTAAATGAAGTGAAGGAAATCTAATAGTAAATTTCAGCCAAAACAGGTTTGGGTCAGGAGGGCAGTAACCTAATTTTTTCTAGACTACTCCTAAGATAGCAACCACTCCTCCCTCAGATGACTATTTGCTTTACCTTTTCAAAAGGTCAGCTGGTCGAGTACAGCCTGTTCTCTCTGCCACAAGCTTCAGTTGAGGCAAGTATCTGTCAGTAAATCAGGCTAAAATTAACCTCGTTAAGTGCAAATGATACACTTGTCTTTAAGACAAAATGCAATTCTTTATTTCACGCACCAGACATGGCTGGAGTTCAAAAGGGAAATTACTAATCCCACTATGGACTGCATTTTCTAAATTTTCAGCTTATCAAAAATCACACATATAGACGGAAAACTATTTCTAGCGGTAGGGAAGAAAAAGCAAATCACTTTTTGCTTCCTCTTTGGTGCTTCTAAGTAGACTGGACAATTATTAACCAAATGCCCACATAGATACAATGCATGTGACAAACTAGATGCAATAGTGGAGCTTGCAGACCACTGACCTCAGCTTAAACCTCTCTGCATCATGGCAGTGACCATTCCCAGAATTTTGCAGACTTATTTTAACATGAGAAGTTGAATTAAAAAAAAATAAATAAACAATGTTTCATACAACTGTCACAGTTACCCTAACTCCTGAAGGCTATGAAAGAAAAACTACAGTATGAGTACCACAATAGCAAAAAAGTTCTGACCTTCCTACAGTGAATTCAATTACTTGGAGAAAAACTCCTCAGTCTCCATTGTGGCTCTTTTTTTATGGCACAAAATGGAATGAGATTTGCAGTTGGGGCTGCCGAAGTATTTGGATGTCATTGAATGGATGTCATCAGGCAGGCTGGGACTGTCTCAGAGTGCATTTGTGACGGAGTATTTGTATTACTAACAGAAGTAATGTGATATTGCTTTATTCATGCTCAAGTGGAGCTCGTGCAACTGGCAAATCCAAGGCAATCTGAGAGGGTGAAATACTCAGCCAGGACCACCCAGACAGCAGGAGCAAGAGGAAAAGCTCCTTAGCCTCAGCTCACATTCCTAGGTCTTCAAGGTTTGATGCTACTCCATTGTTCCCCCGGGGCCATCCAGTAACAGCACATCTTGCTCCTACTTCAGCTTCCTTCTGCCCTGTGGGCAATAAAAGGGCAATGGGAGACAACCAGCATCTGGCATTTCTGGCTACCAAGACCCTGGCCACTTTGAAAGCTGTCTGATAGAGCTTGCTGCCTGAGTGCTGAACATTTCTCCCAGTCTCAGAGCACGCACAAGAGGCTCTCTAGCCACCACAGACCAATCAGTTGGCTCTGGGCATAATTATGAAACAGATACCTGTCTTTTTAAGGCACATACAAAGGATTTGTACACAGTTAAGTGACCTGTGGTTCACATTTAGCATTCCCATATATAGCGGTAGGAAAAGTATTAAGGATGAAGATGCCTAGAGCTGAAATAAGATCACGGAGCAACCCAGAGACCTAACAAATTAGCATGCAGCATGAAAGTGGTGTGAAAACCACAAAGACAGAAGGAAAGACTTCTAGAAGTCATGCTAAAATGTTTGGGGGAATAAGAGTGTGCAAAGGGATGGAAGGAAAGACAGCTAGAGGCCGAGATCTTAAAGTACCAAAACAGCTTTACAAAACAAAAAACTCTGAGTACAGTGCTGGAGAAATAAGCACACAGAAAAATGGGGAAATAGAACTGAAAGGCAAACAAATGCCTCATGGGGCAATGAAAGAGGTAATAAATTCCTTGATGTTGATGTACGGATGGCAAGAAGAAAAGCAACTTATCAATAGCAAACAGGACCCTCCGTCAAGAAAACCAATTTCACTCTGAGATACAACTTTGTCTCACATTATCCTGAGAAACAAACTCTAAAACAAAACACTGAAATGGAAAACCAAACCAAAACCAAACCACATCCCATCCTGGATATAGGCTTTCATTCTGCTTTGGTTTTCTGTTACTCTGAACAGGAATGAGTAAGTACTTCTCTCAGCCAAAGAGATTCCCATCACAGCTGGCTAGAGCTCTGTAGAACTCCTGCAAGTACATACTGGAAGGCCACCCAGAAATATTCCCAAAGGATTAGTTAACGTTTTGAAGACTACTCTAACACGTCAGAATCCAGAAAGTAGTTCAAGCTAGGAGTAGCCAAATCTGACATAAGATCAAGCTGTGTTTTCTCACATGTACAGTTCTCACCCTTCAGATTTCTCCTGTCCAAAGTTAAGTAGTTACTCATACGGACACAAACCACTTGTGAAATGTCTCACCACTATTTTTTTTCAGGGGGGGGGGGGAAGGCAGAAGCAGGAAATTTATTCCTCCTGAATACAGTAAGTACAACACAGACAACAGAACTGACAACAAAACAACTTTCAGGAGCATTAATCCCTGATTGTATCTCCTTAACTACTCAAAGTTCTTATTAAGCTATATGAATGTTGCTATGCAGTCTGCTGACATGACAAAAAATTAAGCTACAGCATGAAAAAACTGCATACAGAGCCTTTTTCCACTCATACAGCTCGGGGTGGAGGGTGATGGTGTGCATGTGTCTGTCGAAATCCAAGACAGAGATTCACCAAACACATTAAGGATGACCAGACTTCACACTATAAGCTTTAAATGCTTCATATGCTCGTTAATTTACATTGTCCACTATGTGGTGCATTTGTGGTTTTTTTTCCCCTCTTTCCCCTTAAGCAGAAAAAAAAATAAGAGGCTTCTGTTGTTCATGAAGTCCCTATGATCATATGCCACAAAATCTACAAAATATTCTGACACAAGCATGCAAATGGAACTGATTAGCTTTCCTATCATTGTGCAGTTTTCACAGAGTAACAACAGAATTTTCCTTTTTACAGGCTTTGTAGCCATATTTCCTACAACCAGTTTCTTCAAGCACAATATGCTGTGTTTAGTTGGTGTGGGTTTTTTAATTGTTTCAAAATTAGAAGACTAATAATAGCAAAGAATTATTATTATTACTTCATAATCAAATTAGAGGGCTAGTCCTATAAAGACTAGAACACCAGAAGCTACTGCTTTTTCATAGGGTTTTTTCACATGAACAAATGTTGCAGCAAATATCAGTTTAGATGCCTGGTGACCAGATTAGTTTGTAGTGAAGCAATACACACCAGAAACATCTAAAAAATGCATACATTTATGCAGTTGTTTCCACATGTTGATGTCATAAGGAGCCCAGTCTAATCTCAATGAGTTTTCTTTTTAATGGACAATTGGAAATTATCTCTTTCAGGCTTCTTAGTAAAACCAAACTGATACTTAAACAGCCAGTGTGTTAGAGGAACCCTTATGCAAAAATCCCCAAATATTACTTTTATGGTCATATTTAAGATGTCACCACTTCTTAAGCCTGAAGCACATCTACCACATTCTAATAAATAAATGTATGTTAGGTTTTTAGGAATGTGCCTATCCTACAAATTTTTTACAAACTGAATTAGCAAGAAAAATCTCAGTAATTAACCTTTGCATAATCTATATAAACCTAAAAAGGGTTTTCAGTGCATGATACAAAACCAAGAGCATGGTACATCAAGTTTAGAAGTGCTTTTTTCTTTTCACAAGCTAGAAAACTTAAGAAGTAAACACCTTTTCTCTTCTGAGGTTTCCAGTTAACTGTAAGTCATCTTGCAGCCTGAATATAAGTAAAGGCATCCATACAAGCTAAGACAACCAGAAAACAGGTGGCCATACATTGTGACATTAAAAAAAGCTTGTTTCTCATTAGCATTTTCACATGCATATTACAATCCAGCAAAATATTTAAGAGCTCTAGACACCTGCTTTGCAGAGCAGATGTCCTAATAGTAACAGTGCAATGCCAGATGTAATTAAGATGGAGTTCTCACCTTTGAAAATCTCTCAATCTGGCATCCTGCCTCCATGATAAAAGTTGTTGTCATGTTGTATCCAGTTTGCTTTCCATGTCCATTTGGCCACCAAGCCTCCACTGCAGAACTCTTGAGCATGCAAGGGAAAAAGTCAGAGACATGTATAAAAAGAGGTATGAAATGCACCTGGGGGCTCAAATACCTTTGAGTGAATTACCACAAATCTAATGAGGTTTTGTGCGTCAGCTGAGATACATTAACTGGGATCTCTCCAGCTGCAGCTCTCAGGTGAAAATCATGTAAAGAAAGAAGTATGATTTCTTCCACTGAAGTCCAGGCTACCACTTCATTTTGTGTCCTGTCACAACAGGCCATGAGCACACCTGGACATACATGTACACATCTAGCTGCTGCTCCTCAGCTGAGGTACACTGACACACTATTCCTCCAAACCCCAAATATCTGTGTCAGGAGCAGCCATCGTTCACTGAGCTCTATATCACACACCTCCTCTCAATGATCCTTTTAACTATCCCATGCAACATTCAATATACAGCAGTGACACTTTTCAACCGTGACTTTAGTTATACGTGACCCTACCAACTGCCTCACTTATGTCAAGCTTTTAAGTCAAATTCTTTCATTCTTCTGGTGGTTTTCTGCTTTTTCTCTCTATGCTTCCTAATCACATTATTAGTACTCCATAATTTTTACAAACATAAAATACAATCTCTAAGATGCCAGAATATTTATCTTCACTCTAGCAGCCTACTTCTGTTGCTCAATCCTGCTGCCAGCATTTGCCTGTTGAGTGCACAACACCAAAATTGTGGCAAGAAAGCAATAATGCATGCAACCGAACAATGGAGGGATCAGCACTGAATAGAGTCACGCCAAGAGTGCCTCAATCTTTTCAAACAAACTGAGGCCGGAGAGAAGCACAACAATATGTTTTGCTGTTGCTGTACTTGGACACAGCCATGCATGTATCATGAATATATCTTTCAGCTTCCCTGATACAGAACTATCATAACTGCTAGTGAGGAAGCACTGATCTCTGCGCTGCATGGATGCAAACGGAAGCACAGACTCAGCGTGTGCCTCAACAACAAGGGAGTGTTCGCAGCTGCCTGGATCGACTGCAGTGTCTCATTGGCCACTAATGATGTCACCCCTCTGCTCACCACTAACTGATAAGCAAAATGCTGTCATGTTGGCAACACAGCACTTCGCGTGGCAACTGCAGGAAGACTGCTACACATCTCTGCGATATGCACCAACTGACTACAACACAATCTGCAATAAGCTCTCAACTAGAAATCAGTATCTGGTCAGGTCTCAGTATTTAATGCACACCACACAAGTCTGTGTACAGAGTAAGAGCTCTGCTAGCCTCGTCAATACATGAGAACACATTTCAGGGTTTCTCATAGTATCAGCTGATGTGAATTCATGCAGCAAAGCCTTTTGTACACAAAGAATAATGAAACACTGCTGCCTCTGCTCTGAAGGAAGTACTTCCTCCCAAACTTGCAGCTGCACTATACTAACAAATCTCTTCTGAGATAGAGGATGGGACACTAAATAAGCAAAAATAATTTCTGAAGTTTCACTTTGCAGTGCCTGCTTAATGTAATCAATTAAAAGGCTAAGCAGAGACTAATGGCTGTTTTAAATGAAACTGGGTATTGGTAACTGCTCATGTAACTTGGAGGTCATAAGACAACAGTAACAAAAATTGTATGTTTCTGTGCTTCTGTGTCAAAATAAAACACAGCACATAAGTACACAAGTCACAAAGTGTGCATACTAGAACATAAACACCCTGCTTGCTTTCTCTCCACTCAAACAACTGACAAGTGAACTCAAGAACACACACACAATGCAGTCAAACTGGGGAAACATACGCAGATTTACACAGCAATAGAGAAAATCAGCAGAGCCAGTGAAATACGGAAAGCCTTGAAGGCAGACCCTCAAACGCTATTAACTGCCAGTATTGTCAGAAGCCCCAAGTTCCTGCTCACAGCACAGCACCCTCCACAAATGTGTGTCCTGCAGCAGTGAAGCTCCTGTGGAGAACTCCATCACATGTGGCTCCTGCTGCACCTGCCAGGGCTCCCACTCTGCCCACTGGCCTAAGTTTTAACTGAGTTCACTCCTCATTGAAGCACCTTTACCAGGCAAAAATTCCTCCTGAAATTTGCCTATCCAAAAGGCTACAAACAAATGTAAGCAGTGTTATTCCACAAAATTTTCTTTTGCTTTTATTCACCTGAAAAAGTATCGACTGAGAGGTTTCAGGAATGTTTCCTGTCTCTCCTGGGAGAAGCATACATACTGTAGTATATTCTAGTCCAAATCAGTCCAGTAAACAGTAGCATGTGAGATATCTGCTGCCAGTGAAATGAAGTGACAAAGGGTAACCAAAGATTATCTACCTAAATAATTCAAAATAGCTCATTTAACAGTGGACAGTGATTATGTGACTTTTTTTTTAAGGCTTTTTCATCTTTTTGGCACTGAGCTATATAGCTCCACAAACATCAGATTTTTGAAAGGAAAAGAATTGTCCTCCCACCCTGAAAGGGGTACAGAACTGTTGTTAAAAGTCAGAAACACAGTAAGGAATGGGAGGGAGGCCTAAAATTGGCATGGAGACAGAAAGTCACATTGGAAAGCAGGGGAAACGTTTTGCAGCTGAACTAGCTTTACATACACACCTCCTCACCTTGTTGATGTTTACAAGCAGCACAATGCTGCCTTCTCCAGGTTGAAGCTTCACAACGAATGTTTGCTGTGTTTGTAATTTGGGAATGTTCACAGTCACAAGACCTGCAACTGGCTTGGAGCTGACTACATCAAAAGTAGACTCAACTTCAAGATGCCACTGCTGAGCACTCTTTTCTAAGTGAAGGGGAAGAAAAAAAAGGGAATTTAAGAATTATGTTTATATACTCATTAGTTAATGTGATCTCTCATTAAAGAAAAAATTCAAACACCTAAGATTAAATTTAATAATTTTCGGGCTGTGTTTGAACCAGACCTACATGGTTAATCTGCTTATTTAGTGCATTTGACATCTGTGTCAAATGCAAGAGACCAGTGCAATACGATTTATGTTTCTTAACTCTTTTAAGCCACCCAGGCTTTTTTTTTTCAGAGTTCTGTACAAAAGTCAGAGACCTTGACACCAGTCACTTCATTAGGAAGGAATTTTTTCCCACCAACTCCCATAGACATTGTATTTGCTTTTAGTCAGCACTCATATGAACATGGCACTCTTTGGGAAAGATTGTAATCACAAGCCAGTACAATCACTTTTGTCAATGAAACAAAAACAGTATTAACAGAAAACGAGCTGAATTCATCCCAGAGTCACTGGACAAAATGAATGGGGCTATGCTGTGGATGAATTGGGCCCACTGTGTCTAGACTTGACGAGCTATATCTTTATGTCCCTTCTCCCACCAATGTGTGGTGGAGGAAACAAGTTAATGACTTCTCTGAGATCCCTCTGAAGTTACCTCAGAGCGTGCTCTCTTTTACAGAACTTACTGAATAAGGAGAGCCAGGGTCAAGGGTATTCAAGATCTATGTGCAAATTTTCCACTAACTTCAGCAATTGTATTGCCTGGCTGCTTACATAGACTGGCTAATCCTATACTTCAAATATTATGGATTAACATATAAACAAAAGCAAATAAAACAGAAAACAGTGAAAACCATAATTAAGACATTTTCTATACCCAAACCACTAATAACTTACTTTCTCTTTTCATCTATATACTCTTAGCTCTCCTTCCTCCACAAGAGAAAGAGAGCTCACGCCAAAAAAACAATTGCCTTCAGTCCTGGTGTGTTTTTCACCATCTTTCATAGAATGAAGAGCAATGATTGAGTTCCCAAGTTTATATTACACCCAGCATTACCCAGTGAAGACCAATTTTCTGAAATGTGGAAAAGGTTAAAAAAATACCCACCCTAGGGGATCAGACATTACAGTGCATTTTCCCTCCCCTACAAAGGCATATAGAAATTCCAGCCCATTTTTGACTGCATGAACTGTGGGGTCTGGGCACAAAAACCAAGAACAATGAATCTTTTACAGACTCAGTGGTTAAAAGGCTAAATCGGATGAACAACAAAAGTACATATGCAGCTTAAATTCAGGTTGTGTTGTATGTTTGAATACTAATAAGCTCTTACTCTGGTTCCAAGCCACTCTGCTGAATGAAAGGTTTGCTCTCTCCACTTACCCACAGAGCAAGATTTTACCTACCAGAAGGTGGAGTTGTGGGAATGTGGGAGGGACCAGAAAAGATTTTTACTGTAACTAAATTTTAGAAAGTACACAGGCAATGCTGGGGCTTTCCATGGAAATTCCAGTCACGTTAATTCTAGCTAAGACCTTCAGCTATTTCAGGACTCTTTAAAAGCAGCCATGGAGTGATGTCTTCCTCTTTTATTCATACAAAACAAATCTATTCCCAAGGGCCGACATTCACCCCAGTGCAGAGAGCCCACGTGCTAGCCTTTACTCCACTGAAGACTGGGCTCAAGAGGCAGTGAAAAAAAGCATGTGGGTGGTCTGCAATGGGGCATATCACCGTTTGCAGAAAGTTAAAAGGGGAAATTAACCACTTTTGCTCAGCTGCAGTGATCTTCAGGACAAAGGAGAGGAAGATCAGAGACCACTGCAGGAGAGGAAACCGGTTTGGTAAGTTAGGTTGCAGGAATGCAGTAGGCTATCCTCTCCAATTGCAGCTTTAACAATTATCCTTGCATAGCACAACTGCATTTCTCTCTCAGACTTCATGTTGTGTCCTGAAAACTCAGCACTCTTCAAACTCTGCTCACTGGGCATTTGTCCTTCCAACACAAAACCAAATTCCCGTAGCAGCTTTGCCTTTGTTTTAAATGAAAGTGAGACCAAAGTGAGGCATATTTATGGGGAGTCTAGGTGAAAACACATGCCAATATAAAAGAATTTTTTCAAAACCAGAGAAGAGGTGCTAATCTCAACTATATTACATTTATTTCTGCAGTTATTCAGGGATTTTAAGCAAAAAAAGATTCTGATTTCAAACACTTTTAATAGCTATTGTTTGTACTGAAGTATTGTTTCAATATGTAAAAAAAAGGTGTGCTGTGGAAAGAACTACACAGAGTCATAAAAAACCCCACAAAACATTTCCTAAACTGACAGAATTGGGCTTAACAATAAAATGGTTTGTATTCCAAAGGTGAAACAACAATCAAAAGAAGAAACAAAAGAGACTTACCAAAGAAAGGAGTTGAAGAAAAGTAAATCAGGTGATAAAGGTTATAGGCCTCAATCCTAACATCTTTCCAGATTCCTTGAGTGGGAAAAGAAGGGCCCCAATCCCAACTAAATGAACACTGCTCCTGGAAAACAGAATGATTATGTTACAATTGCCTAATTTTCACACAGACATTGATGCTGTGCCAGAAATAAAAGAGATTTGCTATCTAGGAATAAAATATGCACTGAAAGAATTTTTCCAGTTTCCATAAACCCAGAAGAGCCTATAGTATTTTTTTCTCATTTCTCTTCCAGAACTCTGCTGCTACCACCTGTATTATAGAAAAAAATTAATTTTGTATTAAACATCCATGTACAGAGAAATTGCATTGCTGAAAGAGCAAAACAACAGTTAGCATACCTTTTAAAAAAATGCCAACAAAACCCCAAACCGTAAAGATCAAAAAAACAATCCAGGAGATTACTCTCAATGCAGCTATGAATTATCTTAGTTTGTAATGTCAGTATTTAATTGTATACCTAAAAGACAAACTAATCAGAGAACTGACAGTTAGAAATGTTAGTACTCTAGAAGAAGAGTATCAAATAAAAATCATATATGAAATAGTTTATCTCCTATTTTTAGTTTTAACACCACAGAGTAATACAAGCAAAGAAATGGGTATGTCTGGTGTGTTTGTGTAGTTCAGTCATGTTCACTGTTTCTCCCCTTTTTATGGTTCTCTTATACAAAAACAAAGGGAACAAAAACATGGTTGAGAAGTAGCTTAGTTCTGGTACTAACATCAGAGTAACTGTCAGAATTATAAAATGCTGGTCAGGCAGAGAAGTACGTACACTAATTTCCATTTAGCTGTTTTCAAACCTGGTCAGACCTCTACTTAACAAATCCCTTGACAACATCTATTCAGCTGCCCTCCAAGTTTCACACAGCCCCAGCCCCCAAAGCAAATACAATAGATCTCCCAAAGTCTTGTACAGTGACACACAGTTCTAAATTTAGAGACTAATAACTTACAGCCGAGGCATACTAATTTGGGCAAACCACATTGCACAAGCCTGGCCTATCCCTTGCGTTGCCAGTCAGCCTCCCTGTCTATCAAATTGCAAAAGTGCCTTCCAGGAAGCAAACACTGCAGCTCTTTCAAACGGAAAACCAGGGATAGCATATTCTTAGAAAACATGTCCGATTGAAAGTCATTTTCCCTTTATAAAAAATAAACAAATGAATCACTGACAGATTGGCAGGTTTCACTAAAAATACTGCAGAGACTGCTATCAGAAACAGCATGTCATAAGAACAATATGCCTGTATCACTGGAGTACATTAGCAGTGACAGGTTTGTGTTCTGCCACAAACTCCTACTCAGATAAGTTTACTGCACTTATTACTGCACCTGAAAGGTGTAAACAGCTCTCCATCACTTTCAGATGGGAAGGAGCCAGCTTACTTTAGCTATGTCCTAGTATGTTTGTTTGCTTTTAAATGTGGCATAGCTGCTGGTGGTGCCATATACTTGGAACTCAAAATGTTTCTGGAAATTTCTGGAGCAGCTTCCAAGTACAGTCAAACAACTCATTGGAGGAAAAAGCACTAGTGTATTTTCTTACAAATGTAAAGGTATAGTTCAGTGAAGCATAAACTCATTCCAGGCTGCTTTTGCTCTATAAATAAGACTACAGCTGTGTAAGTGCCTTATTTCTTCCAAGCCTCTCCTTGCACTGATTTCTAAGAAACACAGTGGATTCAGAATAATTAATAAACTTTCTAAATATAAAGACGATAAAAGTAGCAGCAAGTAGAAATAAAGACAGCATCTTAATCCTAAAGGATTGCTTTCCAGGACAACATGGAGTCCATGTTTACATTAACAAATTTTAAAGGAAAGTTAAATTAGTATAATGCTAGTAATTTTCTGAGGAGACTCTAGAAAGTCTTTATTACAAAGTTTGAAAATAATTCACAAGAAAGGCATTGAAGACAAATGTGCTAAAACACCAAAAAAGAGAAATTAGAAAATAAGATCATCTAGACATTGCCCCTATCTGCTGCAAAGCTATCAGAACTACATGAGATGCTACTCAAATGATAGTTTGACTTAAGTTTCAACAGCAAAGAAGCCATATCTTTAAATCAAAGTTTCTGAGCTTCATTCATTTATATTACATTGTTGTTTTCACTGAATATGTGAAACTCCCTAAGTCACAGTTTGCAACATTAATAAGATGAGAACAGGTCCCCTGTTAGATAACACTTCTTGGGACATGCCAGAGCTGCCCCATATAAATAGCACAGCACATGAGCAACAGCAAACACTCACAAAGCTGCTTGGATGAGATTTTTACAGCCTTGGTATACACACTGGTATTTTCAACAGTGAACTCCATTGTCAGCATACATTGCTAAACCCACCCAGTGGATCAAAATGTAATGATCACACATTTCCCAGTGCTATCCTGCTCTCTAAACAGCGAGTCTCCTTGCTGACTCTTTGATGAAAATAGCCTTTTAAACATTCTTATCACTTAGATATGAAGCCTGGCCTTCTTACGCCTCTTGTATTGTCAACATACAAGATTACAGGTTTCTAGGAGGTACAGGAGAAGGAAGCTGCAATGAAAAATATGCCCTACTTATAAAATGACATTGCAGGTTTCAGAATACAACAGTAAGGACAGCTTGTGGTGCATTCCTCTTTCCCAGCCTGAAGCCAGAGACAGACAATTCTGCCCCTACCTTTCTGATGAAATTAACATGGCACTCTCCTTTCTGCACAGGTGGAGGGCACGCTGGGGGGATGCTGTGTGCTTTGTGACATCTGCTCTGCTCTGCTGCGTATGAAATGGCTGACGAGAAACGGACTTCAACAAAATTGACCTCCTGGATCACACTGGTAATATCAAAGCTCTAGGACAAAACACAGAACAAAACCACTACAGAATTTACGTTAACACATGAGATTTATAAACACTATTCCACTGGAATTTTAATACCATACATTTATTATTCAAAGGTTTTTGAAATACAGTCTCAGTGTGCTCCGGTTTTGAAGGAAGGAAAAGCTACTTCATAAACTGAAAAAAAGAAAATACACAGGAATGGTCTAGATACAAGGAGAGGTTTTTGGGCAAACCACTTTCCTCACATCAAGCCCTCACTGCAGGCTGCAGCACTCTTCTTGCACACAGAAGTGCTTGAAAGACAAGGACAGCAAGAGAACCTTTATTCTCCTTACTCATCCAGAACTCACCTGCGTCTTTGGGAAGACTTCTTATTCCAACTCAGAAAGCTGCTCCATACAGGAGTGCTTCCAGCTCACATTGTGCTGCCAGCTCATCTACCACAAGGCACTGAGCTGCCTTGTCTATGAATGCTGCAAAGCTGTATTTCATTCCCCAAAATGAAAGGAGCTGCATTCTCATCCCCCAAATGTACTGACACATATTCTGTACCAGAACAAAATTAACCATTTCAGTGCTTCCTCACCAGGTCACAAAATCCCCTTTAGTGTGGCAGGATAAAAGGAGAAATGTTCCATTTCAGAATTATCCTGTGCTATCAAGACAATATGGCTCCAATGGCCAATACCCATTTATTCCTCAGTGTGCTCATTTGTGAAAAGCCAAGTCTTTGCAATTTTTTCTAATCTGGGAGCAGCCCAGCTAGCATCACTTATGTCTGTAGCAGAAAATTATAAAGCAAATAGCACTCCCCAATCCAGAGCCTTCAGAGAGTCCTTCCTATAGACACTGTTGCCATGTGGAACAGGTGAACAAGGCAGCAGTCTGGGTCACAGTAACCCCGGATTCAATTTAATGCAGTACATTCTGGTTTTAGAGTGAAGGCCATTTCATGAATTGTTACAATCTGATACAAAATGAAGCTGCAGAAATATGGAAAAAATAATAACTTTACAGAGGCTGCTACTGACAAACCTTAGATACTCCTCAAATAATAAATAATTACAATTTCATAAAAGCTCCATGAAATTTCTTATTTCACTGATGGTAAAATTAAGTCAAAGAAAACTAAGTGGTTTGTCCTAGGTCACACAGACACAGGTCGCACAATCTAGCTCTTATATCTCACTCCAGTGCCTCTGCAATGAAACCTGCCATGAAAATGCTGAGATCTGGAGACACCAGATTTCATCTGTAATTTAGTTAGTCCACTATTATTCTTCCTTTAACTCTTTGGGTTTTTTGATTCTTTTAAGATAAAAGCAAGCATTGCTCCTTATGTTAATATCAGGATAATTTTTTAAGCTAAAAAATTAGTTTTCATGCTTTTGCCACTCTCAGGGTCATTCTGTAATGAATACTCTCATGCTGACATAAGCTAAGGCCAAAGACAATGTTACCAAAAATGCAATATTAAAAATAAACCACCCTCTTTAAAAAACAAAAGCATGAAAACACTTACAAAGGCTTTACAACACGTGCATTTTCATTGCAGTATTCACATGTAAACCATTCTAATACCAATTAGTAAGCAGATTTACAGCTAATAAAACAGATTTAAGCTTATGTTTTCTTGGAGCTGGGACAGATCCCAAGAAGCAAGACATATTATTAGCTGAATTGATCCTCTTGCATTGGTCCTCTCATTTAGGACAAGGCACATTCACCTCTAGATATGACCCCTGTTGCTAGCGAAAAGGTAAGTACACTTCTCTTTCTAACATTTATCTGATTACACATGCAGCCCTCAGGTCAACACCTTCTGCATCGAAGCACCTACTTCTGTGGGTACTTGAATGCACTGAAAGTGCTCAAAAAAAAAAAAAGAGCTTTGAAGAAAAAACAGAAGCACCTTCAGAAATAAACAGACTACTTACATATCTGTTGAACATGTTGTCTGTTCTCCCCAGAGTGACATTGTTGAGCAGGATCTGTGCTACTGTATCTACTCCCTCAAAAACCAAATTCACTTTCTGCCACTTCCTACAGAAGAAAACATATGTCTGAAAAAACTGTCAGAATTCCTAGAGTTAAGAACACACAGGAGACAGATAATACAGAAATGTGTAACACCATTAAACAAGCAGCTGCCTCAGCTACCTGCAAAAACATTTGACTCAGTGTAGCTACACTGTATCTTTAAATAGTCAAATTAGGATGACAGTTGAAGTAGATCAAGTCAGCATGTTCAAACACACAGCACGTTCACATACCCATGAAATATTAGATGGGATAATTTTCAATTAGCATTAAGTTTTGTATTTCCTCAGTTGACAATTCATAAGTAATATTTAACAATCAATTTTTTTAAAAAAGGAAAAAGCAACAACTGAAGTGTTCTGTAGCAACAGCTTTGCAGTTGCACATTATTGCATAATTTATCAGATAAAAAAGTATTTAGCCAATTTTGAGCTGATGGATTATCTCGTAGTTGTGCATGAAAGATGACATGGAACTATTTTAGACGTATCTTTACTGCATACCTGATGTCAAAAGGAGTTTTGAATGTCCTGCTGTAAGTCCAGTTATCTAGTGAGATCCATCTGTACATCACATCATTAAATCTATAGTATGGATCCTAGTAACAGACCAACAAAAAGAACATGACAATATTTATTTATTATTACTACATGAAAAGCATCATAATATAAAATCCATTAGATGAACACTTATTATGTTAGTCTGCAAATGGAAAATCCACCTTAGTTAGTTAGTCCTGATATTCCTTTTCACCTTTGAAATATTACATGAAAGCAAAGCTTTAGTAATATTTGAATTAATTTATATAGGTCAAAACCCTGTCTGCTAAAATCACTCAAACTAGAAGTAGTAGGATTTGTTTTTATAGATGAAATTACTGGTCTGGAAATTAACCAAAAAATCAAGAGAGCTTGTGACTTAATGAGAGGAACAGAAACATGATCATCCTCATAATTATGGAGAAAGTAAGACTAAGGATTTTAAGAGGCAAAGAAACAGCATTTTAGGCCTCTAGGGACAGTAGTGAAAAAATCTCTAGTTGAAAGTAGTTGCAAATACTCCAGTTGTTTCTTGTCAGCTAGTCTTGCTGCAGTAAGGATAAATAATATTATTTTATGTGGAGGGACAGAGAAAGATAAGAAGGAGAAGCAATACAATTTTGGTTTTGGTATAAAACTAAATGACTACTTTTGAGAGTAGTACTGCATTTACACCAAATGTGCCCTTCTCCCTTTAACTACACCTACCTAGGAAGAACAGAAGGCACAGCTAGTCTAAGCTACATCCTCGGCCTTTCTGGCTTCATGTTGTATTTATTACTTTATGGTGGGTAGAATGTCCCTCAGCCAGGTTAAAGGGCCTGACACCCCACAGCCTCACACCTCGTACAAAGGCAGCAGAGAGGCTCAGTGTCCCATCCACCCCATGTCAGCGTGCAGAAGGGCACAGTGTCCCATCCACCCCGTGTCAGAGTGCAGAGGGCACAGTGTCCCATCCATCCCATGTCAGAGCGGAGGCAGGCAGTGTCCCATCCCATGTCAGCATGCAGAAAGGCACAGTGTACCATCCACCCCGTGTCAGAGTGCAGAAGGGCACAGTGTCCCATCCACCCCGTGTCAGAGTGCAGAAGGGCACAGTGTCCCATCCACCCCGTGTCAGAGTGCAGGTACCCAGGTCCCTGACTGACAGCCCCGTTCAAGCCTCTGCAGCAGCTGCACGGCTGAGCTGCTGCCTCGAAACAAAGGCCAATCTCTTCTGGACTGCATGACTCAACCCTGGCTCAGAGAGAGGGTAGCTACGTTAAGGTTTGCTTTGAGAGGAGTGTTCTAACAGTACCAACACACTTAACTACCCATCCTGAATATCCAAACTCACACTGAACAAAATCTGCCCAGCTTTTTTTTTTTTTTCCTACTTGCTGAAACTTAATTTTTCTCCCCATTTCAAACAGGAGTCAGTACAGATAATAATGGCATTTTGGATTTGAAGTCTCCTGAAAATAATTGTCTCATATCTCGTATTTGTTTTACAACTAATAGGGTCAGGCTCTATAATATAAACATAAACCTACTTACATAGCAGAGGAAAATCATAACATCTAAATGGCTCTCCTCAGCAGCACAGTCCCTTCTGGAGTTCTACAGCAATACAAACATCATTCCTTGGGCTCATACAGAGGGAAAGGTGTCACCTTGCCTCTACATGCTATGCTTTATCCATCAAATTTCTTAATACCCAGAAAGAGTCAAAGGAAAAGTCTTGTCACATCAGTAAAACTGTAACCTCTGTAATGACAGTACCATGTATTCTCTAAAAGTTACATCATCATGACCTTACCAGAGCTATTACTGAATTTTAAGACATTCATACCATTACTTCTGGGGAATGTATCTCACACTTTTATTAAGATGCAAAATAAGGCTAAGAAATGTGTATTAATATGCAAAATTTAGGCTCATAAAAGAAACTCCACTGAGATCATTGCACTGAGATAATGGAAGACAAGTGTCGAATGTCAGAGACCATGGAACCCTACAATATGTACTTAAAACCCACATTTTTAACAATGGTCTTGCTTTAACATTATATACCATCTCATGTATATTTACATATGGATACATATTCATATTTAACATTACATACTATTTTATTTCAGGTTATGATTTGAAAAATGTGCATGTTAAGTTTCAAACATTGCCACTTGTATGTGTGAAATTTTTAACAAAAGGTGCGAGATGAAAGTTGCAAATGCACTATCAACAGCAGACTGTAAAGCCATTTGGTAAATGGTCAAACACTCACCATCAGTGCCCCAGCAAAGATGCACAAAAGAAACCTGCACCATTTCTCCCACAAAAGCACAGGTACCAAGATGTTAATGAACGAAGTCCTGACTTCTGGAAAACACAAAACTGGTTGTCTAGCAGCAGAAATGTAGGAATATTTTATAAGAGGCAGATGGGCTCTCTCAGGAATTTACAGAGTGGCATGTTTAAATCTCAAGATGTACTAAAGATCCTTTTTCCTGAAGGAGCTTTTTTCTTTACTAGTCTAGAGCCTTCAAACTTCAAGAAATGCACTGACTACTAAAATATGTGTCATAGAAGGTGCTAATTAGGCCTTCTGACTCACAGGCATCCACTCTTGTAGATGGAAAGCTCACAGTTCTGTGTACCTTTATGTAAAACTTAACAGGTTACTGATATCATTGCTACATAACCAGTAAAACAGCTCATGTATCACACAGAAAAGCTGTTAAATGCTAATAACTAGTCAGTGGTCCTAACCATTACAAATGTTGATTGTTGTAAAATAATCCATGGAAATGTTCAAGCAATGCTTTTAAGATAATTCTCAAGGTTCAGGAGAAATGCATGACCATAGCAAATTCCTCTAAGAAAGCAGAATTACTTCTCCAATACACTTGTGAGATTATTGACTTTTTCATTATTAAATACAACTGTTCTGAGTGCTGGAAGATGTATCCATGTAAGTCAAATGGTTTGGATTTCTCTGAAATGGAATTTCATCCCACATTAAATCATTTCACATCAAACTTAAAGCTTTAGTTCAGAAAAGTGGATGCAAAAAAAGACAAATTTAAAGCACTTAAAGGCATAGGCAGAAATTGGAAATTGGTAGGAAATAAGCTGCTCATCTATTAAATGTTCTTCACATTCAATAGCACAACAGCTCAATGTGTTCCTGGAAGCAATTCATACAGGGGT
The DNA here is from genome assembly GCF_008360975.1 of Lichenostomus cassidix. NCBI lineage: Eukaryota > Metazoa > Chordata > Aves > Passeriformes > Meliphagidae > Lichenostomus > Lichenostomus cassidix. The sequence goes on along the minus strand of NC_139484.1, from coordinate 12,018,657 downwards.
GGAGTCAACTATAGCTATTTTTAGATCCCACCAAACATAACAGCCTTGCATTTTCCTGCTCCCTGCAATTTGGGGAAAATATCTGAAGCACTCAAGCTGCCTGCCTGTTTGTTCCCTGCTCCCAACTTCAACGCTGTAAGCACACAGCAAATCACCTGCTACGATGAGCTGAAAAGCCCTGCTACAGATCATCAAAAGGCAGCAATTTCCAGGTCAGAAAACAGGACATCAGCAGGACTTCAAAAGCACTGGCAGCACTAAAATGAAGGCACTGCCAGTGCCCAGATGGAAGCTTCTCCTTGCAATGATTTTAAGGTGAGATTGAAGAGCTACAGTGATATAAGCTAAGAGCTTCTCCTGATAAGCAGGAAATGGATGAGACATGAACACATGAGAAGTGAGGCTCCAAGCCCAAGTAAGCAAGTGAGTGGTGCCAGGCACACCCTGGCACAAGGAAGGGACACCTCCAGGCCCCTACAATCCAGGAGTTCTGAGGGATATGGCACAAACACCTCAGTGACACCAGATGGAGTCAGCTGTACCCAGGTGGAAGATCTGCATGTAATAAAATGAAATGTTATAATGAGAACAAAAACCAGATTACTTTACCTTACCCTGCTTTTGTTATGGTCTAATTTGAAGTCACCTTGCATGCTCTTCTCTCATGAATTAACTCTGCTGATATTTTATAATGTACACTGTAAGAAAATCCTGATGGTGTAACAGATAATCAAAAAAAACCTTACAAATGATGTTTCATGATTTACAGTTTCATGATTCTGCTGTGCCCAACTTCAGACTGGAAGCTAAATAGTCAATATATGCTTATCTATACCCATCTGCCCCTTGACATCACAAGTGGTAACAGTCAGGACACTTATACAATTTCCAGCAAGCCCAGTTTCATGTATTTCACAGCTTGAAGTCAGGCTGAAGTAGCAGTAGTGATGAATGGATCATATTCTCGGAACATGCATTTTGGAAGTTCATCCTAAAGTAACAAATTTTCAGTAGCTGCTCTCAGAAAGCAGTAAACTAAATGTCACTGCCAATGTTCAAGATGTGTCACAGCTGAACATTAGGCCAAATATGACTGAAGAGTTAAGATATTAATACCCACTGCTTAATATTATTTGAATACTCTGATGTATTGAACAGACCACTATAACTTTTCTCTCTTTTAACATCACAAGCTTTTGAAAGAAAAACTTAAGTGTCCTTTAATATTTATACTAAGTTTTACTAAGGCTTTTGAATGTTTCCACATTTGTTCTCACAGTTCAGCAGAGCATCTATATTTCAGTGGAAAATAATGTAATGATCAACTATTCCATCAATGAATGCCATTTAACCTGAATAGAACCACAGGATACCCGACGGAATTGTTACTTGGCTTGCTCTAAAAAAACTACATTGTGATGAAGCGTCAGAAAATACACAACGGTATATTTTATACAAATGCAGAATAAGCTACAATAAAACACATGACTTTGCAGAAACGCAGAACTGTCAGTTGGGGTACATAAACGCCTTTCTCTTCTAATAAATTTGAATATCCAAGTATGACCAAGATCACTGTTAGCTTCAAGTGCATGTCCTTGTCTAACAGGCCAGAAAATGCAGCGTTACCCAGTCTCTATGTTACCCAGCCCCCCTGCAGACCTCTCATAATAGTCTAGACTAATCTAAGTGACAACTAACAAGACAACACAGTCTTATGTATGAGTGCAAACAGCTAGAATATAAGAAAATCCAGCTAAACAGCCATATTCATCAGAACTGAGAATTTACAGGAGTCACCTGCCAGCAAGAAATGGCATCATGCAGAACTTAGACAACAAATGGTAGAGGATGCCTATTTCCAGCACACAGACTTAATATGCAAGTTACCTGTGGATACATATTGCTTACCAGAACAGTGCCTGAAAGAAAATGCTACATGGACAGTGGTCAAAAGCAAAATCTTTAGAAAAAAATTTGGCAAATCTTTTTTCCCAGAGCTGTAGGGTTAACAACAGATTCACTGCAAGTCTGTAAAACGTCTGCATTCAAAACCAAGCTTTGAACTAACTCTATTCAAGTGACTATTGCCCTTCGTGTGCACTTCTCATGTGTTTTTTTTTAATTTTACATGTAAATAGCAGTAAGACCTACAATGTCTTAATGAAATGTTATTAAAACAATCAAGCCAAACACATACTCTGATGCAATCTCCTGGCCCTGGAGCTTTTATCGTAGTTAATCCAGCATTTTGAACTACATTGATTGAACATGAGAGAAAATAATACTTTGGTAGGAGACTCAAGTGTCTTCCCCAAGAGCAAGGAAACTCAAGTATCTTCCCCTTCCCTTTTTTTGAGACACGTGCATTTGGTGCATTCAGAAAAATGTGTTCCTCCAATGCATATTTTATGAGCCAGAGTAAAGATATCTCTAGAACAAACGCTAAGAGGATCCAGAGAGATGAGTAATGAACCCCCAGCGTCAGAGAGATGTTTTTCAATTCAAGTGCATGGCCTGCACAGCAGATTAAAGTAAGGCTACAGACGCAGAATCAGCTAGAGCATCCCTGTACAAAAACAGTTTGTGTGTCGACCTAAATTTGAAATGAACCACACAGTGATAAATAAATTGCTTGCAGCCTACTCCTGCAATCTAAGCCACATTCTGAAGGCTTAATTTTCCTCAGCTTACCCCAGCTGCCCTCCTTCCCCTCGTTTGTGAGATGCCCACTAAGCTACATCGCTGGAGTAGGCCCTTCCAAATTTTGCTTTAAATTTCTGGTTTGGGTGCTAACCCACTGAAAATCCCTCAGATACAAGAGCAAAAGTTGAAGTGCTATTTGGCACTTTGCAAGTCACACAGAAAACCAGTATGTAGATTTCACCAGGGTCCTGAACATACGGGTCCTGCTATCCAGAATTATTTTGTTCCTACTAGCTTTATTCTCCTATTTCCTGGTACAGCTTTTCAGACCAATCTCCACTTTTGATTACAAGCTGGGTTACTGGGTCCAGTGATATCTTCTGTAAGATGATTTAAGATTCAATATTCCATTGCAAAGAGCAAAAGGAGCAAATGAAAAAAATACTTAAGACCAAAACTTGTATTTAGGCATCTATAATAAAACTCCTAATTCTACTCTTGACACAACACCAAAAAGGGCTTATTTCCAGAGATAATGAACTCTGAAAAAACGGAGCAACCAGTGCTCTATGCCTCTACAAGTAAGGCAGTGTGCATGCTTTTGTATAAATAAGAATATAGGAATACGATTTTAGGCAGCTGCACTTGAAAACCTTTGGCCACATTCACTGCAGTGAAGAAACCTCAGTACAAAGAGCTGAGCCCCCCTTCACAGCTCGAAGCCTCGTAGTGCAATAAGGAATGATGTCACTGACTCCCTCCAAACAACCCAGGTTTGCTGCTTTGCACAATGCTACAACTGTGGTGACAATGACTGAGTACATTTAACACCATCTGTGATAGATTTCAAATCTGCTGAGGTTGCTTCTGTGTTTCAGTATGGTCTGCATTCCATCTTTTAAACAAAAATGTGATTTTAAAACAATTTAGTTATCCTGGCACAAATTTGTGTGAATGCTTCTTTCTGTAAGCTGAGCTTTGCTAAACTGAGTAAGAATACGTTTAAGCTGGCCTTGACTTACCTGTACACATCTATATATAGAAACAGGTTATCTCATTCGAGCTTGGAACTAGCCAGACACCAGCTGGGTCCAGTCCAGAGGTCAAGCAACCACACTAGTGAACTATTTTGGTTAACTCAGCACCTCGACAGTATCACCACCAACCCAGCAACAGCTTCCAGTCCACAGCAGGTTCCCACCCAGCTGTACCAGCACGTGTTTGGAGCAAGTTCTTACTTGTATTCGTGTAAGCATGTTCTAAGTGACCACAGCCAGCCATCATCGATTTAATTAGCCAAGCACACACTGCTGCCCAGCTGGCTGACTAAGCTGTCATGCCTCTGTGCAGCTTGGGGTTCTGCCCAGGCACATGAGAGTTCACGATCCTCACTTCCAAATATACTGCTACATTACAAGTGAGTTTGCAGCAATGCAGCTAAATTAGTAATCACATCTTCTCACTTCATAAGCATACTTAGTGTGAGCAGTTAAATGTGAGTCTTTCATTACATCACTGTCCTGTGTGCCTGAGTCAGTGCATTGCTCACAGTTTCTCCTGGATGATTATTCACACTTCTTGCAGCAACACCTCCCAGCAGAACCAAACATTCCAGACGTTGTTTACCTTGAGCACTTTTGCATCAGAGAGCCTGGCACAATTCCCTTCATCCATCCTCCACAAACAGTCTACCTGCCCACTGCACACTTGAAAACTTTAGAAAAGCCCTTTTGAAACCTTAATTCTCTGTGTCCAAAATATCACATCATTTAGCACACAGATGCTGAAAGAACAGTTTATCGTGGCTCTATCCCTTCATAGTGTATTTCTTTTTCCAATGTTGAATCTTTGGATCTGGCAATGACACTCTTTGCAATCTATTATTAGTGCTGGGATTCCCAGCCTATGCCAACACAGAAAATGCTAAAATTATCCTGCCCAAAGGGGTGTCACTTTCTCCTTTTATCTTTTTAACTTTAATCAGAGTGTAATGAGCTGAAGAATAACAGCTGAGGAACAGAAAATACAAAATGCATGCAACCAGAATGTGTTTTTAAAATAAATTATGCACAAGAACTGCACCATTGGGCCCACAACAAAGGAATGATAATAAGATATACGCACAGCATACAACAGTACTTTACATTTTCCAGCATGGAACTGTATTTATGACCTTTGTTAACGTCACTGTGTTTTACTGCTTTCCCTTTTTCCAGGTATACGTTTCATTTTCCTTGTTTCCTTTTTAAAAGGTTTCTTATTTCAACAATGACCCAGTTATGCCACGTTTCTTGTCAGGTCTGAGTCACAAGCACCTTATGCTGGTATCAGAATACTTTGCTACTAATCTCCAACTGCAGTTTTGAAAATCTGTCCGAGAAAGTGGTTGCTGTGTTTTTATAAATTTTAAAAAAGGACAAGCATAAACAGAAGTAGAAAAGTTTCTTCAAAGTGTTAAGAGAGGAGCTAATCTTTTAAATTTAACTTTTGTTCTTGTGTTTCAGAATATACTTCCCTTAGGCAGTATGGGTGTACATAATCTCCACTGCTCTGATACGCTCTGCAAGTTTCAAAAGGGCTTTTTAATGGCCTGAAATCCCTAACTGATGACTTCTTGCATCAACAAGTCAAACTCTAGGAAGGTGGGTTTAGCTTTTCATTATTTTGAGGCATTATGGCAGGTAAGCGTGACTGACACGCTGTGAGGGCACTGCAGGCATCTGGTGTCAGCAGTCAAAACCACAGCCTCACACCGCAAAGCTTCCATCTGTACCCTGGGCCTCACTGGGGACTGAGTGCACTGCAGCCACCAAACGGCGCCTGGCTGCTGCACCAGCCATGCCAACAGCCCTGCAGCGCCGGGCAGCTCAGCGCTGTCCCCTCCGAGGCAGGCTGCCCACGGCGGGCGGGGCTGCTCGCCGGCCCGGCTCTCGGAGTAGCGTACCTGGATGAGGCCCCGGCGGAGCAGCGCCGTGTGAACGCAGCCCGGCACCTCCGCTCGGAGCGACACCGAGCCGTTCCCGCTGCGGAGCTGCCATCCCCCCCGCAGGCTGTGCACCTCCGGGCCGCCCGCGGCCAGCGCCAGCGGCCACAGCAGCGCGGGCAGCAGCAGCAGAGCCGCGGGGCCCATGGCGACGGGCGGCGGGAGCGGCGAGCCGGGGCGGCGCTTGGCAGGAGGCCGGCGCTGCTGCGGGCGATGCAGCGCGGCTGCGCGGGGCCGGCGGGCGGCTCTGGCCCGCCAGGGGTGCAGGCCGCGCTCCCCGCCCGGCTGCGGCTCCCGGCGAACAGCACTGCCCGGGCAAGGCGGCGGAGGGGCGGCTCGGTTTGCTTTTTCCCTCCAAGAGGCGCGGCGGAACAGTGATTAGAGGAGCTGTAATACGGTTACGAATCTCTCGGATGCAGCAAAAGTACTCGGAGCTCTAGAAAACGACAGGGAAGCGGGAAGGGATGAGGAAAAGCTGTGACAAGAGCGCTGTGGGTTCTCTCAGTATTGGCTCCCTCGAGTCATGAGGCTGTTTTATGGCCTCAGACTTCCACCTCCTTTTTTCCCTTAAAATTACAGAGGCATATAAAACCGTAGCAAACGTCATGAACCTCTCAAAGTACTGTGGATTTTGTTTAGAAAAATTCAGTATGTTCATCTGCAAAGGGACAGAAGCGCCGGCTCCCAAGAAAGAACCCCAAGTACGGTTTCCAAATCACACTGGCTCTCCTGTGTGCCCTTGCTAGCTTAATCCCTTCCGTTGACAGCCCAAACCCAGGAATTAAAGCAACAAGTTTTTAAATAGCTCAGAGGAAGGCCTTAGCGATACTCTCCAGGTGTAATACCCACCCTGTTTCATGCTCTGTTCCCACTGCATCAGGGGGTGCAGAGGGTTCTAGCTCACCTCCACGAAGTGGGAATATTTCACACCAGCCCCCCCAGCTGAAGCTGTGCAAGACAAGAACAGGGACACCAGAGTTTTGTTTTAGCTCCTGGCTTTCACACACCTATTTCAGCATACCGTAAGAATCCACCCTAAATTTGTCTTTAAGGCATGACTGAACATGGTCAACATGCCTATATATTTTTGATACAAATCCTTTTGAGCTGACAACCCTTCGTTTCAATACAACATAAAAATGACAGTGCTTCCATTCACCTACCATAAAAAGGTCCACAATCCAACCACAGGTGATTTTTTCACCTGTGAGAGCACAAGGGTGGGGGTGTGCAGTTCTGAGAAATACTGGTTCAAAAAAAAAGACAGTAGATGATCCTTTTTTCTTTTAAAAAAATTCTGCTGCCAACTTCCAAAAGGGATAGCTGGGACCCACACTGTTGGGCAGCAGAAGGCCGTGCAGAAACTTAGTTGTTAGAACAGCTACTATGTGTGTAATTTTAAATCAAAGTAAGCCACATTCAAGATACTGACTAACCAAAACGCTGGTCCCATTTCAGTTCAACTCCCAGTTGTCTTTTAGTGAGATTGCCAAAAAAAGCTATCATCCTAGACTGAGTTACCCCAACAGGCTTTGCATGCTGTAGAATTCAGTCAAAATCAGTATCTCAAGAAGCAGATTTACAGCAACCAAAGAACAACTGCAAGTCTTTTTTTGTTAATAAATCTTTTTCAGCAAGTCACATGATTGCTTCCCGGTAAGAGGGAGACTGCATTTCGAGATGTTTCCTGTGCTTCTATGTTTTCTTTGCCTTTTATTCTTTCTGCTTAAGACTGACTGGAACAACACACACACCAAAAAAAACTCAACCTAAAAACAATGCTGTAATTAAGTATTCTGAGAACATGCTGTTTCCTTGTTCAAGGCTTATAATTAAGTTAAATCATGTCTCATTTTCATGTCCCAGTTTTAGGGTTTGTTTTTTGTTTGTTTGAGGGTATTTTTAAACAAATGACATTTTTGCTGTTTCAAGATATGAGAGTTTTAAAGGCTGTGGTTTAATCTTTTCAAATCTTAAGACACAAAGCAAGATATACTGTGTACTTTCTTTTACTGGGTATCATATTAACACTCTTTCCGAATTACCACAAATTTAGAGGGTTATTACAATTCTTTATGATACTGCAAGCAGATATTCTTTATCAACTAAGACAAAAAGCTGAAGACAAAACCATGCCTTTGTCTATATTAGAATAAATTCAGAGTATTTCCACTGAAGCTGCCCAAATTTTGCCATGTTAATCCAGAAGTCCTTTGTTTCCAATTGCTATGCAATCTCTATCATCACAACAGGCTGCTGCTGTTTATTCTTTCAAATTCATGTTCAATGAGTTCTTGCAAAGGTTTTAAACAAACAGGTTCTCACAGATTTGGATGCAATACCTCAAGATATTACTGCTCCCACCTGTCCACCCTGTACCATTCTTCTGCTGCATGTAAACACCTCTGAAGCCAAACAGGACTTGTGTTCACACCAGCCCATCTCATGCATGCTCTCTCTTTTGGTAACCATGTGCTGCTGTGGATACCACCACCACAGACTATTTGTCAAAGATGCAAAGCAACTAAAGGATCATCTACCTTGGGGAGTTTTGTACAGATGCAGCAATATCAATGCAGACATGTTTGTATGACTGTAAGCATCTTCAGACAGCACAGCATATCCATATGAAAGCCCCACAGCTCCTCAGCATTAACACCTGACCGCTGCTTCCTGACTGTATCTGCAGAACAGAATCACTGTGCAAAATAGTTACTCTCTGGGCTGGAGTAAAGACAATACTATGCAGGGAGCTCTACAGCTACAGATTTGTAAAGGACATTATTCTGTACTTATCTTGACTCCATTCAAAAGAAGGTTAAAAATAAAATGAGAAAATATATTAAGATTGCTTTCAGATGAGGATACTATTCTAGAATAACTAGAAGAGAATGCTGTACAAAGTTATCATGAGCAAAACACAAAGTGACACTCTTAAGTAGCAGGCCTAAAGTTTTTTCGTAATTACGGCAAAGTCAGTAGGCCATTGCAAGGGGATTTCCTTAGCAAATAACATTACTCAACACTAACAATCAAAAGTAATTAAAAATAAGTATATAGAAGGGAAGCTACTGCTCCAGGCAAATGCTGTAATGGAAGGGGAAAAGCAAAAAATACATAATAAGAATTCAAAATTTCATAAGCAGAAAGACAGGTGATGCCTTGAATAGAACCTTCAACTTCATCAGGTATGCTGAGGCAAAAGCCTGTATTTGTATCTCTACGTAACATCTTGCTTTGAGATGCACTTACACCAAAGGATTTAGGTGTCAGATCATCACCTTCCACAGTGCAGACAGAAAAAAGCCCAAGGATCTTTAAAGCCAGCATAGCCAGATTTTTAAAGTCAGGTTCTTTAGAAGGTGGAATTCCCACAGCTTTTATTCTCTTCATTTTATAAACAATTTTCAAACAATCCTAATCTATTTATAAAATCACGTAACACTGATCATTGCCATTTACCCTTTGCTTCATAAGCAGCAAAGTCAATGTATTGTATGGTACTGTCCAAGCTCCCCTTCAACTCTCATTAAAATTTACTTAAAACATACTGATTCTCTGACACTTACAGGAAACAAGTGGTGCATATGGAGACATTACGAAACAGGCTGCTTAGCTTTTCTTACAGGTCTAAAACTAGACAGTCATTGTGACCACAGTACAATGTACAACTCACCCCTGAATGCCTAAAATGAAATCCCTCAAAACATGGACATCAGAGGTAGCAAACTGCTTCTCCTATGCCACAAGCTTGAGAGGCTTCACTGAGGCACTTTACCAGCTGAGAGTAGGACGTACCAAATAGATCACACAATGTATCAAGCATACATCCAGCCTACTGTTTTAATGAATGTTTTCTGTGCAGGTGAGCATTAAGAGAATGTCAACAAAGGCTTGTAGCTGATAAATTGGATGAGTAAATGTAAATAAATTTGGAGTTGCTGAAAAAGCTGGGAGCTGCATCACTTTTTCTAACTCAAGTGACTCCAGACAAACCACTGGGACAGGTCAGGACCTCTGTTTCTTAGAGCTTCAGTGTGGGTAATGTACCTGGCTTCAGCAGTAGGACAAACTCTGTCCCTTCATTTCTACCAAAATTACTCTAATTTGCAAGCACCAGGGAATATTCAAAGTAACTTTACTGAAAACTGTGGGTACTCAAAAGACACTTTTTTCCCTCTTGAAAGATTAATGATTATTTCATCACCTATTAGAATTTCAGAATTTTTAACCTATGAAATTTTCACTGAATCAACTCAAGCCCCACTTAGACAAAAGCATAAGCCAAAAGCATGGCTACACAGGAAAAAAACACTCACTAATCTGAATGATTCCAATAAAACCCTTTTACATAACAGAGCTACATCCTCATGCAGTCCAGGATGCTACATGCCCTGTCACTTGTTGCACTGGTACAAATGTCTCAGGAGTAACAGTTACAGAAATTGACTCATGCACGTTCATGAAAGAGGCATACTTTAATATGGGCTCTATTTTTCTTCCAAATTACTTCATACATAAAGAGCACTAAAAATACTACTTTGTACATACACCCATCTGTAAAAAAAGCATTAAGTGCTTGATTCTCATGGCAACAAAAAGGAAAAGACTACTGCAGTATACAAAGAGTACTGGAAGGATCAGAGAATATCTCAAATTGGAAAGGACCCATAAGGATCACCAGAAGTCCAACTCCCTTCTCCTTGCAGCAGTAAATAAAATGAAACCATGTGACTAAGAGTAACACCCAGATGTCCTCTGAACTCTGTCAGGCTTGGTGCTTCGACCACTTCCCTGGGAGTCAGTTCCAGTGGCTGACCACCCTCTCAGTGAAGAATCTTTTCCTAATGTCCAGCCTGAACTTCCCTGACACACCTTCATTCCATTTCCTTGTGTTCTCTCATACTGACTAGATTTCTTGTTTTGGTACTAGTCAGAATTTTAATATTCTGATATTTACACCGGAAGAAGGGAAGGCAGACAGTTTTATGGCTAGAAACATAAAAAAGAGCCTTAGGGATTTGAAAAGAACCTTGTCTCTTCAGCTCAGTCCTTAGTGAAAGAAAGACCTTTCAGGGAGTGGCCATACTAAAATACTACTGACACACATTTTGTTTACAGCAAAATTCTCAGCCCAGTGGATCCAAATAATCTGGTGCTCAAATTAGTCCCTACATCTTTGGCTACTGCTACAAGTGTAGCAGTTACAAGTTCCATGGAAGAATTCTTCTTTTTCTCACCACTAGGACTATAGATAAGCACAAAGGCAACAGGAGCCTGTGGAGAGGTTCTAAAAACCACAGGAGGTCACTACCTGGAATCAATCTCCTCTGAGATTGTTTCAGCAAGAGCAAACATCTTCAGCTAGTCTAAACATGTGTAGATCTAATGAAAGGACAAAAGATACACTATAACTTCAATTAAATCTTTGTATAAAATAGTGTATATTTTGATGTCTACAGAACATTTCACAGAAATCCCACAATATCCTGAAGGTATTTAAAGTTTTAATTAGTCAGTTGAAGAGTGTACAGCCACCTAAGCTTTTGGCACTTTTTACATACTAGCAAAATAAACAGCATTCAGCACACAATCATTTCCAAAGAGAAGGCTTTCTGATAAAAGGGTTTCTTCATCAAAAGAAGCTGTCATGACTCCAGGATGTTATTAAGCACTTCGAGGGTTCAAGATGCAAGATTATCTTGAGTACTCATCTGTCAATAAAGGTTCTATTACGTCGATTCTCTCAGCGTATTTTCAATACTGTTTATCAACTGTGATCATATTGACAAATACAGTTTCAAAGGCCTGGAACTGCCCTGAGGAATTTCAATCACCCCAAAAAGATACTTAGAACTATTAAAAAAAAGATGTTTTAGGCAATTCAGTCTAGTGAAGTGCTTCAATATGCCTAGCAAGTTGACAAGTAATGATTTTTCCACAATAATCCCTTTGGAGTCCTCCATACCTGATCAGAGACAAGGTTTTCTTGGAGGACAGAGGGGGACAACTAAGCTGCTTCTGCCACCTCCTGCTTGTACAGTTAGCAGTGCACAGCTTAATGCTGACATAAGAAAGCCACTGCAAGACTAGAAAGTCACTCATTGTTTACTGAACATCTTGGTGGTAGCTTCAACTGAGGTTTTTCAAGACCTTTTTTGCTGTGTTCTCTCATTACCAAAAATGCTGATCCGTCCAGCTTCCCGGCAATGACCCACGATCTTGTAACCACCAACTATGATTACTGCTACTTCCTTCTAGCAGAACTCTTCGAGAAAAGCTTATCAGTTTGCTGCAGCTGGCTCAGAAGGTACAGCTGGCTGCCCTCTCCTCTGTCCACACCCTGTATTATTCATGATGTATGTGTCAGCATATGGTTCATGGGAACTTCTCTTTAAAAAACTCACTGAGACTTACAACATTGAGCTTTCCCCCTTCACTCTTTGTCTCTGCATATCTGCACTCTAGATTCCTAACACATGACCTTTGTTTTACCTGTACTCATGTGACCTAAAAACTTAAAGAAGTTTCTTAATCCATTTTTCAGTATTTTTACAGGCAGTTAGAACAACTGCATTGATAGAGTAAAAGGTTTTGCTACCCCTTCCCCCGTTCTTCATGCTTTGCACCTCAAGAAGCATTACTTGCCCTAGCAATTCTATAAAATACTGGCTCATAAACTGGAAGACTCAAAGAGTCTCCAGGCACTGCCCAGCTAAGTTACATGAAAGACATTCCCCATCAGATCAGGGAAGACAGCAAAGAGAAGCCTTGTCTAGCAGGGTAAGTGAATGTGGCAAAAAAGAGTTCAGGTCTCTAAAGGATGGAGACAAACATGGCAAGGTGGCTGTGGGAAGGAAAACAAGGGTAGGAGGGCTGATTGGTCAACTATAACCTAGTTCTGTATCTGGTCCCCTGCCCTGGGAACCAGAGATGCGGTTTCAGTTAAATAGCAAAAGGCAACTTCTCTTTTCATCTTCCTTTTTTTCTCCCCTCCCACCACTCTCAAAACACAGCATAATGCATGTGTAAGACAGTAAGATGCCACGTCAGGTTTAAAAAAAAAACAAAAACCTGAAAAAAAAAAGGCTGTGTCAAGTCACGTTTTACATCCAAAAGTTACAAGGTAACTGCTCAGTGTTTTTTCACAAACTCATCTGTTCATATTTTCATTCTGAAAATTTGGAATGCTTTTCTACATAAGTTTTATCAGTATTGGAAAGAATATTACATGCAAAAATATTATTTAGGATTACTTCCATTTTCTCAAACCTTGGGTTTTCTCGTATCATTTATAGTTAGTCCAAAAAAAAACTTTTTTACTTCTCAGTTTATAAATAAATAGTTAAGGCTATGAAAATTCACATCCTTTGCACCAAAACAGTAATTCTGAGTGTGAAGTGCAGCACATATGAAGTAAGAGAGGACAAAGAGAGCTAAGTTAAGTAGCAGCCATCTACCTACCTCCTCTCTACTTCAATTGTTTGTGATTGTGTGATACCTTGAAGTGCTGCTTTCAATGGATTTAGAATGGATTCTCAGGAAACATAAATGATGCTGTAAACAAGAGCTTAACAGATAACCTCATGAAATACAACTCAAACTGTAAAAGCATTAAGAACAGTTAGTAGAGCCAGCCAATAGAACCTGGGGAATCACGATTAATTTACACAAGTTCTACCTCTTATGCTGGTTGGACTCATCATCTGCACTTGTGCTCTGGCAACTTGTTACTGAGCTTAGACCAGATAGATATGCTTGAGAGGTGCAGTACTTTAACTCTTCACAGACACAGATTGAACACCACCCAGTCCCAAATACTAAATTCTTCAGCCAGCACCAATCCATTCTATAAAAGTATCACTGCCATGTTCCAGAAATTGTATTATTCTCCAGTAAGTCGGTTACCTGAGAACTCCTGATCCCCTCCTCAATGTTCTTCTGAATACACACAAAAAATCTAGTACCTTATAAAGAGATCTGAACTTCTTACTCCAAAAAGAGCATTCCAAACCTTGCGATAGGAAAAAGAATTTTAAAAATGGTTATATTGAATAGATCCTTCAATTAATGAGATATCTGTGAATTAACTAAATTTTCAGCATTCACTGTCAGCAGGATTAATACTATGGCAAGTAATCTGCAAACCTTGTTTTAGCAAGAGTATCCTTGCCCAAAGAATTAACAGCTTCACAATGCACAGTGATCTCTGCCAGAGCTATGACAGATCTTCACTATTTACCTTCACAAATTTGTCAGGAAGAAGGGATTACAGACTCACTTTAAGTTCTGTATGTAAAGTTACAAACTGCAGTTCCTCCCTCAGATCTCAGGAGGATTAGAGTTGCACATTTAGTAGGAAGTTATGTTCCAGAACATTCCCTGAAAAACCCCAACACCCCACAAAACAAAACCGAACCAAACCCAACCAAACAAAAAACCCCAGGACTCATGACTGAACAGTTTCTTTTTTGACTTGCATCAAAGACTGTAAGGTAAGAAGTGCTGAAGCTTACCTGGACAGAGGAGAAAAAACCAAAACAGCTGATTTAGAAACAGGCTTCTCCTCAGCATAGACAAAACTACCATAGTCAGTGTCTACCAATGCTAAGACAAGAACATCACCTATTAGGCAGCTCTTCAGAACAAAGGTAACACCTTGATTTTTGCATTCCCTCTGATGAAATGTGAGATCACATCTGAGACCAAACAAGTCAAAATTCCCATCCCAGATACAGGTAAAGGCATTTTGAAATTCTGCCTCCACAGACCTAGTCTGCCAAAGCAGCTGGAGCAATGCCAGCTGCCCAGCTCTACAGCTAGCATTCCTCCCATACAGGTAATGTTTTATCTTCATCTTCTAAGCAACTGTTTGTACTCTGCATGTTAAGTCTGTGATGGGACAAGGCAGTTTATACAAAGATAAATGAAGTCTAGGCTAAAGCCAGAATTACCTAGATAATTTGCCAAACCTAGGACTCTTATGTACAGAGCTTGAGGATTTCTGCTTGAAGCTCTTGAAGGGGAATCAATCTTATCAGCAGCCATTTAAAGAGACAAACCTACTCTCCCCGAGTACAAGAACAACCCCAGAGATCAGTATTAAAAGCTGTTGAAAACCAACATATTCTGATCAACAGTGTCTCCTGATAAAGCTTTCTCCCATCACGAACAAAAAACCTTCACTGTTCTAAGAAGATACTGAAGACTCAGCAATACTTCTAAGGCATAGGCAAAAAGAAACCAAAACAAACCAAAAAAACCCCAAATAACCAACCAAAAAAAAGAGACCAAAACAAACAAAAGCTATTTTGGGCTAACAAGGATGTTTACCAGAGAAATTTTGAAGTATTATTTTACCTGGAGCTGTCCTACCAAATTCACCGTTTCACTTCTGGCACGTATCACTGTAAAGATTATGCCTGTCACCTCCTCTAACCTACCTGAGGCAGACAGCTGCTCTAGAAATAGTTACAGTCCTTACTACTGCTTATCTGGAAGCTACTGAACTCTTTGCCCCACAGGTGATTGACATTAAACCAACCACTGCAGGAGAGAAAAAAGACACAACTTTGAACTGTCCCTGCAGAAGACTGAGTGCTTGCTTCTAAATGCACTGGAGAGCGAAGTTACTGCAGAATTTACTGCTGCATTAACTAAGAATGCTAAGTCAGTTTATGGGCATCAGCTAAACCAGCACAAACAGTACCAAATTAGGAACTGTTCTACACACACCTGCAAAACCTTTTCTGTCTGCACTCTGAACTGGTTTTCCAGTTAAGGGTTATTCTGACCTGCTATTTGTCAGGCTAAGACAGTTGATAAATTGTGTCTATCGTATTCCAGATTATTTTGAAACCTGCTGGTTTTATACTAGACTGCATGAATTGACAGCAGCACATTTTCACTTCACAGTAATACAGGCAGTTTACCTTCTGTACCTCCCCTTTACATAACCTATATTTACCCAGTTTTGTTTCCTGTGTTCCCATGCTTTCTCTGCATTGCTCCTGCACCATTGCCAGTATAAAAGTCCTCAGCCTGATACTGAAAATATTTTAGCTATAATTCCATCTACCTTTTAAAATATGCAACAATTTCCTATCAGGATCTGAATCCAAGAGTTCTTCAATTTATGCCTATTTATATTGAAGGCACTGGAGTAAAATACCATCCATTCAATGACATAAAGAACCAAAGACCATAAAGCAGAAAAATCCAATGAGTAGCATTTTTTTTGTTGTTTTCACATCTGAAGGAATTAGTATAGTCTGTGTTCTAGTAAAACAACCTTTATACCTTAAGATCCTTTACTGATCAAGAATTATCTCATCCCATTGCTCTAGTGGTAGTTTAACTAATGGAGGTGTTTGCCTTAGCCCTATTTTCATGTATGAAATTACAAATGAATCAGGGAAAAACAACATTTTATTTCTGGACATCTTTAAACACTGCAAGAAACCTTCAGCTGAATTCCAACTATGCTTTTAAGTATTACTATGGATGTGCAGACTGAAGACGTCTGAATCACCAGCCACATCTGATGGACCTAAGGTATCTGCTTCAGATAATGCCAGTTGAAACACTATTTTTTATAGCAATGAAGGGCTTGAAATAAAATGGCTAGAGAAAAAAATGAGGGGAGGCTGCCAAAAATAATACTATAAAGGGTTATTTAGAACATTTCTGGCTATGAATGTTTAACACTCACATTATCTGCTAATTAATGCAAACTCCCTTTTGCATAAGCAACTATCCGAGCTAACAGGACTGCTATTGTTTGCCTGCACACCTATCTAGTAAATGTTACCTTTAATCATTTGCCAGACTGTAGTTCCATGCCTCCACAGCAATCAAAGCTTGCTGTTGTAGTCTGCCTAAAGCCAGCCTTTTCCAAAAAAATTAGCGTCTGTAATCTTGATATAAAAACTATGGCACAGTGCAAAATGTGTGTATACTCATTTTTCAACCAATACAGATGCTGTGTGCATCACAAGACAGAAAAAGAAAGAAAATCTCTAGCCAATGGTACAAAGCAAGTCTTCCTGCATCCTGAGAAGACCATTTTTTGTGCTTATAACCACTCAAGGTTTTTCCAGTGGTATTTCAACAAGCTGACTGCAATCATGTTGTTAAATTCAAACCCCAATTAAACACAGCAATCTTTAAAAAATTATTGCAGAAACAACACTCTAGTTTCTTTCCCCATTATATGTCTGTTAAATCTAAGTGTCTTGGCTTGACACTTTGTTCTCTGTACTCGGTCTCAAATACAAGTCATTAAAATAGAGATCAATTTTTTAATCCAAGTCTTCTAGGATGGAGCTGACCCTTCTGTTCTGAAGCTATTACAGCAGTTATCACGCTGAGATAAATCTTTTACCAGAGCAGAACAGGACAACTCACTTTTCCAAAACCTTCACTTTTCACATTAAGTTCAAATGGAAAGTTTTCCACCCTCCCTATTTTCCAAAGTAACCAAGATCCACTATGTAGTTTTTAGACTATGGTTTTGACAGGTAGATTATTCATTGAGGTAATCACCAATTAAGCTTTTTATTTAAGTACATCCTAGAATTATTCACCAAGTCCTTATTAGCTCCTGTCTACCAGCTTCTTACCTTGCTCCCCTGCTTGAACAGGAAGCCCAAAATGGAACGTCCACAGGAAGCCTGCTAAGTCTGCTTCAAGAACAAAACAGCTACCATTTCCCACCTCCGACTTTCAGCATGCATCTAGAAAATCTACAATTCATCCTCATCCTTTCATCAGACTATACACTAATTACAAAAAATTATTAGTGGGAAAATGACACATGCAAAAAAGAAACATGTAGTGGTCCAAAGAAGATTTCCATCTTCCATGTAGTATTTTACCATTTTCTTCTTCCCTGACCCATCATCAGCCACACCTCCTTGTGTTCTGTAACACCTGGTGCCTTGCACCTCACAAATCACCTTTCTAGTTGACCATGTACGTGATTTCAGGGGCTATGACTCCCAGAACAAATAATAAACATTAAATTAACACAAGTACAAAAACCAATTGAGAGCAGCACATTTGTAAGCTTAAAAATAAAAACTTTTACCTCACTTGAAATGCTACTGGCAGCTATATTCCAATTTTCCAGCAGGATCATGCAAGCTGGTTAGCAAAGCAGGAACACTGTATGAACTGCAACTTCATCAATAAATTTCAGAAAGTCATCACTGAGGCACATACTGCTAAATAAAACTCAGGTTTCTAAATTCCAAGCCAACTAGACTTGAAAATTTCAAGATCACTTTCAAAGTTTAGAACCAGAACAAACCATGTCCAAACTACATATTCAAATTTTTATAAAAATTAAGGTTTAACATTTATTTTACATCTAGCTTTCCACATCCATGTGGGGACAAGGAATCAGAATGTACATAACTATAAGCAGTGCAAAAGTGGTGCCAGTGAGAAGTCACAGATGCACAATAAAGTGATAGTACAAGACTAGAGAAAATGAAGCTATGGATGTTAAGAATGGAGACCAAAAAGATTAAACAAGGAAAAATATGAAGGAAGAGGAGAGGAAAGAGGAGAGTTGGATGTTTAATAATGCCCTTGTTGCTGCAAAGATAAACTAATGGCACAAGACAATGTTTCTTGTAGAACAAAAATCCAATAGCAATGAGTCTTTATTCACGTTTAGTCACCTGACATGAAGAAAGTGTCTGTTGCATTAAAATAGTCATCAACGTAAATGGCAGCATGGCTGAACAAGTCCTTTTCAATGGTAACGAACATCCCACATAGTAAAGTCACTTCAACACAGCCTCATGACAATTCCCACATCAAAACAGTACTTTATTTTATAATTTTTTTGCCTCATCATTACCCCCACATTAAGATCTTTCAGTTGTCAAGTGTACAAGGTGAAGAAAAAGGTTCTCAGTCAGCAAACACAGGTGCATCAGGAAGTATCTCCACAACACACCATTTCAGATTGGCTGGGTCCCAAGTCCATCCTTGAACGCTGGGCTCCCAGCACCAAGTGCAGCCCCCTACTACAGCTACACGACTAGGTTAGCTTATTAATTCTGCATCCACCAGGCCGAGCAATGTGCCAACCTGCAACAGACTGAGCATTAGAACTGAAAATGGCAGAAGAGTCACTCTATTGAACTTTACATCATTATTTGATGTTAAACAATGAGGCAAATGCCAACAGTATATACAAAAACCAGCTTTGCTTTTACAAAAGATTTTGTTTCCCATATTGATTAATCCAGGCAGCTAACTCATTGGTTTATGCAACTTTATTGAAGAAAATAAATCAATTACTAGTAGAGCTATTAGTTGATCACTCATCCATTGACAACTTGCATCATTTATTCAGTGCTATATTAAACAGTGTTTTGGAAGACAGATTAACTAATAGCTCCAAGCCTCCTAACAAAATTTAAATGAATTACAAAAATGTTCTTAAACCCTATTTTGGAATACAAGGGATGTTTGACTTCCAATTTCCATTCTCTGTAAAACAAGAACTGGTCATTCCTTTATTGACATGCATAAGATACATCACATTTTCTGTTCTGCTGATGCTATAGATTCAGTACCAATTCTCCAGACACATCAGTTATGAGCAAAAGTATATAATAAAACCTCAGTTCTCTAACACTGGAAGGTTTGGAACAAGATGGATGTTGCTACAGCAATGTTACCTCTTTGATGAGAGAAAACTGAACATCCATCTCCCCTCCCCCCTTCGGGTGGTATCTTCAGTATCTGTTAGAGCAGTGAGGAATGTTTGTTTTTAATCTCATAACCAAGTTAGAATGAAGACATTGGCCACATAATACACATGCTCCATTAAAAAAAATTCTGAATCTTGGGCAATTGTTCTTGTGTAACTACTTTACAGATTCTAAAAGCAGTTATTGTCCAAAGCTGGAAGAACTAAAGTCTTCTCAGATGAGCATGTGCATGAATGGAAGGAGGTAAACAAAAAAATAAAAAAGATGAGGTCTGATAGGGGAGCAGCCGGATAAGAAAATCAAAAAAGGAACAGTAATTTAAAGTTTATTCCAGCTATAATGCAGGTTATTCTGACTTTAAGGTAGCATCACATGGCATACTTCTGAGTCCATTCCCGAGATATTCTGTTGTACCTGCAAACAAGACCAGGAACTGAATTAATGTCAGCACGAAAATGACAATTTCCTAGTTTATGATTAAGTATGATTTTATTCCCATCTCCCTATTCTCTTTACACTGCAAGAAGTCTCCTTCTGTACAAAGACATATTTAAACTGAAAAAACCTCAACAATTCCCTCCCTAGGCCATTTGGGATATTGTCCAGTTTTTAGGAAAAACTTTCAATTCAAGACAAGCAAATTTGCTAGAACTCTGTTGTGAAAAAATAACTGAAAGGGAAGGAACAGAGACTATCAGGGATGGAAGAAACAAGGTGAGTATTTTATTTAAATATTGCTCTTAGGTTAAAATTACAGTCTATCTCATGCCATAAGTAAAGATTATTTGGTTAATAAAATCACTGGATACAAAACGACCCATTTAAAACTTCCCATTTTAATGAAAAACACTAAACATTTCATTGCACTGAATACTCTCTTCCCACACAAATGTACTGCTCAAACTTTTCAAAGGACATTAAAAGACTATTTAAAGTATGCTACATCCACAGGAACTGAGCTGACAATTAGTTTACACTTAACTCCATGCTTGTCAGTAAGAAGTTAATTTTCAACTATATAAGCAGAACATAATCCCCATACATTTCCTAGCATATATGTGGAAGACAGACACTGTTGATTAAAAATAGCTGAAATTTGGATTGTCTGAATTCACCCATGTCTATATATGAGGTCTCTCTACAGAGCATCGCTTTGAACCGAATTCTGACTAAGTCTGGGTAAATACTTACCAAAACAAGTTGACAACCTGGCTCAGAACTCAGTAATTACTCCATACTGCCTTTTTTTTGACCATGCAAGAGTAGTATCTGTGAGAAATAGTGACTAGCCAATACATTACACACTAATCACGGATCAAGCTGTTAAAATTCCAGGTTCAGTAACTGGTGCATCCATTATCTGTTAGTTAATCCAGTGCCTTAGAGCATGCAGCACCCAAGTGCTGACAAATTTCCATGTTGTTAAATGCACCGTAATTTGCAAATATTCTTACCCTACAGCATAGCGTATTTCTCTGTCCACTCTCTTGCTAACCTATTGTACCTAATTGGACAAATATATTTAGCATTAATATATATATAAAACCCTCAACACCTGCTTCATATACTTCTACCTGTGCAAAATGTTAAAAATATGTAAGGAAAATAAAGTCGTTGCAACACAGTTGGGGAAAAAAGTTCTGCAGCCTATTTTCAAGGGGAGAACCAAAATTAAAGGCCAAACTGCTGCTGAATGAAAGCGTTGAAACAACAAAAAGCACCTTTTCTTCATTATGAAGATCTAACTAGATTTATGCACGGTAAGCAAAAAAATGGGCAACATATATACACTTAAAATACTTCCATGCATGTGAGAAAAAGATAAGTCTCCTTCACCCACAACTTCAAAGATGCTAAGCTCCTTTGTTTTTAAATTACGCACTACGAAGAATAGTCACGTCTTTGACACGCAAGTTTTCTCCATCTCAGATTTTCACAAAAGGCTCGCTGCACACAACTGCTGTGTGCCAATGCACTCTTATGAAGTCTGTTAAAATACTAGTCTTGTGCAATTCTGTACTTACTTGTCTCTGTCTGTTTTATAGATACGTGCAATCTCTGGCACTAGTGGGTCATCTGGATTTGGATCACATAACAGTGAACAAATGGATAAGAGAACTGTGAAAAGAAAAAAAGCATTCTCAACAGCGAAACAGGAATGACAACCTTAGAAACAATGGAGCACAGATCTTTACATTAGCACAATGTCGACACAGGAGAGAGCCTAGAAAGTATTTTCCTGATAAACAGACAAAATAAATTCATAACTCACTCTTAAGTAAAAAGTCCAGACTAACTTAAAGATTTATAAGAACTATTTGCCTCCTATTTCCCAGTACTTACAGCTATCAGTATGTACACAAGAACAGCACTGTTGTCCCCTGCACTATGATGTAACGTAGCAGCCAACAAAAGCACATTATGTACTCTTGATGAGCAGCATATCCATGGAATATCTTCAAATTTATGTTTTTAGCTTTTAAATCAGACTGAATTCTTATCTGTTTTACATAAGGTAAGAATATCCTGGTCTGTGCAGATAGAACTACACACATATTGTAAAAAACTCGAAAAGCAACACTGTTGTAGGCAACTAGGAGGACTTAATCTTCTACTCTCACAGAAGCTTTAGAAGAAAATAGCAAAGCATTAAAATATACGGGATCCACATTCAGATCACAAACTGACTGTTTGGACAGACAGGAATTACAAGATCTATAGATAGAAGGGCACTTTGATGGATCTTTTGAAGCCACAGTAACCAGTGGCTTTGAGGCAAAACAATTTGATCATCATGAAAATATTTGAGAATTATCTGTTATTTACTGTAGTAAAATGAGGAAAGCCACAAATCTTCTCTTGCAACACAACATCAATTTATCATGAAGTAGGAGCACTAAACTTAGTTCATGAAGTAATGTAATACAACGCCAGTGCACTGAGGTAGAAAACAACATGGATCAATAGCAGATTTATTCACCTACCACAGATACACCAATATAATTGAGCATGTAATTCCAGACAGACTGAAAAAAGTATGCAAACTTCATTATTAAAACCTCACTTTAAATTAATTTTTTATTTTATATGCAGATGTGTATCTACATGGGCAGCTCCAAACAAGCAGCTTCTCAGCCTTAGCTCAAACGCACCACCACAGGACTATTTCAATCCAAATACTGGCAAATTGTTCTGGGAACAAGCT
Organism: Lichenostomus cassidix; assembly: GCF_008360975.1. Classification (NCBI taxonomy): domain Eukaryota; kingdom Metazoa; phylum Chordata; class Aves; order Passeriformes; family Meliphagidae; genus Lichenostomus; species Lichenostomus cassidix. Next base: position 11,996,093 of record NC_139484.1, on the reverse strand, counting down.
AGCAAACTCTACTAAGAATACCAAAGCAAGTAAGCAGCCAGACAAGGGCTTAAACAGTCACATAGCAGAAAGTGTTACGAAAAAACCAATATATATTAAAAACGCATTATCAAACAGACAAAACACGGGCTTGAATGAGGAAGGGAAGGGAAATCAAAGAGATGGGCAAGAACTTTAAACAATCAAAGCTAAAAACACAGTATTCAACACAAGATGGAAAATTTACTCCTTCACAAAAGTTACCTTTAGAAATAGTTAAAGCAGGAGACCACTGTGATCTTAGAATATCAAGACAAATGCTGCCATTACTGTTAATATTTGGATGATAGATTCTTGTTGTAAATGCAACCTGCAATAAAAAAAACAAAAAAACCAGAGTGCATTTCAGACAATGACTGCACCCCTTCTTCTCAGTCAAGCTATTAGTCAATTCAATTTACTCTAAAAGAAAAGGATTAAGCAGTTAAACTGCATCAAATTCAGGGAAATGCACGCAAGCCACAAGCTCTCAGTCTCCCACTTCCAGGCACTATTTCAAAGAGAGAGAGAGCAAATATGAGGCTTTTAATCCCAGCTGCCTTATCATGACGAAGACACTCAACAGAAGTGCCTGAACCACAGTAACGCTGCTGTTAGAGCTAAGGAACTTAGAACACTGCAGTCACTCCAAGGGTACACTTTCATAGTTACTGAAATTTGGAAGACAAAACTAATGGCAGATAAAGACACCAAAAAAGAGCATATTTTGCAGTTACTGCCAAACTCTTAAAAATCACCCCTTCACTAATTTTAGGCACTTAGCAAGTTAATCCCTATCCACTGTGTCACATTCCTACAGACCAATCCAAACAGCTATACTAATACCTGACAGTCCCCTCAGCAAGAATTCCATTATAGTAACACAAAACTAATGAGATTCCTATCAATTAACAAAATCCGAAATGAACCCAAATATTTCAAGACATTCAGAATTCACATACATGGATTTGCTCATAAAGTATATACTAACACCCCCATTCCTGTGGCAGCCAGAATGGAACCCAGATATCTAATGCATCGTAAGAATGCCTGAAAAGAAGAGAGAACTTGACAATACTACAATACAGAGGCTGACAATTTCTGTCCTGTACTCAGTTCTTTAAAAAGCACTAATTTCACAAGTGAGACAGCAATACTTACCTTAGGTGGTTTGAATGGGTAGTCTGTGGGAAAGTGAATTGTCAAGAAGAATACACCACCCTGATATGGACTGTCGTTCTGTCAAAGCAAACAAATAGTTCTCCTATAATCATCTTTAGGATTAAATATCACTGAAGATCTTGTTTTTAAATAAATAAAAGGAGAGGAAATTGGTTTAAACAACCAAAATGTTTAACCCACCAATACAAGTGAGACACAATTAAAATTCAATTCTTACTTCTTAAGGTAAGTAATACAGAACACATACACAAAACTTTCCATGTGGACCTCTTCAAGCTAATGCATCATAAAACTCAGCTTCTCTGACAGTCCACTCAGGTACAATACTTGGTAAAAGCATTCAAATGCTTCTGAGATAGCTCCAAAAAGTAATGCTAACAGAGTGGGGAGTCTCATCAGATTCAAAACCCTCTAGTTCTGTGTTTGGAGCTTTTTTTGTTACAACCACCCAAGTTTAGAGCGGCCACAGACTCCCATTCCCTCCTAAATTCTGTCCTTGGCTTCAGCCCTGCAGAAAACCTATGAATCTGGATCCTTGTTCCTTGAAAAAAACCCCAAAAAGATCCCAACAAAATAAACCCAACCGCCTATCCTACAGCACCACTAAACAAACAAAAAAATAATCGTAATTCAAGTGAATTTTTCCTCTCTTTCTCTACTAGAAATTCACTCTAATCTAGTGTGAGGGAGTATTTTACATTTCCCTGTTTCAAAGAAAGAATTACTGGGATAATTCATTCAGGTTTCAACTGCAGGCAGTAAAGTAACATGTGGAAGTAAAAAAGATGATAGTAAGCAGAAGAAAAAAATGGAGTGACCAAATAGGGATTGTGTAAGTGACTAGTTACAAGGAAGAAGTAAAAGGTTTTTACTCAAAATTACAACTAAATTTCTAAAGAAGAGCTAGTAATTTCATTGTTTAACCTGAAAAATACTTTTGCTTTTAATTCTGGACTCACAGCTAGGGAAAATTAATTTGAAGTATAAATAGGACACTTCCGTATTATTTGTAAATTGATTTCTCATATTAATTTCAAAAATGTTTCACCAATGTAAGGAAATAAGTACGTATTAATTAAATACCAGAAAATGAGAATCTGCAACAGAAGACAGAGGACTCAAACCCTCAATATATAGGTTATACTCTATCCTATCTCTCATAAAACCTAGTGATCAAGATAGAACCTCTTGTATTTAGTCAATAGATACCATATGAGGCCTTGAGGAGCCAAAAAATACCAACCCAACATATTCTGGGGATACATTTTAGCAATTAAAGAAACTCCTCTTAGAATGTGTTAAACCAATGCAACCTCTCATACACTTAAGAAAATCACAGTATCCTACTGCAGAGGTGGAAGACCAAAGGATTGGTTGTACAGTCCCTGTCTGTTAATAAAGGCAGCACCACAGCAGCAGCTGAACTACTAACACCACACTTCTGACACACCTCTGTCAGGATACTGCCCAATCTGGAAACAGGAACACAGACCTTTTGACACCACAAAAGCCACATGGGGAAAAAAGGAGCTGTGCATTATTACATCAGAAGGGAAAACTAAAAATTATATTCCAAATTTAAATTCAACCAATGCCCTATATCTTGTGACCATGCAGACACCAGCCACATAGAATCATCACACCCAGTGCAGCATACAACACTCCCTGCCACTTAAGCATGAATACAACTATTGAACAATTCTGTCTTTTTGAGATACCTGCTTACAGTCAATAAGGACAAGAGACTTTGGGATGAAGAGATATTTTTTCAGTCCAGCAAACTTCTAATAGCCATCTCCTAATAATACACTTGTAGCTATATATAAAGCCAGGGCCATTGAGCATCACTGATATTTAATTCCCACTTTGTAGCCTCACCAAAGGCTTGTCTTCACAAGGTACAGAAGGCTTTGTTTTTCACATACAGATAGATAATCAGCCCTAACAACTCCAGATGTGAAGTGCTTCCAGGTTATATTTTCAAAAAAAGCAAACATTTGGCTTTCTTAATGAGGAGGAAGTCACATTCAGGTTTCTGATGCTTACTGAATATTTAACACTGACTTTTTTCCTCCAGTCATAACTGAAACCTCACAGTTGAATGATTTTTCTCCCTTCTATTCTTTAATTATTCAAGATCTCAGCATCACAACATCAGACCAAACAAGGATTCCCTCATAAGAGCCACACAAAAACATCCCAACTAATTCCTGACATTAGTACCACCTCCTAGTACAAAGTTCATGCTAGATTCAAACTTCAGAAAAAGTTAAAGCAAACCAAGTTTCTAGATATTAAGTGATAAGACCTTACATTGCTCTTGAGATCATTTCAGCTGAAATACATGTCCCTTATAAAAACCCTGCAACAACAAAATAACTGGTGGAGTTTTTTCCCTCCCTCATTTTCTTCTACTGTAATGAGAACCTCTAGAACCTAAGTCAGACAAGGGGAGTTAACAAAAGTAAACCAAAAACCCCAGAGTTCTCTCCTCAGTAGGAACTACTTATTTAATATTACATCACAAGAATCAGAATACTTACAGGTCCCATAATTGTGGCTTGCCAATGAAACACTACAAAAGAAAAACTCCGCATTATTATCTAGGCATGATATGCTTTGAGTCAGCAGAGCAAAACATAAAACTTAGAGTTACTTACTGTCATCTCCAACGGGACCTGCCGAACACTGTGCTGGAGGATCACGGGCTAAGTCACTAAGTTCCTTTAAGAAAACAAACACACAAAAAACGCAGTAATTTTCACTTCATGTCTAGTAAAAACCTTAAACAGTTTTTCCATATACACAGAAGAATGTGCAACTAACAACTGTAAGAACCACTAGATCAGTATCAAAAATGTCACCAACACCAGCTATGAAGGAGGGAAACAGCTACAATAACTACACTTTTCCAAATACATGTATGTCACTACTGTGAAAACATTCCTGCTGAAGGAAGAAGCAGGACACAAAGCCTTAAGCTGGCAAAGTCTAACCACTTTTTGATAAAGATTTTCAGGGACTCAGTCTTAGCTAGAGAAGCCTGAAGTGGAAGGAGAGAACACTGTTGATGAGTCTTCACAAAACAGGAAGCACTATGGATGTAACACCTGACATTAGAACTCAGAACAGAAAAACATCCCACAGAAACTTGGTCTCACTTTACCACTACCTGCAGCAGGGATATATATCTTGCAAAAATCAAAACAGGAAAATTCAAGAGGCTGACAAGTGCTGTAATCAGGCAAACTATCTGTACTTTTTATTTTAAACTTTACATTTAAGACAATTATGCCTCGAAAATTAAAAATTACTGAGCTGCAGAAACAGTTCACTCCTTCCCCCCACCCCATTACAGAGGAATGGCAACAGAAACTTCAGATGGAGGATTTCTTGTGCAGTAACAATACTGCTGTGACAAAACAAAGACGCTCTGCACGGAATTGTTTTAACGCTCCACAAATCACTTGTTTGGACAGTGTCCAAAAATTAAAATTAAATTTACACTTTCAGTTGAAGCATGTAACAACCACCTTCTTTCTCCCCTGCTCTCCCTTGAATCTAAAAAGGGTTTCAAGAACTTCTATAAATAAATCTGCACTTGTCAAGGTATCTAGAAGTCATGAGAAAAGGCAAAATATTCAGCCCCTCTTCCATGTATTAACAGTTTCACACAAGTTTTTTTGTCTGCAAGTCTATATAAGCCTTGTATATAAGCCATTATTATACAATAATATATATATTATATATTATAGAAGTCATTAAACCAAGAACTTTGTCAGATATTTAAGAAACCCAGGCATACCTATAATGCTGGAAACATATGCATATTTGGACCAGACAGCTAACTCTTGCCTGGGAAGATCGTAATGTACATCCTTGAAGTTGCACAAATTCTGCACTTCACAAAAATGTACTAAGTCAACACAAAATGGAAAAAACCCAACTACTTGTTCCTTGTAACACAAACACCTTGTTCTTTGACGAAATGATAGCTCCTGCAAACACAGAAAGAGTGACACCACTTCAGCATGTGCAAGTTTATACACTAAAAGAAACCTCAATCACAAACAACACCCCCATACCAAACAACAAAACTACATCACCCAAAGCCCACACCAATCTCCTTCCCTCTAAACACTGAGAAAATTTAGTCCCAGATTTCCCCTCCATACATGTTAATTCTGATGAACTTTCCAATTATTAAGACTTCAGTTTTGCATTGGCATCAGACTGTTTTGCAAAATGAAACTGCATCAGTTTTGATAAGCAATGACACAAAGTTAAAACACAGTACAGCTCATTTCACTGCTGCTGTTTGTAGAAGTGTGGGCAACAGCTCTTTCCAGATCACAGTAAATGCATTTAGAATGCATTTTGCTACACTCTCCAGCTATTACTGGGGTGCCCTGTGATAGGGCACACTTATTTGTGTCATTTAATATCACTTATTAAGTCCATATGTTGTTCACCACCCTCCAGAAAATTTTTCTAAGTTAGATTTATGTTATCTACGTAAAGGCAAACAATAAATGTGAAAGAAGCTTCTGATAGAAAGGGTTTTTTAAAATTTTCAGGGATTTTTTTTTTCCATTTAACAAATACAGCAGTTTTGATAGTCAGGCTTATTTCTCATCAAAATATGTTTTCCAGTTCCAAGAATGATCAATCATTTCCAAAATCTGAGACGAAAAGAGACATCACATCCCTTAAAGTAAGCTGTAGCAATTGAACAAGCAGAAAAACACAAATGTTATTCTTTTAATGCAGTTGTATGGTTATTACCAGATTGATTTAATAGTGGAACTACATTTAGATCCTGTTTTTTTAAAAAAAAAAATCACAAGGACAAAAAACTATGAAAATACTCTTTATGCCATTTATGAAAATTATAAAATGGAGTAGCATGAAGACAAGGATGAGAAAAGATCTGCAAAAAGTAGACTGTCAGAGATACGTGCACTAGGGAGCTCTTCAAAAGGTACTACTATTTTCAGAGAAACAAGAATTCAGTAGTCAAGATAAAATTAGGTATTTTACGACAGTAGGAAAATTAGTAATTCAAGCCCAGTAATTCAACCAGGAAAAGTAATTGCAGATGTAAGACATGTATCAAATTTAGTAAGTTCCAGTGAAACATTTGAACAAAAACCCCTTTGGTAACACAAAGAATAATTTAAAAGCTGAAACAAATGAGTTTCAATGTTCCAGACTACAGTCATTTCAAAATGTGTGTCTATACAAAGTTTCTCCTTTTAACTACTTGAACTGTCCGAGATAAACAAGAAGTGACCTTCATTAGTGAAAGGACTGAAGTTTTGTCTGTTTTTGTCTGGTCCAAAACACTTCAGTAAAAAAACCCACCTAACTGTACTAATCAAAACAGTTCAATATACAGATAATTCTGGGAACAAATGATACACCAGCTGGCATTTCACCCACAGAGCAAGTAATTCACCCATTAAATTTGGAAAAAATAAGCTGAGCTGGCACATGCTCCTATATTCGCTTCTCTGGAGTACCTTGGCCAGCAAAGTTTGTAGTAAAGCCGTTTGCTCCAGCAGAGTGTGAAGGGCTGTGGAAGAACTTGGGCAAACATGTAGCAAAGCCTGGTTCACAGTAACACCAGATCTACTTCAGCTCCCGGTTGAGTGAGTGACACTTTGCATCTACACAAAGAGGGCAGGGAGGCTTTTTGCTTTTTGGAGGGGAGTGGAAAGTTCTGAATAACTTTAAAATGCACCTCCTACTGAAAGCTACAACTCTACTGAATCCAACAAGCAAACTGGAATAACTGGAAACTGAACAAGCAGAGGCACGTGGGCTGTGAGATCTGCAGCACAGTTGAAGCATTTTGTTCAAGGAAAGGAAGGAGCTTTTTTTTTTTTTCTTAAAGCCTCCCACTCAGCAATATAAATACAAACCTACTTTCCTCCTCAGCTTAGCAATCAGGAGTAACAATTCTATAACAAATAAATATTTAATCAGTAGTATTTCTACATGTAAGAGCTTTCTGCTTCTCATATTCTTTCTACTGCCATACCTACTTCTCCAACTTTGGTCCTTTTTGTTAACACAGTTTCAGTAATGCTTCCCCTTCCTCAAGGGGTATTAAGCTACATCCCCAATTTCCTTAAAAATCCCCAAAGCAGAACCCACATTTTCCTGGGGTCAGTTGTTACAGTTTTTCCACTTCAGAGGCGGCTTAAAAAAAAAACCACCCCAAAATAAAACTCCCAAGGAGCAAATGTGAAAGACAACACAAACAATAACCCAAATTTTGTGAGGAGTGCCATATTATGCACCTATCGGAAAGGATTAGTCTTGAATTACAACTGTGACCAGCAGGCTCTGTCACTGCCAGAGGTTTCCGGTGCAGCTCCAGCATGTCACCATTTCTGTGTTCCAGTTTCCAAATATAAAATTGTGATAGTTCCTACCTCTCCACAAGGATGATTAGTCACTCAGCATTTTACAGATTTGAACACTGTTAGAGCAAGCACCAATGCTGCTGTTAGAGGACAACAGTAGAGCAATGTAACTCAGAAAAGGAGTAATACATGCAGTACCATTTGCAGCAGAATTTTGGAAAACAGAGGTAACTAGAATTAGAGCAGCACTAGCCATCACTGCAACACTCAGATCGGCTCTAACACAACTGCAGCAACATTGTCTTCTGCTAGTTTCACATTAACTTTTTAGCAAGATTCTGTTTCACTGGTGAAACAGCGCCATTTTTTATCTCCTTGCTTCTCTTTCACTATACATTTATCAGAAAGCTAACAAACCAGTACTTTCCAGAAAAAAAGGCTTAAAAAAAAGCTAACTAACCTGCTTGCTTGGCATCAATATAATCATAACATAGAAAATATGGCTTATGCTTCAAGTGAGGATTCAAAACTTTGACATGTGAGTGTGAATGCAGGACTGTGATCCTATAATAAACCAGAAGTGTCTTTCTTTTCTTGACAGAAAAGCTGCTAAAAAAATTCCTCAAATAACTCCCCTCTACCAGCTATTTAAAATATTACAGAAGCCACTTAAAGAATGAAGAAGCTTTAAAGAATGACAAAGGATATCTCAACCAAGTATGTATGAGCAGGAAAACAGCAATTTTCAGGTACCAGAAAATTCTGTAAGAAATGACAGCTTGGTGCCTATCCAAGCTGCCTTCTTGCAAGGTACCAAATCATGCAGCATCTGCACCAGCTTCTTTTCTACCCATTTGTCAGATTCCATACTTCCTGTGGCACTGCTAAATTTTTTTAGTTTAAGCTAGAAATAGCCAGGCCTTGCTTTTAATGATAGTAACAGCTGACTTAAACAGAGTGACAGAAGATAGCTCCCCCCAGAATGACTGAAGACTGTCCTCCACAGGCCTTAACTCACAGTTACCTTTAATACTGGTTCTTAATACTTTGTTAAAATCATATATTAAAATGAAATCTTAATAATTTGTTAAAGTCATATATTGCAGCTTTCTGGTTTGTCACCAAGAAAGTATGGAGGGGTTAATTCACTTTACATTTCCAGAAAATAACTTGTTCTACTTCAGAGGGCATGAAAGGTGATATGCAGTTAAATCAGAAGTTTAAAAAAAAACCAAACCAAATCACAAAGCAAAAACAACCCACAACACACACACACACACCCCCTCCCACAAAAAACAATCCAACCAAAAAAGGGTAAAGACAAAAAAGAACATTTAGGCCAATCAAAAAAATCAACATTTATTAACTTGGCTGCTTGTCTGATGATGCGTCAAACAGGATATTTCATACTCTAGGCATCCAAAAATTCATCACTGCATTAGTCTTACTCATTAGCTCACAGCTGAAAACAGCTTTAAAAAAGAAGGACGGATTGGAAGCAGCTATAAAGGGAGGGGAAGAACATTTAAGCCTGTTTGAAGATTAAGAAGTGTCAAGCAGCAAAGAACTACTGCCTCATCCCACACACCTGCATTTGAAACGTTCATTTCAGCATGGAAATTAATTACACCTGGAAGCAGAAAATAACAGTTTGACAGGACACTGAACGTGGATTTCCAAACTGAGTTAGCAATGGCATAACAGACATCACAAAACCAATGTAACCAGCAAAAAATTATCAGTGTCAAACAAGCTGGCCTTTTGGCTAACAATAAATAGATAAAGCAATGTGTAATGGCAGTGCAAGATACAGAAAGATGTAGGTTCCTCTCGATTAAATAAGGACATTAGAGCTAGTATGGAGAGAAAATACATGAAAAGCAGTCACAGAAAACAGCAAGGACAAACAGCACAGAAAGGTTTTTAAGAAACCCAAAACACAGCTAGGAATGTAACAGTTGTGATTCTTCCTATTTTGACTATTCTGCTCTTATTTTTCATGGTTCTCCCTTCAGTCCTCAGTACTGACTTCTTCAGGCTACATCCCATATATTGTTTGCACAATGTCTAGCCACAATACCATCGTGGTATAATAAAAGACAAACAGAAATAGTCATGTTTTAAGCCTTGCACTCAAGGAAGGAAATGCCACACTGCTGTGCAACTGTGATTAAGTCACTAGGTATACCTGGACTGTGATACAAACTACTCAGGTGACTACCTACTATCTCTTCAAAGAACCTACCTTTCAGTACACAAGCTATTTGTGAATGAGAGTATTGTCCACAGCTCTTCTCATCTGTTCTGAAATCTGGAAAGTGTACAATGCAGCTAATGATTTTCGGGAAATTTCAGAGTTACTGCAACTAAAATGGCTCTCTATTTATTCCAGTGTTTTGCAGAGCAGTTGGACAGATCCAACTGGAAAAGGAATGCAGTTATAGACTTTGTTTTCCCGGTCACTCCCTAAAGGCACTCAGAACAAACTTTAAAAGAGAGGTGGCAACGACACACCTGTAGCTGCGCTTTGAATTCAAAAGGATGGTTTGTTTCTCCCAAAGTAACCAAAACCACAGAAGCCGTCTTACTCAAGATGAAGAAAATTTGACTGCTTTACACACATAAATTCTGAGGTATTATAATACGCTGAAAACAGCAGAGCTTATTAAAACATTCTTATGCTCAGTGTGGAATAGGGACTGTGTACATTGAAGGGGAAAGTGAGAAGTGAAGCACTGGTTAACTACCAAGCCATTCAGTGATAGCTGGGTATTTTAATTCTGGCATTTCCAAGCTTTTGAATACCAGACACTGAAACTTAGCACACTTTTCCCTTGGGAGCTTTTTTCCCCCCACAAGAATCACAGTGATCTTTGGTTCTGTAGCACAGGACTCAGCAGCCCTCAGAGAAGAGGGCAACTAGTGTAAACAGGCCACACGAGAAACACCAAGATGCACCTCACTACTTGAAACAGAATGACGAAATTCAGTACAGACAAATGCAAACTGATGCAGTTGGAAAGAAGTTTATATTCAAAGTAATCCTCTGAATAAACTCTGGCCTGATGGCTACCTCTCAGAAACGTGATTTGGGCATTGTGCTAGACAGTTCCATACAAATGCTGGCTTCATATTCCTTAGATGCTGATATTTGGCAGCATTGTGCAAGAGCCTCCCAATGTGCCTGCCCTGCAGCTTGTCGAAGGCACAGTAACTTAGAGCAGAACCTCAGCCACCAGCATTTGACACATCAGCCAGAAGTGGCATCTGTACACACTGGGCTCCATGTGACCCAAGACTCCCAGAGTTTGCCAAGACTACACCAAAACAACTTTGGAGACTGGTAGTGTAAAGGACAAGTTTTTGTAGAAATGACAAGTGGCCTCAGCAGGGCACATAACATCAGCTGGTCTGCACTTTCTGAATAAAGCTACAAGAATTCTCCATGTTCTCAAAAAAATGAGGATGGTGCAACAGAAAGTTATCAAATTAAGATTCTAACAAGTAACACCATGTCTGTAATCGGCAGGTGAATTCTCTGTTTAGAAGTAGCTTGATATATCATTCTGAAATGTATTAACCTAACAACCTCTGAAAATCACCTCTCCTTCTAAAAAGCTGTCTTGACTTTTACCAATCCACATTTTGTATGAACGCAGAGATGCATGTGAAAGTTATTACAATATAGCATAGGGGTGTATTCTATGAACACAACTATGTGGGACTGACTACACTGCCTTAGCTACAGCATACACAATTACTCTATCATATTATGCTATTTGTGTAACTACCCTTCATAATCATTCTAAGGGCCTGTCTACGGGGTTAGGTACAGCTACACACCAAATCAGCTCACACCAAGACAAAAGTGTAAAAAAACCAAACCAACCACCACCAAAACAAAACACAAAACTATCTGGAGTGCAACTGCTGTTGCCGTTGAGTTTCACCTCAGCTATCTAGAGAATAGCGATGTACAGATGGGTCTTAAAGTTAGGGAAAAAAAAAAAAAGGAAAAAGTTTTTTAAAAAAAAGTTTTAAAAGTTTAAAAGCATCTTTATGAACAGATTGCATCCTGAAGTAGGGGAGTGGAAGGGGGTCATTGCTCATGCAGCAAATTGTAATGCAGAAGATCCTCCTATATTATTCAAGACAAGAAAAAGTTAAAACTAAGGCTAAAAGGAAAAACAAACTTTGCACTTATCTGATTTAAGAGAATCTTCTGGCATTACTACTTATATAGGCCAACAAAGGTTGGAAATACTGCCTTAGAGCAGTGCACTTACATCTATTAGAAACTCAGAAGAGCTCACAGAGGTGACAAACACCTGGCCAATCTAACTCTAGGTTACAGAGAAAGCTCACAGTAAGTTAACTGAGCACTTAATACCATCTTCATGCTTTCCCATCAGGAAAACCTAAAGCACTTCAGCATCTGCACTCAGTTCAGCTTGCAACTCTGGTGTCCAGATGCTTGTGGAAAGGATTAAATGTTGGTTGCCTCCTTTTTCTACTGGGCCATAACATTTGCAAAGCAGTCCACAATCCCCCCATCTTGCTTTCTTAAGACCAGAATAAAAACCCATCACTATTACAGTGGAAAAAACTGCAGGAGATCTTGAAGATGTCTAGTGTATCACATGTCTCAAAGGGATGAGGTTGAGAACAAAGGCTTCCTTTACACAAAAACTTAATACAGAAGTTTACTGTTGGTAAAAATCCCCCTATCTATTTAGCTTTCAGTCCTGAATCCTGCAATGCTCTACTTGGCTCATTTTTCAGTATTAAACCTTGTCGACATCCAAATGTTTTACGAAGAGTTGCCAAAGGCATAAATACCAATTTAAACTTGCAAATATAATTTTAACTGATTTTTTTTTTCAAAGTTTCCCCAACACAACTATCATATTTGATCAGATCAGTGCCCTACAGAAGACCAGTGAAGAGAAACTATTTTTTTAAAATCTTCTGCATTTTCCATTTAGTTTGAGGCATTAAATTTGTATTCTGAAGTTTACAAAACTGTCCAGCATGTGCAACTCAACACAGTTTAAGACTCTTTTCTGATAAAACCAACTTGACAAAAAGCAACCACATTTAAAAAAGCACTACTGACTGCAGTAATACATATACACACACACACACACATTCACACTGTTGCTTTCATTTCTTAATTTTTTTTCTGCATATTATACCATCAGGTTCCTACATCAAATCAATCACAAGAAAAAAATGCACGCCTGTAACTCAGCCTTTCCAAAGTAAACTATAGCATCCTAGCCTAAAACCATCAGCAAAATTCAGTTTATTCTGAGAGATCAGATCTAATGCTGAAGTGCAAGACCACAAGTTCCCATCTGCCAGCTCTGATGCACAGGGGAGCAACCCACACAAGAACACAGGGCAGACAGCTGAAGTGCCCAAACCTTCATATTTGCAACAGAAAGATTTATCAGGGATGATGTATCAATGCCCTAATCTGAACTACACTAAAGTTCAACCCTTTTCCACTCCTCCTTACCAGCTGTCACTTGACATCTCAGAGAAGATTAAGAACCTCCATCCTCTCCCTCCTCCAACAGTTCAACCCAGTGATGCAGAGAACACATCCATAGGTAGGGGATAACACCAGGCTGGAACTGGCCTCCACAAGAACAGAGAGATGCAATTGGCAAGCGGCAGTTCACTGCTCAGTGCCCAACAGCTGCTGCTTACAGCTGTTTGCATCCTTCTCCACTCCCTTACCCATTGACTGTGAGCACAGAGAAAAGCCCCAGAACTGGTTATAGACTGGACACGAAGTTGAAGGGAGCTTGTTCTGTCGAGTTCCACATCAGGCCTTCTGTAGAAGAAACTGATGCTACAAACAATAGCAAAAGCACTGACTTATTTTCAAAACCAGACCTCTAAAAGCTGGAATGATCATGAAGATCTCAAGGGCTGGACAACCTTTTACTCTGTATACATTATCCCACCTAAATCCTTGATATACTGGAGGACTCTTCTTTAAGTATGCAAGAAGTACCCATCTAATTGAATATTGATCTCTGAAGTTCTGTAAATTACTTAAGTGAGATAACAATCCCATTCTCCTCCCACTCCAATGCACACATTTAAAGTTCTATGCTGACTGAGAACTTGTTTCACAAGCACAGTGTTCAATTAACAAGAGAAATCTTTAGTCCAAGCTTTCTAGCTAAGGCAACATCAGTTTTCCTCTCTCATAAAAAAATGACCAATTCTTAAAACACATCCAATACTTTACTAATAGATGCTGGTGTTCAATAAAGAGTACCAAACCTACTCAATTAAGAAACATTATTTTCATTTTAATTATATTAATTTCATTGTAGAAATGTCACGTCTGACTATTTGGAGAAGCTAAATCTTTAACACAAATTTAAGTGATGACAGCTTTCATCTGATGCTAAATATTTTATTCTGATTTTTAAAACACACAAGTTATTTAATTCTAGTGCTTCCCAAATTCCATTACTGCAATATCATGATTTTAGAATCAACCACTGCCTTCTGGCTCAATGTGACTTTTCTAACCACTGAGTGAGATAGTTGTGCTGAATTACCAACCCGAGGCAGGGCTTAGTCTAGCCCTGGATATGCACAACAGTTAAGCTGAAATTACAGTAAAAAAGCCAATTCAATACATAGAGCTTTTGCAAAGGTTTAAAGCATTTCAACTGAGCTTACATCAACTGAATTTCATTAGCTAGCTAATCTTAAATTTCTGAGCCCCTAAACATACAAATCCAGACTTATTTCTGGACAGTCATTCAAAGCATGAGTTGAATCACATAACTTCAAGTTACTCAACTATTTTGAAAAAGCACAGCAAACAAAATCCAAGACGGCCCGCAGAAGTGGCGTGGGTTTTATCCAGAGAAGAAACCTTCATTCCAGTTTTATACAGACTGGTTTTTTAAATTCAAACCAAGTACAAAGAAAAAAAGTAGTTTAAAAATAAAGTAATAAGCAGGCTTTGTAACTCTTCAACTGAATCACCTTCGGTTAAACTAATGCAGATTTCCATGCAGTCCTCATTGATGCACATTACACCCAATCTCTGAAAAATACTGTATTTCCCAGGTTAGCAGTATTTCTTACTATGAACATCTGGAGAAGAGGGGGTTAATGTTGCAATTAATTATACATCTAGGAACAGTGCTGGAGGCCATAGCCTGAGGAAAATAGTTATTCAGTCTCCACTCCACCACTGTCAATGGAAGCCTTCTATCTGTACTTAAGTACCAATAAATGGTTTTGCCACCTTCAGCCTTTAACTTCCAGGATGCCAACTCCACTTAAGATTTTCTAATAAACTATTCCAACATCATGATGCTGGCTTGTGCTATACGCTTAATCAAACGGCCATAAAGCACAGCAGGCACAAGCTTTCTTAAGGATTACACAGACGAGACATTTCATGCATACATCTCCTGTATTAATTCTATTTTTAGCCTATCAAGATCACCACTTAGGCCACTTATATTATATCACTTTAATGGATGTGTATAGCAGTGATGAAATGGATGTGTATCAATGATGCAACATTCGCAAGTTTTCCAAATTTTATGCATTCCTGATTCCCTACTCCTACATAAATGCTTCCCTGCTAGTGGATCATCATCATTTGAAGCGGAAGTGCCAGCGTGCTGCAGCAATTACAGGATGTGTTTTTAGCAGGCACCACTGACACTTCAGACCAAGACAATGTGCCACAGCATGTACCAAGCATTTACATACAAGTTCATCAATCAACACGCATTTCTTGATAATACTGATGGGAAAAAAACTGGGGAAAAATTTCATCCTCATTTCTTCTTTCAAGAAAGAAAACAATTATAAGATGCAGGTTAATGTAATGCCATGGTAAAAGAACTTGCCTGTTATCATAAAACAGCTGCAAAGCAAGCCATATCAAGGATATCGTTTTGCCAACCAAATGTAAGCTGCCCTCAGAGCAGATGGCACAGATGCCATGATGAGCTCCAGCATAACAATAATCTTTCTGGGATTGGCTGTGTACCCAGCAACTACTTCAGTTTGGGGAGCCCTTTATACAGGGTGTTGCAGAAGCAGACAATCCAACACACAAATACTTGTTTGCTTTCATTTTCTAATCAAAAGCAGAATTTGCCAGTTATGTCCCAAGAGTAGTTGTATTCTGAATGTGTAACAGACTTCAGATTAAAGGTACACACACTAACAATCTCCAAGTCTAGTTTACCCAATACAATGAAGAATGTTATTCTGCTTGATATGTCAAGTTCATAAAGAAGGGATAAGCCAAACAGACTGAAAACACCTTCACCGGTACATTCAGGATGTCATCTGCTGCAGGAGACAATGAATTCTAGTCCGACAAGTAACACCGCAACACAAACTAAATCAGCTATGTGTGATTACAATGTTCTGAAGTCCTGGTTTCTCTTTAGCCTGTTCTCATCTGCTGCCAGCAACATACTACAAGGAAGCAGAGAGTCCCAAGGTCTGATCTGTGATCTTACAATTGGAACACAGGGAATCCCAGTTTACCAGCGACAGATTGCCACTCTCTCTGGGCTTTACTGGTTGACAGGATTAAAAGTATATTCACAACCACTCTGTTACAGAACTTGCCCTGCTATTTTTTTATATCAGCCTCAGTCCCAGTAAACATTCATACTGGACAGCTGTATGGGAAAGAAAGTAAAGTGCAAAGAATGGTTTCAGTCTAGAAATAAAGCCTTTCAGGCTTGCAAATACAAAAAGCAAAACTGTAAACTCTATGTGAATTTGGAAGCGCATCTTGTAGTGTGGTGTGATTAAATTTATTAAAAACCCCCAACAAACACACACACCAAAAAAAAAGGCAAAAAGAAAAAACCCTAATTCAACCATCTCCCCAGTCCTAAACTCTTGCACTCGGTAAAGGAAGAACCTTGCTCTTGCTACTGCACAGTGCCATAGAGCATCAGGACCAATACAGGACAAGAGCCTGTACACAACAGGCCAAAACCTTGAAGTCAGAGAGATGACTTCATGGTTCAAGAGTCACGCTGAATCGTTTCCAGGTTCTGGTGACCAGATTACTACATAAGTGGGGGTTTGTGTTGGTTTACATTTGACAATAAATTCTTACCTGCAGCGCCTGAACGTGTTTCATAAGCATGAGTTAATGACAAAGCATACCAGGGAGTATCCTAGCTGTGTTTCAACTCAAGTGATATCATCCACTGATACAGGGAACAAGTTCTGATGGCAGATTGAAAAGGAATTGTTTTGAAATTCTTGCCAGAGCAATGCCATAATTCGAAGACAATCCATTTAGCTAGCTATCCAGAATGGACTTAAAATTTTAGAGGATAACAGTAGTATCCATTCACTAAAAACACTCATTTTGACTAAAATATGACCACAGGCACTGCATGAAAGTAAAGCAAGAGTAATAGGCGGCATGTTTACACATCGTCTACAGAAGGTGTTTTGTGTACCCAAATTCACCGATTTCAGAACACACTGACTTTCTGCCATCTTGGCAGGCTATGAGATGACCAAGAAACTCCTCTGAGCTCTTGAAACACGAAAATGCTCCACGTAGCTCGCGTAGGAAGGAGCACAGACCAACAGCGACTTCCCGGTAACGCCGCTGCGCTCCCATCGCATTTTGCCATTACATCCCAGCAATTCTCAAACCTGCCGAGAAAACCTAAAGCTACCCAGGAGCAACCTCACGCCGGGAGCCTTCTTACCCTGGTTAAGGTTTAATAAAAAACAACCACCACCATCACAAAAAAAAAAAAAAAAAAAAGCCAACAAAACCAAAACTAAAACCAACAAACTTTCATCACCTCGGCATTTTTTCCGAGTTAGCCGCCGCGAAGTTGCTCCACCCGGCTCCGATTGTGCAACGGGGGGGGAGGCGGCGGCGCGCAGCGCGCTCCCGCTGCTGGCGGGGGAAGCGATTCCCGGCCGGGCGATGGATCCCCGGGGGTCCGGAGGGCCCCGGCCCGGCGGACAGGAGCCCGCGGGGCGAGGGCGGCAGGCGGCGGCCGCTCCGTGTGTCCGCGCCGCGATACTGCGGAACGCGAGGATCCCGGAAAGGGCCCGGGCCAGGCGCACCCGCCGCCATCTTACAATGCGGGAGAGAAGTTGCACGGCGGAGGGGATAACCCGGCCGAGCGGCCCGGCCGCTGCCCCGCACAGCGCCGCCATCGCGCCCGAAGCCCCCGGCACACACGGGCCGCCGCCATTCGGGCCGGCCGGCGGCGGAAGGGCAGCGCCAGCTACACCGGGCTGCGCTGACATCCGAGCGGCCCCGGCACTTGCCCCTTCCCGACCCCCCCAGCCCCCGCCCTCAGGAGGGCCCGGGGCCGAGCTCGGGCCCGGAGAGAGCGGCCTCGCCGCCCCAGCCGCGCCGCGGCCCCGCCGGAAGGAGCCGCCGCTTCCCGGCCTCTCCAGCCTCCGCCTCCCCCTCCCCCCGCCCGTCTCCTCCAGGGGAGGGGGGGAGGCCGATGGGGGAAGGGGAAGGAAAAAAACCCCAAAAAATGACAATAAAAGAAGGGCGAAGCGGTAGAGAGGGAGGGGGGGACAGCGGAGGAGGAGGAGCCGCGGCGCTCACTCACCTTGTTGATGCGTTTCAGCGCCATTGTGTGTGTGCGAGTGCCGGGCCCGTCTACGCGCCGCGGTGACTCCGCGCTCCGCTCGGGGGGCCGGGAGGGAGGAGGAGGAGGAGAAGGAGGAGGAGGAGAACGGGGAGGAAGGCGGAGAGGGGGGAGGGGGCAGCCGCTCTTCTCCTTCCTCCGGAAACAGCCGGGGGGGCGCCCGACCGGCCGGCCGCCCGGAGTCCTGCCTGCCTGCGGGCAGCGGGGCCGTGAGGCTGCCGGGGTAGCGCTCCGCCCGCCACCGCCCGTCACGGCCGGGAGAGGGTGCGAGGTGCGGGGAGAGCCGAGAGGCACCGCCCGCCCGGAGGAGAGCGAGAGAGGAAGGGCGAGAGAGCCCCGCGCTGCCGCCGCCGCTGGCCAGGCCCGGACGCCGCGGGAGGGTGGGAGGCGGGGCCGGGCCCGGCACGCCGCCGCCAACGGCTCCAGGGGCGGGGCCGAGCGGGAGAGGCGGGGCCGAGCGGAACGGGCGGGGCAGGCCAAGGAAGGTTCTGGGGCTGCCCGCGGGCGCCGCCGCGTCAGGGCCGCCGTGCCGCTCCTGCTGCCCGCCGGTCGTCGGGGTCGCGGCCGTCCCCGGCGCTCGGCGGCTCCCCGGTGTCGGCGCCGGGCGCTCTCCGCTGCCGGCCGGTCCCGCCCCGCCCGCCTCCCCGCGAAATGGCGGCAGCGGCCGGACCTAGGTTCGCCCGCTGACGCGGCGGCGCGGTGTTCCTCCGCGTGTCAGCTGTGTGTCAGCGCCGCGCAGGGTCACCGCCCGCCCTGCCCGCTAGCCCCAGCGGCAGGAGGGAGCTCGGCCGTACTGGCGCCTGGTGGAACCAGCGCTCCTGCCGCCCTGGCCGGCGAGGCAGCGGCTGGGCACGGAGCGAGGCGGCAGCGCCGGAGCGCTGAGGTTTGCGACGTTCGCCGCGAAGCGAGTGACGAAGCTAAAGCGGTGCTCTTGCCCGGGAAGAGCACAGGCCTGGTGTGAGGGTAACGGGCCTGGACACTTCCTTCTAGTAGCGTATCAGGACACGCAGGGAGACCAAAATAAGTTTCTCAGGATAGGGGAGAAACCATCTGCAAAGGGAAGATATGGTGACGTGGACTGTCAGTACAAGGGCCAGGCTCATCAAAGTGAATCATACAATCGTCGAGGTTGGAAGAGACCTTTACAATGATGAAGTCCAACCATAACGTGGCACTGCTGCTGTAACCCCTAAAACGTATCGCCCAGCGCCAGTTCCTGACACCTCGTAAGCATCTCCTGGAATGGTGACTCTAAGCACCTTCCTGGCAGCCCATTCCAGTGCCCGACCACCCGAACAGTGAGAAAAGGTACTCCAGTTTGAAGCTACCCTGTCTCACCTTGAGCCCATTTCCTCTCCACTCACGGCAGGCTGTCTAAAAGAGACCGACCCCCACCTCACCACAGCCTCCTTTTAGCTAGTTGTAGAGAGAGGTGAGCAATCATTATTATTACAGTGATACCATCTGTGATGCTTCCAGCTCCTTGGAGGCTTTTTATTTTGTGCAGCGTGGGTCAACAGATCACTCTCAGCCAGGTGCTTTTTTCTCACCTGTAATAAATTGTGTAGGTTTATGGACAGTTCTCTACATGGGGAAGGACTCCTATTCCATTTCTGTGAAACAGGAAGAGAAAGATTGCCTGACTGCCCTTCTGCTGTAAGATGGGATCTATTAGAGTGACAAACATGGCATTTGCTCTCCAGGGGGGCTGTCCACATAATTAGCGAAATTCATTGCACCAGACTCAGTTTGCATTCATTATAGTGCTCTAGTGTTAATTGTCTTGCTGCCTAAGATACTAATTATTATTGGCCTGGAGAAGGCAGAATATTCAGGAAAGCTTACTGTGTAACAACATTTTCAGTATGAAGCTTGACTATAGGCAGCAGTGAATTAGGACAGCAATGGGATTTTAAAATAATTTTTCAAAACAGTGCTGTAGTAGGACTGCCATGGTTTTTTTAACATTGATATTTACAGGCTAGAGATAAAACAACGCCTTTTACTTGTAAAGTCCAGTTATCTTTCTATGACTGCCTAAACCAATCCTAGCAACTTCCTTACATAGTCTTCCTTTTCTTCTATTCTTTGAATTGTATTGAACAGCATGTTCAGAAAGTGTAATTCCAAGCTATTTGATTTTCATTCTTATCTTAGTCAAGAATATTGCTGAAGAACATCTTGCTGTTCCTGCTGTTAAACTGCTGCAAATCACCAGTGTGTCTATCTTTCTACCACAGACATCTTCCTCTGCCTTGTGAATTGCTCACAAACTTTCTGAGCTTCATTATTGTTTGTCATCTCAGGAGATTTAGATACTTGGCAGTATTCCAGTTCTACATTTTGTAATTATTGAGATTAATGACCTCTAATATGACTTTATATTAATATTTTTGATCTGAGTTGTGATTCAGATTTTTCTGTATAATGAAAGAAATGAAGAACAGCACAAATATACTGTTAAAGTGTGTCATTTTCCAGCTAATTTAAGACAACAGGAATTGTTAATCTGGTAAATCAAGTTTTGTTACGTGTTAAATTCAAGATCTACTTTAGCATTTGACCCCAAAGAGAACTTAAAATTTATTGGATAGCTCCTGTTTACAGCCATTGCTCAGAAAGAGGTTTGCAAATTTTGAGTTTAGTATACTTGTTTAGGCAAACACTTTATTACACTTGCTCGTCATTTTAAAAAAAACCAATCTGCCAATTTAAATACACTTGAGAAAAACAAAAAAAAAATATGGCTTGGGTAGGAATGAAAAACAAGATGTAGTCATGGTTCTGTGGCCAGTTCTGCAAGTCACAGAACACACTCATGCTTGGAGAACATTATATTTCTCACTCTCATTTCTTTTTCCTCAAATTGTGAGGTAAAAATAATGTATTTTCTCCTCAGTATTCGGAAATAAACCAAATAGATTTTTCACTTCACTAGGAATACTTGGGCCTCAAAATGTGAATACATAGATGTGCCCATGCAGAGAGTTTCTCAGCTTTACCACATGCAGCAGGTATATTCTTTTGCATAGATTCCACGTATGGTAATATAAAATGCAAGAGGCACAGATGATGGTTACTGAATATGGGTGTTGCAACTTATTATGGAACTATTTGTGTTTGCTTCTTTTTAATTTCATTTTTGAAGCTAATCCTCAGAAGTGGCTGAAGAGAAGTATTACCATGTCTAATCCTCCTACAGTAGTGGAGTTGGGTTAGATTTTCAGGGGTTTATTATGCAAAATAGCTCAGTAGATGTGGCCTGGTAATAAACAGTTTGCACAAAAATACCGAGAGCAGACCAGCCCCCCTGAACCCTGTCTTTGAATTTTGTTTGTTTTTCCAAGTGTGGTGTTCCAGAGCCCTGTGTGGCCAATTGATCAACAGCCTCCAAAGGCTGGATTCACCAGTCCATTTCAGCTGCTTCCTGATGGTCCAACAGAGCAAGCACGAGTGGAGGTTGGCTAGTACACTGGTAGAGCACTACCCCTCATGGACTTGAAGGAAAAGCCACCCAGCCTTTTAGTTTAAAGGTTAATGTAGGTTACTTGCACGTCAGCATTGGTTTTTCACCTCCACCTGCCCGAGACCAGCCAGTTTTACATTTGGAGCGTGCTATTCTACCTGCCTTCAAAACTGGTGGAGCAACCAAGCATCCTGGACACCAAGCAGCATTCCATACAGGATGCTTCATACAGCTGAGAGGAAAGGGGAAAACATGATGCAAATTTTTTCCAAAAAGATTTTCCGGTTTAGGAGACAAAAAAAAATTACTTCAACAAAAGCAAGATATCCATCTAGTCTATCCAATAGATTACTATTAGTTCCTGTTTGGAACACAACAGCTTCTGCTGCTGGAAAACAAAGCATTAAGATCATCATCAACAACAACAGCTTCTCCCTGTTTGCATGTATTACCAGGCCTCAATTTTCTCTTCAGCATCCTGTCCAACTTGTTTTTCCTTTAATTATTGTAACTCAAGCTTGCGGCCAAATCCTTCTTTAATCTGAGCAAAACTCACCTTATTGAGGACCCTTTTGATTCAGTGGTTACCACAAAGATTACAGGAGAAAGCTGATAAAATAAGATTGTTCCATTGGCTTTTTTTTTAACACAACAACAAAAAACAAAGGCTGAATTTGCCAAGTGCCATTACAAGACAGTGGAAAAAAACAGGTTTGGGGATGCCATTGGGATCCACTTGATCTGTTTCAAATTCCAAAGATCAGCAGGCCTTTCTGTATTTCTGGGGGCTTGTCCCCTTCAAAAGGGATGACCAGGTCACAGTTATAGCCATTAGGGTACATGCCCAGTTCCCTGGCTGTTGCATTTGGGGCCATCACATCTCTTTCTGTTAGGCAGAAGAGACAGCAACCCCCTTTCACATCTGGAGTGAAGCCCAAGGCCAGTGTGTTAGCTCAAAAGCAGTTAGCTTTTTGAGAAATACTAGATAAAAGGTAACTTTCTTAATATTCCAACTGGGCAATTCTTCATCTCCCATTGTTTCTTCAACAGCTTCTCTGAGATTCTCACTGAAACAATTCCCATGCTAATCCACGTTTCCATTGTATTAGAAGTACTTTTTGTCTCACATCTAGGTCATGGAGCAAAATGCTGAGTCCCGACATCAATCCATTTTAAGTTGTTGCTGCTCTGTGTAGGGAGTAGGAAAACCTAGCGTTTAAGGTTACGTATGACTCCCAGTGAAAACCTGGAGTGCTTTGTTGAATAATGATGTGATAAGGTTTCATGGCTTGCACAAAGTCCTGTGGGATTCACAAGAGTATAGAACACTTCAGTAACTTACACCAAGATAAACAGACTGAAGTCCCCTTCAAGATCTTCTGGTCTTCGGGATTTTGTTCAGCACTTCATTGTTTTGCACTTTTTAACTTCTTAGTGACAACATAGTTTTCTTTCAGTTAAAGATTTTTCTCTTTGCTTGAAACCCTTCCAGAAAATAAGAGATATTTTACAAGAATAAAAGTATGACAACAAAAAATTCTTTCTTCTATTTTCATAGACCTAAGCAACAGAATCTCTGAAAATCACTACAGGTTATTTATTATTATGCATACAGTGTATTCTTTTTTTTTTTTTCAGCAAAACTACCAATTGATCTAGATGAAAATCTAGATCTAGATCTAGATCTAGATCTAGTCACCAGCAGTTTTTGTCAACAAGAATGTTCGTTTTCTGTGCTGATTCAACTCTACCGATATTGAAGCATGAAAGTCAGATGAGCATGTACATGGTGAAATTATGATGCCAAATTTGAAAACTGAAAATTTTTATTGTTGTGCAGTTACTACCTACCTCTGTTTCCTTCTCCTGTATGAATTCTTTACATGCCTGAATAAACACAGATAATATAAACATACATGGCAAAATAGCAGCTTAAAATAGGGGTGTGAAGGGCTCAGCAATTAGCCACAGTTGCTAAAATAAGGTAACACAGGCTGAATTCAGCAGGCAAAACCTCTCTCTGGAGCAACTCCAGGGCACATCAGTTGGAGGCCTTGTCAGAAAGGTGTTTGATGGTGACCTACTTTACCCTATCCCTTTGGAGGTGGTTGCTTTTCCTTGTTATACCTGTTTTTTGTCCCCCCAGGCTGCCTTCAGACTGCAAGCTAAGTCTGTACGGGTTGCACTGTTACCGAGAATGACCATGCTCCTAACAGCAGTTTTCAGCAGTACGTAATTTGACCTATTGTGTTTACTGAAAGAGACATCAAAGGACTCTCTGGAGCGCTTTCAAGATATGTCTATTTTTATTACTTTGATGTAATTGATTACTAGTCAGATCTGGACCATCCTAATTCGGTTGCTACTCCAGTGCTTGTTCCAGGATGCAAATGTACTAAGCAAACCACAACCTTTGAGGAGTGTTTGGGTTTAACAAATCATTTGACCAATGTACCTAATATACTTTAAAAGTTGCTAGTTCAGATAAAATGTTAATGCTTAGAAGTAATTACTTAAACAGGCCAGTTAAGGTGTTTCACAGGCTCCCCAGTATGGGCACGGCTGTTCAGGGGTCACAACACACTGTGTGGATTGAAGTGCAGGCTTCCATTCACCTGCCTGGCTACATGCAAAGTACAATTTTCACTCTTTGACTAGAGGGACAAGGAATTAGTTAGCCTGAGCTAAACAGGACACTGATGGTGTACGTCGTCGTACACCTTTTATCTCAGTAGTTTTCCCTGTAGAGATCAGCCAGTGTTTCCAGAACACCTGGGGCAGGGACCCTCACTGAGTTAGGAGCCTTAGTGCCATTGATGTCACAAATGGCCCGCAGCAAACTACCTCTCCTGGCCATTCCTCCTTCTTCTGGGGCAGTCCTGCTGGTGAATTGTTCACATATTTGTAGCTAAAGAAACATTACATTTCAGCTGAGGCAGGAGGTTGACTTTCTCTCACTCCTCATTGAGAGGGTTTTTTCTTTCTTGAACATTCTTTCTCTCTTATTTTTGTTTTATCCCATTGTGTTTCATACAGAGTAATGCTATGTTTCTCTGGGGAAATTATTACAGTCTTGTAGTGTGCTGTGTTTTAATTGTTTGATGCTGAATTGACTTAATTTAATGATTTAAGAAAATAAGAAAGTCCACAGAAATACTTCAGGGCTTTTTGTTTGTGTGTTTGTTTGGTTTGGTTGTCTTTGAACTGTCAGAAGTATATGCTGTTTATTTAGACAAGGGATTCAACCAGCCAACTATCATGAGGAACTAGAAGTCATTCTACTTTTCTTTCTGTCCTTTTGAGCAATCTCATCTTTAAAGATTTGCCTGATCTTTTCTTTGGTATTTCCCAGTTAATCACAAGGTATCCAGGAGCTTACTTAGACCTCAAATATCTAGATAATTACAGCCAAATATATATTTTAGAAGGATGGCATGTTATTCTTGTTTGCTGTCTTATTGTAATTTGGTAAATATTGTTGATGACTCTAAGTCACCAATACTGAAATTAGGCAGTTATTTGATCATTATGGTTAGGGGGATGGACCAGGGCAGTATTTCTGAGAAGCTGGGTTGTGACATGGTAGTCATGAAATATGGCCAGGTTGCTGAAAATTTTGCAAATCATAAAGCAAAGGCAACCTGATTTCTGTACTCCAAGTGATTTTTATTCTTCAAGGTCAAGCATGCTTTTCAGTTTTTCAAAAAATTTTACATCTATTTGTCACTTTTCCAAGCAATAGATGTGAACTTGTTTTTGTAAAGACAATGAGGACTGCAAATTGTTTTGCTTTGCTTTGGAAAATGGGACATCATCTTATTAAAGAAATACCCCCTGAAAAATACTCACTTAAGGAGTTGGTAGGGGGATCCAAGATACTAATTTCCTCAGACATAGTGATTTAAATTCAAAAAAACAGCACAAAAGATAATTTCCTTCCAGACTATTTGGTGACTTATCTGAAATGATTTTAGGATCTCTGTTTAGCTCCCATATTAGAAAAGCACTGCCACAAACAGAAATGGAGGACTCAGGTACTTGGAGACTAAATGATACCCTTACACATTCATCATTCAGGATATTTGACAGTATCAAATCATGTTGGACAGGCAATTTGAGGGATTATGTGCATCATTGGTTTCTACTGTACTTGTTTTCTGAATAATCATAACATTTCTGTTATGATTATAACAAAATGATTTGTTATGATTATAACAAAAATAATTTAATTTCTCTTGGGAAAGCAGTTAAAAAAATTCTCAAGTGTTTCAATTAATTAAACACTATCACAGAATTAATTTCTGATAAAAGACTTCCTGTTCTGCAACAAAGGGAGCACTAGGATCCTTTCCTAGTTTCCAAAAGCACTCTCCTAGCATGTTGTTCAACATGAATGCCTCTTAATTATCATGTACCTTTCACAGCCATTAGGATTACATCTCCTGTAAAGTAAGTTTTGTAAATTTTGGGGTGATATGTTTATATCCTACATTTTGTGTTAGTCACTTTTTTCCCCTTTAAATCAGCAGAGAAAACAATTTATTTTAAAAAAACCTATTTACAGACTTTACAGCTCTGTGCACTGGGGTGGAGTACAGAATTTATATAAATTTGTGGCAATATCTTGAAAAGTAAGCGAGGAAGCAACTTAGAACTCTAGGGAATAGCCAGCTATGTAGATTTAGAAGTGCACTGTGCTATAACTGAGTTACGGTCCAGAGGATGGGGAATGTCTGGAAAAAATTGAAGAGTTAAAGCATTTGTAAGATAGGCATAAATGAGGCTGTATTAATCTTATTTACCAACTGTAATACTATTCCATGTTATTGCCTTGGAATCAAGAGAGCCACTTTTTTCTTGCTTTCATCTCCATCTGTTGGACATACACTTGTCTAAATTGAACAGGCATGGTGTTTTGGGGTTGGGTTTTTGGAGGTTTTTTGGTGGGATTTTTTGGTGGGTTTTTTTGCTCTTTTTTATTCTTGTGAGATGCCAGAGAATGAGTGTGGGTTACTGTGAATGCCAGACCTGTCTAACCTTGAAAAGGGGAGCCAGGTTCAGAAATCTCCTCAGTGCTGTTGTTGCACAGCAGTCTGAGAAGGAATGACAACCTGCTGTTTCACTGCAGTGTCACTGGGCATTGGGACACAGGAAGAACTTAAGAGTGGAGTGCAGTCCTACAGCAGAGATCATCTACTCTGTCCTCAGCAGGGGAAGCTGGTAGTTTTTCCTGTGCTATAATTAGCCACTGCCAATGAATGCACATTACGTCACAGGAATTAGTCTTGTGGCATTCTCACCTCTGCCTTCCAAAATGAAGGAAGCATCTTTCAGTGACTGCTCTTATGCCAAGGGAGTAAAGTACTAAGAGAATAAATATACCCTCAGTTATCTGGTGAAGAATATAACTGCACTGATCAATGCAGTTTGAAAAGGAAAGGTGAGTGGTCTGCTGCTGAGAATATCCTGACATACATATAGCTTCTTGTCCCCAGAATTCCCATCATGAGCACAGCTTGTAGTATTTTGATAGTGGGTTCACTTTGCATCTGTTCATTTAACAGTGTGTACTTCCCAGATTATGTCAGCTTTGTCCTCTGTAGGTCCTTTAGTGAAGGGGAGGATGTATCTGTTTTCCATCACTGCAGCTTCCTCCCAGGGGACAATATGGGGATTTTGCAGTCTGGTTTATTGCAACAAACCAGGCAGAACCTGCCACAAATCAATAACATATCTGGTCTCTTATGTACATATTACTGAATCCTAAGGATGCTTGTTCTGATTTGAGTAAAACTTGTGAAATAGCAGCTCTCTTGAAGCCAATAAAGCTCCAAATCTATGCAAGTCTGTATGTAACCTGCAATCAGAACACTCTGGATCCTCATGAGCAACACATACCGGATCAGCTACCCAGTGTGGATGGAAAAACTGGATGATTCGTGTAGTGGGTCAAAATGTAAAACTCATTGCAATATTAAATTCACTATGTACTTTCTTGTGCATTGTTAGTGCTACTTGACTGATGTTGCTTACAATAGTTTCATGTCGTATAACTCATTGCTTTCTGTGCTTTAAATAAATGCAGTTATGCAACTTAGGGTAACTGAGTGGATATTCATAGTTTTATCTGGTGCTATTTCTACAACTCTTAGAGTAGCTGTAGAAAGCACTACCTGTGATAACCGCTTCATAAAAAGACAGCTCCAGCTTGGAAACACCCATACAACGTAAGCAGAAAATAACTGAACTTTGGTTGGGGATATCTGGGAAGTTATCAGTGAATACACTTATTTTTTCTTGAATTGGGGGTTTCTTCAACTTTGTTTTATAGTCAACTCAGGGGTAACATTTCCCACTTCTCAGCAGTGGCACTCAGAGAAAGTAATTAAAGTGTTAAACTCATGGCTGAGAGATCAAAGTATGGCATTTTTCTCGAAAAAATAAAAACAGTGTCTGCTGTTCTGTTCTCTCCTGCACAAAGTTGCCAAGTAGGAACCTGATGCAATTCTTAGAAATCTTGCCATTTTTCTTTACATTCCTGTTTTCATTCTTTTCAAAATTAATTCCCTACAATCTGCAACAATAAGTGCCATTCTAAGCTGCAGGGAATTTTAAAAATCAACAATAATACATGCTGTTAGTAGGACACTGCAATTACTTAGGCAATTACAATAGCACCTGCTTTCAAAATGTAATGGTTACATTGTAAAATTCTTGGACATTAGTTAGATTAGAAAGTAATACCATGCTCATTTAGTAGTAGTTTTATAATATGAACATTATGCTATCACAAATTTACCCCACTGATTCTGTTATAAATGTGATTTGTTTCCTTAACTTATTTTTCTCTCGAAGACTTTGCCCACCATGGACAGGTAGCTATTTTCAATAAACACCAGCAGAAGCCACTTAAGGTGCCAGGTCTCAGAGTCAAGTGAAAGCAGGACACTCTCAGCTTTCTTCTCTGGGCAACTAAACTTCTGGAGGTAAAAATATGAAAAGGAAACCTAACCTGCATGCAATGAAAATGCAACTTGCTTGCAATGTTCTTAAGTATAAAATACAGGAAAGGAACTGCATCTACATGGTCTTATATCCAATTTGAGGCCAGTCTGCTTAGTTTTTGAGATTCAATTATTTAATAGTTGTGTGTTGACAGTGCTGCATAGCTAGCTAATGGAGCCATTGCATGAAATGAATCACAGTTCCTACAGCTCTTCTGGGGTAATGATTTTGCTTGCTTTTGGGGAAGTGGAAGAGAGAGAGATCTTTGCATACAGCAAGAACAGCAGCTAATCACATCCCATTGTGAAATGATTCAAACACAAAGGGAGAGATCTAGCTTCATTCTAGATGGGAGGCTTGTGTTTGCTGATCACAGAAGCCAGCCTTTTAGTGGCAGTGTAGTTTTTAGTTCACAGTAGTACTTTAGCCTGCTGCAGAGATTATTCCACGTGCTCAGTTTGGAAAATGGCAATACTAATTCCAAGAAAATGGTTGAAACAACACCAGACATCCTCTTGATAGAAAAGCTCATTACCATGAAAGAGTACTGAGCAAATTACTGCTCTACTTAGGCTTGTTTTACAGACCTAAGAACTGTGTGTCTGCTGCCTCAGAATCTTTTATCTTTTATCCTTACTGTGGTGTACTTGGTAAAATAAATATATGTAATTTATAAATGTTCTTTTCCTTTGCAAATTTCACATGTTCTAGACAGATCAGTAAATATTATCTCATTTTACAGCTGAATTAAAGGCAGAGGGAAATGGGGCAATTTTCGAAGGGTAACATAAGGAGGAACCCAACCAGATTAATTTCATCTATCCTCAGTCTGTTGGACCAGGACCAATCAGCTTGTGGATGCTGAAGGCAGCTCTTATTTCTGCTGTGAGCTGGACCAATGCAGGCAGCTTTGTTGTAGTGACAAGAACAAATTCTGCCAAACATCATCTGCACCACGAATTCTTCTACCATTTTTATCAAAGCATGAGCTGGTTTGCATGTGGGCAATGTTTGGGGAATTCCATGTCAAAGACCTGAGCTAGCTCTAAAAATGGAGATCTCTTCATGTGGGCTCCATGCACCATTTTATCTGTAATGTTCTCACTAGATGAAAAATCCCAGTGATAGAGGATAGCTGGTGCTGAAAGCAATAATCATCTTTCCATATAGGTGACCTAGGTTCTGTTCAAGTATCTGTGTTTGGGCTTTTTGTGTTGTTCTTTTATTACAGCAAGTTCTATATATCCTCCCAATATTGGAGTTTCAGTGGCCGAATTTAGCATGAAACACAGAAGCAGAGGCAATGTCTACCTTTTAACAGTTCACAAACTGAAACTAAATATGCAAGAATGAATTAATCCATATTACCCTCCCCACATAAAAGTGAGAACATTTTCCAGATACCAAACAATATTGAGATTTGAGTTGAAAAACATGCTGATAAAATCCTGAAAAAGCAATCTGCTTTTGAAATAAGAATGTCCACATAGGGTGTTAGACGTGTAACAGAAGGAAGATGTCACACCTGACTGCTAAATCTCCTGATGCTGACTAATCTTAAATTCTGACCCTATAATGTGGTCCTTGAGGATGGATCACTGTGTGAAACCCTGTTCTTTCCTGCAGAACTGAGCAAGCCTGTAGCTTACATTTTCCACCTTAAAGCAAATAGGAAGTGTGCAGCCAAATTGCAGAATGAACATGCATCCCCCAGGCTCCGGCTCAAACTGGATTTCTAAAGACCACTTTTTGTTTCAGCTTTGGGTAAGAATCTCATTCAGGTTTCATTTTCTTTATAGATTTCCCGTAATCTGTGACTTTCAGACTTTGCTGTAGCAAACCCAGCCGTGACTCATGTGAACAGGCAGGGCACAAGGAGAGCAATTCTCTGCAACATGTGCAGACGGACTGGCAGTGTGCTGAGAGCAGCACTGATCAAAGGCAGCACAGCAGGGCTCAGGAGCTTCCCCGAAGTGTCAGCTGTGCTTCCAGCATCACAGCTAGCATCCAGAGAAGGCTGGAAAAACAGAATAATGGTGTGTGGGGGGTAAGACAGAGGATCTCAACTTCGGTGTGAAGTTTGATTTAGCACTGGAGGATTTACCTTATGTGTTCTTCCCTAGAAAAGTCTCACAAAGGAGGTTACATCATGACATCTGATGTATAATCTTTACTGGAATAACCAAGTGCTTTGCTCTTTCATCATCTTGTCTAATAGCTGGCATCTGCCCAGTCAAGAAGGAATCATCTTAGGACATCAGACATAGTTATTACATGGATAAATTTAGGTGAGGTAGGGAACTTAGATACTCTGAGATCACAGGAATATTCCCACTAGCTAAAGATGATGATTCATCAGGAAATGTTAATGTAGGGTCACAGGCAGAAAAGTAATAGGCCAGAAGCACAAACAAGTTGAATTTGTCTTCAACTTAGCTTCCAGTATTTTCCAGCAGGAAAAGTGCACAGTTGATTTGGGCAGATATGGTGTGATTTCAGTACACTGAGGGAGGAGAGAGAGCTGTGCTGCAGGCAGGATCATGTAAGGAAGGTCTTATAGGATTGTGCTGCTTCAGCTTTCCTGCTCCTGCTCTGT
Source organism: Lichenostomus cassidix (assembly GCF_008360975.1). Lineage (NCBI taxonomy): Eukaryota > Metazoa > Chordata > Aves > Passeriformes > Meliphagidae > Lichenostomus > Lichenostomus cassidix. The sequence continues at coordinate 11,964,794 of NC_139484.1, read as the reverse complement.
GCTATATGCTACTAGCACTTGATAGATTGGTGGCAAAGCACCTTGAACCAAATGGTGTTGTCATGACCAAGGGATTAACATTGGAGTCTCCAGGGCAGGACAGATTGTCCAAATTGACCCAGAATAGCTCCATGCTTCCCACTTTTTCATCTGGCTATACAGGGAGGATTTTCTATGCCAAAAAAGACCAGTCTCCTAGACATAAAAAATATATTTAAAAAAAAAAAATCTCATGTGGAGATAGGTCTTGTTTTGTCCAAACTATTGCCCAACATGAGGCAATGGGCCTCTCCCTGTAACATTAAACCTCTCAGCACTCATGTTATCCTACCTCATTCACATGAAGAAAAGCTTTCTGTCTCTTTACTTCAATATTTTTAAGACCATCAATACGCAACACAACTTGAATGCAGCAGCAGCATGATGACAGATAATATACAACCTGGAGAACATAAGCCACATGTTATTAAAGCCATGTTCCCTCACCTCCCCAATACCTCCCCCCAGCTGTCCCTTCCCTTCCCTTCCCTTCCCTTCCCTTCCCTTCCCTTCCCTTCCCTTCCCTTCCCTTCCCTTCCCTTCCCTTCCCTTCCCTTCCCTTCCCTTCCCTTCCCTTCCCTTCCCTTCCCTTCCCTTCCCTTCCCTTCCCTTCCCTTCCCTTCCCTTCCCTTCCCTTCCCTTCCCTTCCCTTCCCCGCCCGCGCGCCCCCTGGCGGCAGAACCGCTCCTTACCCCCCTTGCCGGCGGCAGCGCCCCCTAGCGGCGCGGTGGACGGCCGGGCCCGGCCGGCTGGGCGCGCGCGCGGCCCCGCCCCGCGGCGCGTGCGCGGTGCTCACAGGGCGGGCGGCGCGGCGGGAGAGCCCGGCCATGGTGCTGGAGAGCCTGGCTCGCATCGTCAAGGTGCAGCTGCCCGCGTACCTCAAGCGCCTGCCGCTGCCCGAGAGCGTCGGCGGCTTCATCCGCCTCACAGGTAGGCGGGGGCGGCGGGAGCCCAGTGCCGGCCCGGCGGCGCGGTCGGTCCTGCCCGGGATCGGCTCCGGGCATCGCTCGCTGTGCCCGGCCGTGTAACACAACGGGGAACCGCAAACCTTGAGCCGCTGCGGGAGAGCACGATCCGGCAGGAGCTGTAGTGCCTGCCCTTGGGCAGGGGAGCTGTCGGGACGAAGCGCAGGGACAGTAAAGCGATCACGCCTGCAGTTGCTGCGGGAGCCAAGGCCGGCAGGCAGAGGCCGTGCGCGGAGATGGACTGGGGCTCGGCCGGAGGCCTAAAGCGCTGCCGCTTCCTCCTCTGCACGGGTTAAACAGCAGCTGCACCGACCTAAACCAACAAGATCTCTGTCTGGGCGCCTGCTACATACACAGAGTTAGGGTATTTTTCTAATGGAATAACTTTTGCAGGTGTTTTCTGGGCGAGGGAAGGAGAAGAGCAGTTCATTGATTGCAGCGCTGTCGCAGAGCGAAGCAGATAGACAAGCTGTGCCGGGCTTGGCTGTGTAACCAGGCAGCCCTCAGGCACTGTCAGTGACTTGAAAGAAGGAATACTCTCAGCAGAAACTCACTGCAACTAGAAAAAGTCTTCAAAGTGCAGAATCAACCTTATATCTTGCTGCATGCACTAACACTATAATTGTAATAGAGTTGGAAAATTGTTGGATTTATAACAGGCACGGTTTATTTACAGCCAGGTTTGAGTACTTCTTTCTTCCCAGCATATTTATGGTGCTTGTAAACTGCAAGTCCTGTTATCTTTCTCAGGACAAGCAAACTCTTTTAAATTAATTGTTCTTCTTTCACAACTACTCTCTCATTTCAAAATGCTGTTAATTATATTTAGAGAAATTAATTTGCTACAAAGTTGGGAGGTAGGGCATAAAACTACAGAAAAATGCAGCTTCTCCCATTCCTAGCATTTGGCAGTTTCTTACTTAAGCCATTACCCTGGAAACCACACGTTGACTTAAAATTTGTTAAGCCTTGTAATATTTTAGTATCTTACCACTTCATTTGTCTAAACATACCTCTCTGTAACAGGATTATTTGTGCAGTCTCTGTATTCACAATGCACAGTAGTAATACAATTTATTCTGAAGACCTCTGAAAAAACACTCTGTAGACCAGAATCAGGACTTTGGGGTTTTTTCGTAGTGTGCCCAGTAGGGGAGAACATTACTTACCCCATTGACAGGTACTTCCTTGAATGTGGAGGGAGGGCAAGAAGCAAACAACTGATAGCTTAAGTGGAGACCAAACATGTGAAATGTCAGTCCCAAAAACATTAAATAAAAGTAAAAGAAGGAGCTGAGTCAGAAACTCTGTTGAGAACTGGCAGGATTTAATTTAATACCTGAAAAATCCACTGCCTCTAGTTATTGGTGATTTTTTTGACTGGACTCTAAAAACGGGAAACAAAAAATGCATGGCTATAGAGACAACATTTTTACCGTTTTAATTTTTTTTTTTTCAATAGTAAGCTAGACTAGTAACTGCTGCCACACTTATACATCTTCCTTTGAGGGTGGATATGAATGAAAGTGGAAGAAAAAAAGCCAAACTGTACACAGTGCTTCAAGTTATGGCATAGGGTAAATGCAACACAGCAAGACTTCTGGGAAAGATATTGTAGGGCACTGCATCCTAGGCATCTAAATTAAAAAAAAAATCATCTCTTAGTGCTTAAAGGAAAGTCATTGAAACGTCATTGCTCATTGAAGAGTCGTGTGCTTACATGCATGCAGAGCTGCTGTCAGTCTTACGTTTCATCTGAGAAAATGATTGCTTCAGCAAGTACTGCGTCTTCTGCATTGTTGTGGTCTTTGTCCTGTCCTAAAGTTATAATCCTCTAAGAGAAGGGGATTCCCAATCCTGGAGTTATTTTGCAGTGACTTATCATCAGGGAAAGACTATTAGATAATAGAGAAGATTAGATTAATGTTTCCTTTTGTGTTTGCTACTATTACAAATTACAGAATATATTCTTTTGGCATTTTTTGCTTCTTTTTGGGAAGTGAGAAGTAACATTGGTCTAAAAACATTTAAAGTGCATTAATATTTGCCCTTTGGTGGCATCTATTGAGTTCAATCAGAGACCAGCACTATGAAACACTCACTAGCATAGACCTTGTTCGCAAAGGCAGGCCAGAATCCAGATTTGGAACAGTGCAGACTTTTCTTAACTCTTTTATTGCTTCTGTAAACTCTCATTAGCTTGCAGGCAGATGCAGCTTCAGTTCCTGTAGTGCATCAGTTGTAGAAACAACAGACCAAAAGCACCTTGGTTTTTTTATAGGATGTTTTATAGTGTGCCGAATAAAGATCTGGACACCTGTTGTCTGCTGTGACCTTACCAAACCAGAATGAAAAACTGCTTGTTTGAAGAGAAAAGACTGTTAACATCCAGTGCATAACTCTTGAAGGTAAAAGCAGTGAGGGAGGAAGGAAAGAATGTTTGACCTTGGGTTTGAAAGTGGATATCTAAGTTATCACGCTGTGCTGCTCAGAAGCCTCTTTCAGCGTCTTGTCATAGCTGCTTTAGCCTTCCCTTCTCAAGTTCAGTGAAACGAACAGTGTTGTCTCATGCCAGCATTGCTTTTTGTTCCTGAAAATGTCATTAAAGTGGCATAGACTTTCACCTCAAAATAGCAAACAACCGAAAAAGGTCAGGATAGATCTGCTTATTAGTTCTGAAAAGAGTGTAATTAGTAAGTCATTTGAATTTGCATAAAGAATGTCATCAGTTCAGAGAATATACAAGCACAGTTCAAATATTCCTTTTGACTGGTAGTTAGTACTTGTTAAAATCTTGGTTTGCAGTTGAGCTGTTAGTGTAAGAAGCTGATTTTGGGTCTGCATAGGGTAATTTCCACAAAAATTAGCTGATACATAAGTCAAAGATATGAAAGGAGTAGTTGGTGGAAAACAATCAGGGAACACCTGCTTTGATTTTACTCTCAGTGGCTGGCCTGTCCTTTTGTTCACATTGTATGTTTCTTTTGGTTTTGGATGTGTTACTGTTGGACTAAAAATTAAGGCAACCTCTCCATGAAAATGTTCCTGGCCTCAGCTTCTTGGAATTCTCTGGTTTCTGAGACTTTCCAGGACTTATCTTTGGGATTGGTCTCTATCTAACACAAGTCAAGTTTGAAGACTAACCTGTTCGATACACTACTCTTCATTTCTGGCTCCAAAGTCTGCCTCTCCCCATGCTGCAGAACTGATAAAGAATCTCCAGAATCAATGTAATGGCTGAATTCTGAGTTGTCAGCTGTGAAAATAAACGGTCTTGTGAATTGCCTTACATCTATTTCAGAAAGGTATGATTGGCTTCAAAAACAGAGCAGTCTACACTTGTAGGAAGACAACATTGCATTGGTTTGGGTGAAGGGTTTTTCCTATGCCTGCTCAGCCTAAAGATCTCTCACAGTGTCTTGTATCTCATGCCTTAGAACTGGATCACGTTGATTTTTCAGTTTAAACACAGGAGCTTCAGGCAGTCTTTTGGCAATAACAAGTCAGTTTATGATTAGTGTACACATGGGTGTAATCAGGGGCTTTCCAGAGACTCCCAGATTAGAAGTAAGCACAGAATTTACTGGCTAGTGAGGACAAAACTATTTATCAGCAGTTAGCTTGATACAAATATTAAATAATAACCATCCTAAATAATAGCCCTGTACATCCTATTCATGTTTATTTCTAATTTCCTTTCTCAGAGGTTACAGCTCTCATGCTCCTGTTTCGTTTGAATGAACCCAACTGGTTGTGAGCTTTCCATTGATGGAGTGTTCTGGAAAAGTAATGATAGACACTGCAGTCCAGGAAACTCAGGATTCTGTGTAGCTGAAAATGTTTAAGTAGCTCAGTGTTAATTATTATTTAGGGCTTGCAGCTTGTTGGAGGAGCTAAGAAAACAGCACCAGAGATTAATGTATTGCAGTGACTCTTAGTGAATTGTTGTGTGTAGAGACTGCTGCAAGTGCAGTTGGGAAATGACTACTGAGACTTCTGGCAGTGCCTTAACCATTTATGCAGCTGTGATGCATTTCCAGATAAATGCACTAAACGTGGCTGTCATATCAAAGGCAACAAAACCCAAAAAATTAGTCCCACAAATTATTTTAATTACCTGGTCTTGTTCCAGAAAATTCAAATCCTTAAGAAAAATCCACTGGATTCTAATTGGAAAAGTATTAGCATAAATGTGTCTTCAATTAGTACAAATCAAATCAAGCTATACAGAATAATGTATTTTCTGAGGGCTGTAACCCACATGGCATTCTTAGCCTGCTCTATTGCATTTTGCTTCTTGTACATTTTAATTTCTAAAAACAAACTATAAAACAAAATCTTGCAATGTTCTGATCCTTAATAATTTAGAAGAGTAACTTGATTACAGTATCTTGTCTTAAAAAGTGCTTGTGCAGCTCTTTGTGCAGCAGCTCATAATACTTTTTTCTTCTAAAATATTTTTAAACTTCCTTCTATATGAGTGTTTAGATTTAGTATATTCCCCAGAAGTTTAGAAAAATGCTCTCAAGCTTTATTGCACCATGGTATTTAAATTGCACTGGACTATTGTCACAGCATGTTTTGCTGGAAAAGTGGATCCACCTTACATATCTAGACCTTCTATCTGTCTGTCTGTCTATCAAATGCCAATTATCAGTGCATTTCTTAAAAAGTCCAGTAAATCTTCTCTCAACACTATGTCTAAAAGATTTATAATGATGTAGCAGGGCAGCCAGATCTGCAGTGGATACTTTTGTCCTTTACCTGTACTTAAAAGAAGTTCCTTACCTTGGTAAAAAGCAATTTTCTGTGACTTGACCTACTGATCTTGGGTCTCTTTCTTTCTCTGTGTTGTAGAAGCTGGTTGCAAATCCCTGAGCAAACAGAGGTCTGAAAAATAAAACCAAAAAGATTGGTGAGGGTTTTGCCAGTGGTTATCTAGTAATCTATATAATTTCTAGCAAAAGTTTTTAAAAAAACTTGGAATAAGTAAAATGATAAAACTTTCAAGAAGATAAAAACATGAAATAAGCAATCAGAAATTGAACTATAAAATGTATTTAACAGTTTCTCCTATACAAAATGGTAAGATACCCTCACTGAATATATTTATTAAATTTAATCATGCCCAGTTTGTTAGAGTAAGTGGTGGCTTACTTCAAGCAAGCAGAACCCTTGTAATTTCAGGATTGCCCATTTCAGTAAATATTTTATTTGTTTTCTATTTATTCTCCTCCACTGAATCATCTTCTAGAGTGATAAAATTAAATTTCATATTAAATTCTAGGAGTCAGATTTATACTTTGGCTAAAGTAAACATCAGGACTTAATCTTTTTTTTTTTTTTTTTTTCTTGAGACTCACCAATGGAATCTTGTTTGCCCTGAGGGCCCTGCTGACTGTGCAGCCCCATTCCATAACCTCAGCCTAAGCCATTGGGAAGTAGCTGGTGCTGCAACGTCCTGGAGTGGTGTCCAGAGCCCCCTAAATCCCACCTTGTCTTTAGTTTCAGAATGGCTGCGGTTACTGCCTTTCCTGGGCGTGCTGGCCTTGCTCGGTTACCTTGCTGTTCGTCCCTTCCTCCCCAAGAAGAAACAGCAGAAGGATAGCTTGATTAACCTCAAGATCCAGAAGGAAAATCCAAAAGTAGTGAACGAGATAAACATTGAAGATCTGTGCCTCACTAAAGCTTACTGCAGGTGTTGGCGTTCCAAGACGGTAAGACACTGTGCTGCTGTAGGATTAGAGTGAAACTTGCATGTTTTTATCAGTGCTTTGGTGGTGGATTGCTCTGTTCTGAGCTGTTGCCTTTGTCTGGAGGTGGAACATGTTCCTGAGTTTTGCAGAATGGCACAGACCTGTCTACCTACAGAAAGCAACTGTAGAAACTTGAAAGAAACACAGTAGGGTTTTTCTAGAAATGCTTAGAGAGTGAATATGTGAGTAGAAGAAACCAAGCAAACCTGTTTTACTATTTGGAAATACATTGCAACTAATTAAATGATAACTACTCTTATTTTGCAAAAAAACAATGCTTAGAAAGTTGTTCATATTAGAATGAAAATAAGGCTGGGCCTGTGTTGGTGAGGCAGATTCCTGTCTGGTCCAGAGCATTGAGATAACTGGTTTGGATAGACCATATCCCCCAAATCAACTAGATGTAAATGAGTATATTTCATCTAGCCTCAGTTTTAATTCCCCAATTCAGTTTTGAATGTCCTGACCACACTCTGGTTTTGTTCTCTCTGGACTGAATGCTTTCTTTTTTAAATAAAAAAAAGTCTGTCTCGAACTGAAGAAGCTCACTCAACTGTTCTCACTTTGGACTAATCACTTCAGCCAAGTATTTCAGCTTTTCTAAAAAAGTACTTTCTGGTTGCAAATGACTAAATCTATTAAGAGCACTCTTATTAGTACCACAATAAATCTTAATCCACTTGTCGCTGTGATGGCTGCTTTGTTTGCTGTTCTTTCATGGAGAAGGCTTTGACCCTGACTTTGTGTCTAAGAACAGCTATTTTAGGATCTCACAAACTTAGTTACCCATTAAGAGTGTTTGTTTTCATTAGTATCGTGTGTCTGATAGGAGGCAGGGAGTTTGACGTTTAACCAGTATGTCATAGGAGGAACTAGCAACATTATCAGAGTGCTCTGGTCATAGGAAGAAATACAGAAATCACCATGCAATTGCTGTACAGAGTTATGCTAATTCCTTGTGTGTGTTTTCTTTCAGTTCCCTGTCTGTGATGGATCCCACAACAAGCACAATGAATTAACAGGAGATAATGTAGGTCCACTAATACTCAAGAAGAAAGAAGTATAGCAGATGTTTAATCTAGATCATGACTGATAAAAAGTCTTTTCTACCTTTGTAGTTGCAAGAGACAGCGTTTTATTACGTGATTGGTATGATTTAGTTTCATGATTGCTGTAGATTTCTTTTTGGAATAAACTGCATTTAGACAGTGATGTCACTGTTTTGGTACCTTATTCTGAGAAGAATTTTGCCTGCTTTGTAAAACTGTAAAATACCTATCTCTGTAAATAAGTCGTTTATTTCAACAATAAATTGACTTTCTACAGCCCTTTTTTGTATGAACATACAATTGTAAAACTCTATTTCAAGTGATGTAAGTGTACCTTTCTGTTGATTTTGTTCCGCTGAGAAACCATGTTTTAATTTTGTTTTTCAGGAACAAATTTAAGTGCATTTAAGTGGGGGAGAAAAAGATACCAAATTCCTCCTTTGTGGATATATATTCAGGCAGGCAGCAGATCAGTGTTAAGTCATGCAAGCTGAAGATCTGGCCTGTGTGGTGCTTAAGTGGGCAGTTTGTTGCTCTTAGACAAAGCAGCCCAGCTCAGACAAACCCTGCACTGCTGGGAAGTTTCATACAGCATCCCAGGCAGGGTGCTGGCAGTTCCAGGCCATATATAGACTGAAGTATTGAGCAGCTCAGCCACCAGTGTTACCTCTTTATTTTGGGCCCTGTGTTGATGGTAAGGAAACACGGATTTGCCTCCTGCATATTCACTTGCACTATAGTCTCTACTTTTTGTAATGGGAATTTTCATGGCATGAATGGGTTAAAAGACAGAACTGAAGATGCAGAGCTGAGCTATTCTTTTGGCTTGTTACCCATTCAGAATTATTATTTAGGCAAGTCAGAACTTTGCTGTGGTGAGTCCTAATTTCAGGTGCAGATAGATAATTACTACTTACCTAACTGCTAGACTTTTAATTAATTATTCTAAAGTGCTTCACTCTCCCATGAAATACTGTATCCATCAGTTTAAAAATAAAAATTTGATCCATGCTACAGTTTTAGACAATGGTACCAAGACAAATTTCACCCATTCCTTAACTGCATTTCATTTGGCCCACTGTTAGGTAGGAAGCCCCAGAGCTGTTGATAGAGCTGATCACCACAGTGCTGAAACAGAAAGGAAGTCAGAAAGCTCTTCTCACGTAAGGGTTCTTGCAGCAGCAGCAGAACTAAGCTAGAGCATTCCTCCTCCATTTGTGACAGTTGTAGTTCTTGGTACCAAAACCTCTTGCCTTTCAGCAAAACATGGCAGATGAAGATGTGATTGTGTGTTAAATGTCTGCTTTTACAAAGTATGTAACAGAACCATTGTATAGTGTTCATTTAAATGTTTCATGGTGGTCTTACCTTCATGGATGAGCAAACCATAGGATATAACATTTATAATAGAGAAAAATATATAAAGCTGAGTATCTTACCCTCATTTTTCACTTACAGATGTATATAAAATATACAGTATATAGAATGTATATAGAATACCAAGCCCCAATTCTTGGGTTTGGTGAAGAAATTACTGTGAAATGTAAAGCCCTGTCTTTTACATTTTTTTTCAGGCTTTAAAATCCACAGTCTTTTATAGCAGACTTACTAGACACAGGCCTGTATGTGCTTTCAGCTTCTATCAGGATACTTTTGTATTCAAATAGTTTGGTTTCTTCTGAAATCAAAAGCAAACCCATTACATTAAGACAAACCTTGTTAAAGTGAGTAATACAGAAACATTGGTTTTGTTTCTCCCAAAAAGCTCCTTGAAGAGAAGGACAGTGTAAGGTTTAACCTCTTGACTCCATCTTTAACACAGCTTGATTATGGAATTACTTTTCTCTGCCTACTTGCTTTCAGATGAGATTACTATTAAACTACCTACAAATGTGACTGTGTGATAAACAAGGACAGCTTTTTGTTTGTGCTTTTGTCTGTAAGGGAATGGAACACATTTGCAGTGTTGCAGGAGCAAGTCACAGTTCCTTTGCAGAAAGGATATTTTAGTAATTCCACAAGATGAGAATCACAAGCAAGATAAATCATCATTTTCCTTGGATTTCAAAATCTGTCAAGGTAATGCTGTCTCATGTCCGCAGAACTTTCCACAGAAAAAGAATTTACTAATCTGTTCAAATTATCTATCTAAAGTCTACAGAGATAGCTAAAAGTTCAAGTGCCTGTACAGCCCTGTATCTCACCAGCAAGTGAGCAAGTTGAACTAATTACCTGACTTTTCTAATGTAATTGGGAAGCTCCAAAGAAATAAATTTGCCCTGAATGCTAATAAAGACCAGATCTGAGGTAGTAGGACCAGGTCTTCAGTCTTGATGCAAAATCTGGGGAAAGTGAAATTAAATAGGTGTTGTGACACCTATTTACTCTACAAAAACAGCAGTGCTTACCCTTCTTTTCATTATTAGTTCAAACATAGTTGCAATAGACTACAAATAAACTTGTAAAACAGGTTTACAGAAAGGTGTCTGACTTGGGGCAACTACTAGACAAAGTAAATGTAACTGAAGTGCAATTGATCAAAAATTTGATCTGTTGCACTTTTTATTTAAAAAGCAAGATGCAGAAATTTTGTAGCTGTATTACACCATGACTGTTTCACAGTTAATTTTAGACTTCAGTTTAAATTCCATAAAAAGCTCAGTTTGGCTGAAAAAGAGAGAGTAAGCAGTGATTATAATCACATTATCACCACATCCCCTGGTCTGTGCAAATCCCTGCTTCCAGATGGCCAATTTCTGTCTTTTCCCATATGCCGTCTGCTGTAACTTTGCCGGATGCTGGCTGCTGGCAACACTTTCTGTTGTCAGACCTTTCTGCTGCAGAGGTTCTTGTGAACCTTCTGGAACAACACACTCAGAATTCCCCACACTATGCCTGTGATTATGACTGCACGATAGCAGGACTCTGTGGTTATCAGTTACTGCACATTGTGCTCTAATTTTATTTCCGGCAAATAAGAGACTACCATGGTATAATGATTTTATTGGCTTGAATTTATGCCTTATTAATGATTTCCATGGCATTTTGTTAAAAGGGAGGTGGTCTTGAATGTCATGATTCACCCACACTATCTATGATAAAAAATGAAATTGAATCCCTCAAAGTTAACTGCTATTTAAAAGCCAGCTGAAATTGTCATGATACTTACTAAAAACCCAGTCTCTTAGGTTCTTAGTCCTGATATAATATATCCTTTAGTGAAAAGATGGAAGTGTTTTTTTCCTTTCTGGAAGACAAGGAGAGGAAAATTATAAAGCATTTAAGATTTTAATTTTAGAACTGCAGGTCTGTGTAATAGCTTCAACCTGATTCTTTGTGAATATTTAATAAAAGCTGGGGGAAAGGGGTCTCATGAGAAATACCCACATAAAATGGGGGGGAAAGAAAAATCGATTCAATTGCATTTAGATTAACAAAGATTACAGTTTTCATTGGTATAGCTTATTCAAGCACTCAGAATGATGGTAGTGATCTAATGTGTAACTGAGAGTGCACGGAATTAAGGGAAAATGGTGAATCCCATTTATGAGGGGCTGTTCTGCTGGTGAGGAAGTATTAGGGCTATCATGAACAAGGGCTCTTCATCAGGGGTTTGCTTTCGTATTTAAGGTTGTGTCCAAATTTAAAGGGCTGTAATTGTTACAGCACCACGCTTCTGTTACTGAACAGATCTCAAATTTGGCGTAGTGATCCCTGTAGGAGGATTCTAATTTTTACAAAACTTCACAAAAAAGTGAACTCCTGTAAGTTTTTAATTAAGTGGAACTATTTTACAGACAGACACGGATGAACTGGAAACCATATTCCCGCATCTTGGCAGTTAGGTTTACCAACATTACAATTAAAACTACACCTATTTCACAGAATCATAGAATCAGTGAGGTTGGAAAAGACCTCTGAGATCACTGAATCCAACCTATGACCACCATGTCAACTAGACCATGGCTCTAGGTGCCATGTCCAGTCTTTCCGTAAACACCTCCAGGGACGATGATTCCACCACATTTCTGGACAGTCCATTCCAGTGTTTAACAACCCTTTCTGCAAAGAAATTCCTCCTAAAGTCTAACTTAAACCTCCTCTGGTATAGCTTAAGACTGTCATCTCATCCTGTCACTGGCTGCCTGGGAAAAGATGCCAGCCTGGCACAGCCTCCTGTCAGGGAGTTGTAGAGCAATAAGGTGTCCCCTGAGCCTCCTTTTCTCCAGGCTGAACAACCCCAGCTCCCTCAGCCCCTCCTCACAGGACTTGTGCTCCAGACCCTTCCCCAGCTCCGTTCCCTTCTCTGGACTCACTCCAGCACCTCCATGTCCTTGTCATGAGTGGCACAGAACTGGACACAGCACTTGAGGAGTGGCCTCAGCAGTGCTGAGTACAGGGGGACAATCCCTGCCCTGGTCCTGCTGGCCACACTTTGTCATGTTCAGCTGCTGTCACCAGCACCCCCAGGTCCTTTTCCACTGGGCAGCTTTCCAGCCACTCTGTCCCAGCCTGTGGCACTGCCTGGGGTGGCTGTGACTGAAGTGCAGGACTCAGCACTTGGCCTTGTTGAACCTCATGCTGTTGACTTCAGCCCATCAATCCAGCCTGTCCAGATCCCCCTGCAGAGCCTTCCTACCCTACAGCAGATCCACACTGCCACCCAGCTTGGTGAGGTCCATGAATTTACTGGGATGCACTCGATCCCCTCATCCAGATCATCAATAAAGATACTGAGCAGGACTGGACCCAATACTGAGCCCGGGATACACCTGGAGTGTATGTAAAGCAGGCAGAACAGGCACAGAAGTCCAGGGATGACACAATAACAACCAAGCACAGCACCCTTAACCATTGCCCCAGCTTCAAACCCATCAGGTGCAGTTTGAAAGTAACTTCCTTTCAGGCAAGGAGACAAACTTGAATTGAACTAAAGATGGTACATTCCTGAGGAAGCAGAGAGAATAGCAGTGTGTATAGGAAAGAAAAATAAATAAATGCACTTGACAACTGTTAGGGGAAAATTTACCAAAGAATTTCCTGGTATTTTTATCACTGTGCTGGAAATACAGGCCATGAACTTTAAGTATTACTCAGGAAGCTTTCTTTTTGCTCGTAGAGGAAGGCTTTTGCACAGGGATGCATATTGAGCTGTATACAGCTCATCTATATGCAGAGGTGTATGACACTCTGCAAATAGTACTGTGTCAACATCAGAACCATTTAAGTAGTTAAAAGTATTTTTGTACATTTTTTGTTTTGCATATTGAAAATGTAAAAGCTGAAATAGAAATGATTAGTTCTTACTAATGCCAAAATCTAGACACATCAAATGTGTTATACACAGTGTCCTGTAAAATGAATTCAGTGAACTGTAGTGTAGAAATCAGCAGGAGGGTGTTGTCCACTTCACTTACAGGCACAATCTAATAGTGTTTCCAAAAAATAACAAAGTAACTTCCAGTTTCTGAGGGATGCTGTACTGACCCCATGCCTCAGGATGGACTTAGTAACAACTTACTTAAAGCTAGTTGCTAGTACAAAATGTAGCAGAGGAAGACAGATTTGTTGGTATGTGTCAAGAGGTACCACAGCTAACAGGCAAGAGGAGGATTTTGATCAACAGAGGTTACTCCGGGCTGTGGGACAGCATCTCTCCCTTGACATCATGCTGTGTGAAGGCTGAGGTACACAGGAAAAGAAGCAGCCATCCCAATCCCATACAACTCTCTCCCAGTCCTTATAGCCATCCCACAACCCTCATCCCGTTTTCAAGCTCCGTCCTTTTTTCTGCCAGCACCAACACCTGTATTACCACAGTCCATGATGGCCCCAACTGTCTCTTTGAGCATGTAAGTACCACTTGGTGATCCTTGCTATGACCAGAGCTGACAGTCCCCTGAAGGCACAAAGGATCAGCTTTGCATCAGCTGTGAGGAAGAATAGCAATAGGAAAAGGCAAATTTTGGAACACAAAAAGGAGACGGAATCACCAACCAACGGCAGGATTCGTTCACTGTATGTCAGCAGTCTCTTACTTGGAAGTTGCTTTCTTTGAGTTGTTGAACTTGCCATCTCATAGTCCAATTTCAACCATCAAGAAGTTATTCACATTACTCTCCATTTTCTTCTGTTTATATTCCACCTCATGACTCGACTCTGTTCCATGCCTGAACAATTCTGACCCTCTCCCTGGCCTCACCACCCACACATTTCAAGTAACTGTTGACTGCTAACTTCTCAGTGACTCACTGCCAGGTCATCTTATTCACTGTATTTTCAGCTATTTCAACTCAAGGCACCATCATCACATAAAAATATTTTATAGAACTCCACCAGGGCTGCTTTAAAAATAGCAGGGGTAACTGATAGCTTTAGTTTCCTCCAGCAAGATTAGAGACATGCCGTGTTTACTCAACAGAAGTGTCAGGGTTGAAGGACCAGACTGCTGTAGTTGTCTGTCTTACGAAGGTTCACAGGCCTCTGCCTCTTCTCCAACCTCAGCACCTTCCTCGTCCTCCTTGCTATTTGTCTGAACCTTCTGCAAAAGTCTGGGCCCTGCCAAGCCAATAACCAGGGCTCCAACTGGAGCAGTGATCAAGATAGCCAAGAAAGCCACTGTCAGTACATCCATTCCATACTTTTCCAGTTGCTCATCTTGATGTCGTCTTGCTGTATCCAGGGCAAGAGAACCTATTGCAGCCTGCAGGGAAGAAAACACTTCTGAGATGGAGCAAATGATCTTTAGCACTGAATGAGGAAAAAAGGGGACCTACCATCAGTCAACATTTCACATAAATTTCACATTTTTAGTACATTCAACCCATTCATTTCTTGGCTGTACATAGCTGTAAGCATTATATTACACCTATGAGAGCAATTTTCACTTGGCTACACTTGGAATTTCCTAAGCTAATGAGTTTATCTGGGTGGTTTCCTCCTGTGAAGAGCATTTTTTAGCTGCCATTTGATCCACATTTCTGGAGAATGTGTGATTAATGCAACGGGCCAGTATATTGTGTATTGCAGCTGTTAAAATGCCACACTTTGAGAATGTATCCTGACAATAGTCAACTAGTATCACCTTCTGAAAATTTAATTCACTAACCATGTAATAAGCCTTGCCTGTTCTGATTATTAACTTTTGTTTGCAAGTAATCATGCTATTGAGGCAAAGTCTAAATGACTTGACAATGACTGAAAGAAAGGTGCAGGAATGTAGCCAGCCTGAGGCATCTCTATTAATATGGCTCTCATACTCCTCCTTACCAAAATGATCACAAACTGAAAACCATTCTGGGTCTCTCATGGGACTGTCCTTGCAGACACTTCATGTGTAAGAGGGAAATACCTTTGTTTTGAGGGTACTCAGAATCTGTATGTGAAGGCACAATTATCAGCAATGGCTGAGAAATTGTTAAACTTCCTGTGGTATATGTACAATTCACTGTCATTATTAAGAGCAAATCCAGGATACAAGCAAAACACTTGCATATAAAAGTTTCTCCACACACTTTTCAAGAAGACTTAGAGTTTTTTAGAATATGAACTGTCAATAAACTACACTCTGCTGTCATTAAGCCTGAACCTTTCCCTGTTTACTGCTGTGCTAGTTACAGGGAGCTTTGCTAAGGAAAATAGATTTAGCCTGGAATGAAAGTGGGGTTGGATTGTTTACCTGGACAGTGGCTTTGGGAATCCATGCCAGTGAGACAAATACCTTCTCCTTGAAATTAAATCCAGCAAAAGACACCATCAGGAATGTTGCTATGATTCGCACAACTAGGGCAATGCCTAATATAGCAACACAGAACCCTGCAACAGACAAACACTTCTCAGTACTTTGGTGCACAGGTGCTGTTGGGATTTTTAGTTTTTTGGGTCAGTCATAGTCTGTTATGTTTTAGATTTCTTTATAGAGATTCTTTCAAAGCCAGTAATGAAAGCTGGATAATTTGTGAATGATCTTACCAACAGTTTCAGGCCTAAGGGATGTAACAGATACTTCTGCTCCAATTAAACCAAAAAGAAAAGGCTGAAAGATATTCCATGCAACCGCCACAATTTTTTCTACTTCCCTCTAAAATGAAAACAAAACTAATCTGTAAATTCACAAAAAGATGGCCAAGTAGACACAACAGTAATCATAGGACAAAGTGAAAATATTTCATAAAGATTGTTCAGAATTCCTTCTCCTTCTCTAAGCTAATACTAAAAGATTCAAAATCAGTTGCACACCTTTTGAAGGTCAGACTGTGTCTAGCTCTCCTAGTAAATAAATGTTTGATGTCTTTAAAGGAGAAATAAAAGCACCTGTGTTTGAACAGTAACAGCAGTTTTCAGACAAGAGGAGGTAAATAAAGCATTGTTGATTTTCAATATTTAGAAAGATGTCATTTCAACAGCTTTGGCAT
Organism: Lichenostomus cassidix; assembly: GCF_008360975.1. Taxonomy (NCBI): domain Eukaryota; kingdom Metazoa; phylum Chordata; class Aves; order Passeriformes; family Meliphagidae; genus Lichenostomus; species Lichenostomus cassidix. The sequence continues at coordinate 11,948,571 of NC_139484.1, read as the reverse complement.
GAAGTTTCTGAGCTGCTGGGAACAACATGCTTAAACATGTTCCTCCATTTGTAGCTGTGCAGTCAGACTCTCCCAAGTTCCAGTCATGACCTAACTCTGCTTATGCTGCACTCAGTCAGAGGCCTCTCCATGTCAGCAGAAAAAGTTAGTCTGAGCAAGTCTGAAATCACATACCAGTAACAAGTGCTGAACTTCCCACTGCAACGTACTGTACAAAGGCAAAGCCGTCTTTTCTCCTCGTGTTTGAACTTTACACAATTTTCCTAAAACAACTGCTGCCAGGATAAACAGGAATCTTCCACTTACATGAAAAGGTACAAACAATTTACCAAATAGCACTTGTTTTTTTAATTAAGTAGGTTCTACAATAGCAAATGAACCTTTAAGCTGGAGTGTGTAGAAAAAATAAGTGCAGTGCTCTGTTACTTAATAATCAGTCCAGGGCCTAGACATGTCCTGTCCTTGGTGTTCTCTTTGGGACTGATCCTGCAACACTTCTTGCTCTTCAGTCAATGGAATAGTAGGTTACTGTCATACAAAAACTTCTGTAACCTTAAAGAAGATGAGGTGTAAATATGCATACTTCTAAACATCATTAGCCTAATTTTTCTTTGTTATTTCACCCTTTTCATTTCTGGCAAAATAAAAATAAAAATAAATTTTAAAAAACCCACAAAAAACAAAAAAAAGGCCCCAGAAATCCCCTCTTTACAGGTTTCAGCCTGTTTACTGCCCATTTAACTGTTCCAGGAATAGGTACAATGTTCACTGTTCTCTGTAGACAGTGTTTGCCAAGTGCCTTCCACCACAGACAGTGGGAGGCAGTGGTCTTTGAGAAGCTCAGGAAATCCTTGGTAATATGCTGAGTACACAGTATGCAGACGTGTCTGGCTCTATCTGAGAAAAAAAAGCTAAGGCATTTGACATCAATATATTTAAGGCCAAGAAGCTTCATTCACAGATCAAAGGAATCTAAACTAAGCCTTTAGAGACTGCATATATTGTTTCAAGGTCCTTCCTACTGAAATGGTTTTAAAGCTTTTCAATAGAGAGAGCTTGATCAGTTGTAATGTCCTTAACTAATTAAGTCCCAAGAAGAGTTTTTCATTCTTTAAAACTGCACAGTCATAGTTTCTTTTCATTTTTACAACAGACCTTGAGATCTTAGTGAAATCAGAGTCTAGGTGGGGATAATATAATGGACTCTGTTATACCTGGTCCTTCCCCTTTTCTTACTGAATGTCACAAAGCTACAGCTGTGGGGAAAGATGCCCTCAAAACAGTAAATGTAGATGGTACCAAACAAAAGAGGCAGTAAGACACAGCAAGGTACAGAAATGCAGTGGGGCAGCAGCAGTAAGATGAAGTAGGCTTAGTACCTAAGAGAAAGTGACTAAAAAGCAGTCTTTTGTATGGTTTTTTATGGCCTTACATCATCATTTATTGTGTGCACCCTGCTCTCTAATTTATCCAATTTACACTGGCTGGGATTTGGGAAAGATGAGAGAGGAGAGTTAATCACTGCTTTTCATTTCACCCCCTCCAAACCACACGGAACAAACCCTCAGGGTATTCAGGCCATGTCCACAACTGTACCTTGGACACCCATTTGTAAATTTTACCATACAGTGACTGTGTACAGACACTCACAGAGCTGGGAATGAAAGCTTTGGATTGCTACTGTCAAGGGCCTTCACAACTAAGTCTCCTTCATATAGCTTAAGATATCTAAGAAAGGCTGAGCATTTCTTTATCAGTATACCAGGCTCTGTATTGATATCTACTGACATACATGGTAACTTTCTGGTATGGTAAATGCTAAAGACTCCCAAAATAAATGTAATATGTGCTGCTTGGGTTGGTGGGGTTTTTTTGTTTGTTTGTTTTTTAAATCTGTATACCCTTTAGTGCTTCACAAATACACCATTACCACTCCTGACAGAAATTGAAGCTCCTATCAGGCTGTACATTCACCAGACTTTAGACACTTCTTTAGATGTTCTTATGTAGACTCTAGACTTTAGATGCTTCTTATGTAAATATTTACCTTTTCATCAGACCATCCCACACCTGCAACAAAAGCTAAGACTAATGTGCAGAGCCCTCCAGATCCAGGGAAGCCAAAGTAGATGCTACCAAAAACAGCAAACATGGACAGTCCAAGTACAAAATACGATCTCTTCCATGCCAAAGATGCCTGTAGCCAAGGAAACAGACAAACAAAAATTAAATTTCTTTCAGAAATGGAGTGAAAAATTTACTCCTATTAATTCTGAAAATAAGAACTTTAAAAGAAAAAGAAAAGTTAATCATTTAAAAGGAATCAAAGCTTTCAAGCGAGACTTGAACTGCTCAGTTGGATTGAGGATATTTTTTGGATATTAATTCCTAAGAATACAAATTCTGAAAACGTTATGTTTTCTTTCCTCTGCCCATCCAAAATCTTATTGCCAACAGTCTTTTTTTATCACCAGGAACATGATGCTCTGTTCTAGCAGCTCTGCCTCAACCCTGCAATAGCACAATTTTCTACCTGTGCAGCCAAGTACTACAACAGTTTATCCAACAAAAGGTGAAACCTTTGCCACCAGATGTTTTTAAGGACAAGTCAAACATTTGCCAGGAACAATCTAGTTTTATTTAATTCAGTCTCACAGCAGACAGTTATCTACCATTGTTCCTCATTTCTATCTGACTGTTTAGCTCTTGTATCCCACTTCTGACATTACTGAATAAGAAAAGATTTTGTGCCACTAAGGGTCATAGATGCTCTGAATACTGACTTCAGTAGTCTGGAATGCATCAACTTGCTTCCACAATTTTCTGTTCATTTAATTGCCCCTTGACAGAAAATTCATTTACCACTTTCTATAAATGTAGTTTTTATGGGAAGTAACACATTCTAATTAATGCTAATGATATGATCAATCACTTAAAACCTCCAATACATCTGCTTTATTAATTTTTAATCTTAGGTCTACTGGATACATCTTGAAGTAAATGTGTCACACACCGATCTAATAAATTATCATTCTACTGTCTGAAATGGGTATCAGACCCTTCCTCCTTTACATGTGGACATTTCCACTACCTTCAATGAGAGCAGGATGGTGAGCTGGGCTCCAAACTTCCATCAGGAAAGACTATGAGATCATTTATTGGTGCAGTAGGTAAGTAATCACCTATAAAACACATCCTTCCTTGATAAGTTTTGCAATCTGGAAGCTGCTAGCACTGTAAAAAGCTTTCCCCAAAACCAGCTTCACAGGAAGCTTGGAAATTAATAACTAAAGAAAATAATCCCTTAGCAAAGAATCTCTTTATTACAAAAAGGTGAGGTTTTTTGGGGGTTTTGTTTTCTGGGTTTTTTACTGGGTTTTTACCTGATCGTGGCTTGGGAAATATCGAATAAACATTCCCAGAATTCCCCCAGCTGCTATGCCAACAGCAACCTCCAGCACTCCACGGAGCACATTGTACAGAGTAGAACCTACTTGGCAAAAGAAAAACACGTTCAGTAAGCCATATACAGACCCTTCACTCAAACCACACTCTGGACCTATGACGGTGATTCCAGGACAGTGGAATTAATTACTTTAAATTATTTGGGGCAAAGGAGTTCAGGAGGGAACCTATGGGCCAGAAAGAACTGGATGGTGCAACTTTCTTTGGAAGCTCATGCCAAGAAGGTGCCCAAGAGAAGTCAGAGAAAGAGCCACTGCAAGAACATTGCCAAACCCAGTGAAATTTCAAAGCATTATGTTGGGCATGCAGGGACCAGACTTGGCAGCTAAGGGAGCAGTCAGGGAAAAATGTTCTCTGGAAGTTGTTATGACCCACAACTCAGAGCTGACAATGTTACACCAACTTTTGAACTTGGGTAATTTCCATCTCAGTAGTCAAGGCTATATGTGAATTTTACAAGGAGATGCTATTACGTTACAAACCAGTCAGCCATAGCAGAGCACACATTCTTCAAAATATCACAGTTCTGCATTTCATCATGTACAGATTAACCAGCATACCAGAGGAGAAAGCCATCCCAAGGCAAGTGTTGAAGCCTGTGATAGCCAGAATGTCATCAATGCTGCCAGCTGCCATTAGCAAAGTTGGGACACCTTTCTCCACCCCATATCCCCCAGCTTGTAAAATCAGCATTGAGGGAACCACCACAGCAGGGGAGACTGCACCTAGAACAAAACTGAAAACACATAGGTTCAGCGTCTCAAAAAGAATGCACTGAACTAAAAACCTTCAGAATGTTCTGACCTGAATTCTTTTGAAGTATAAATAAATAGACCTTTATGTAAGGTATTTTTCCTAACCTTTCCCCTCTAATTACAAGCAGGGATATTTCTGAGCAGATCTGCAGTCAGCTCTTACTTTCTGCTCAACTTAATAACATTAAAAGTAGAGGGCTCCACAGGCTAAAACTGGAGTCTACACTGCAGGCCAGTTATGCTCCCTGACACATGCCTTGATTGTCCCATTTAGAAACCTGGTCTAGACATGCTTATGACTCAGCAGCCCAGTTCCTTCTCATAAAATTCAGTGTGTGTCAGAGGAGTTCACACATCTTGTTCCAGTATATAGGTCTGGACCAAGTCCACCAATTTAGATAGAACTAGATGGAAAAGGTCTTCTCTTCAAGGATATTACTCTAGAATATAACATGCCATATCCTTATCCTTGACTCGTGTCAGGAGGGCTGTCTTATGTGCTTCTCTCTGCGAGGAAGTTCTGAATTCCAGTATGAAGATTCTCCAAACTGTCGTATAATTTTCTGTCCCTAAAAGCCCCCTGTCTTGTGGTTCAAAACTCAGGGATTGCACCATCCTTCTTCCAAGTGCTCAGGTCACAAACACAGAAGAGTAATGATGCAAGTACTCCTCCGCAGCCTGAAAATATGACCTTTAAATTAGCCACAGAGCCAGACATAAATGGTAAGCCAAAGACCTCAGGGGCTAAGCACAGCTTCCCAATTGGCATGGAACTGAGGTCTCTGCTTGGCACAGAGAACTAGCCACATTTGGATCATTTAGCTGCAGCCTGAAAAGAGGCACTTTTGTCACACAGGAGAAAAGGCAGTACATTACCCTAATATAAATCCCCATTGCCATGGCAAATGCAGGAACAAGTAGGCAAGGACAGCAGCTGTGCATGTTTCTGAGAGGCACGGTCCGAAAGCAAGCCGTAAACACACAGCTTTGAGCTTCTTAAGAGCCTGCAATAACACAGGCACAATAGTGTCAGTTCCCTTGGCTTTACAGAGAGGAAAAACATTCACAATCTGATACAGCTTATTAAAGAGTCCTGTCTGACCTGCACTATAGGACGTGACATGGCCTAAGCCAGAGAGAGGCCCAAGCCCAACTGGACTTGGCTATATAATTTCAAGTGTGGCAGTGACTAGGTTTGACAAGGTTCCTGCATGTCACGGGAAGGAGTGACAGAAAATCCTGTTTGGCTTCTTGTTATTTGCTCCATCCACAAAAGATTTTGCTATAATCCCAGAAGCTGCATGAGCACCCCCGCAAAATAATTCCAAAATCTATGAACAAATAATGAAAAGTTGCAGAACTACATAAACTTGGCACAAGGAACCAAGCATCTTTCAGATGCCTCTCACTTGATATTCAGAGATTAAGCTCCTTTTGGCTCAGCAAGTTAAAAAAAAATTCTAAGATGGCATATTTGCTTGTAACAGCTGTCTGTAATAGTTAAGTGAGAAACATGAGTCTGCTACGACAGGTCCCTAATTTTGACATGGAATTTAAAAAAATAAAAACAAAACCAACGAGTTCTACTTTTTACCAGTCCAGTTTATCCCAGCATAATCAGGACTGAGCAGAGAAACTGACATCTTTTTCTTTACAGTTTCAATTACATGAGCAACAGTTGTAACTGCATCAAAGCATTGCCATACAGAGTCCAAATGACAGTTTCATTACCACATAGAAGAAAAATGAGTCAAAAATGAAGTTCCCTCAGCATGAACAGTTGTCATGAAATAGAAAAAAATGCAATCTCACAGAACCAAGCTGTGTTTAGCAACACACCTGGTCATAACAACCTTCAATGCCTTGGAAAATAAGATGAAAATAATATAGGAAAACAGACATTTTTCAAGATTGAAAAAACCTTATTTTCCTAAATAACTGAAGCATTGGCAACTCTCTAGGTTTTCTTGGTTACAAAATAGCAGTTTAGATGTTCTAAACTACCCATACTTTACCTAAGTTTTATATAAACTCTAAGTGGTTCCTTGGGCAGGTAGGGGCCAATATGGTTCAGCTTTACTTCAGCCAGCTCGTTTTGAATAAGCAAAACCTTGCCTTCATCAATTTATGGAATATTGTATTTCACAGGGTGCAGAAACTATATTTTGTTCATAGGACTGCTATGGGCTTCATTGTGATGTGAATCATTCTTTCAGTAGTGCAAGAGGACTCATCTTTGCAATTAACATATTTGCATTAAAATGGCAATGATTTTTTAAAAAGTAAAAAAGTCACAGAGGGTTTACACTTTTTTGGTTGGTTGGATTTTTTGGATTTCTGACCACACAAAAACATTCTCTTTCAAGGAGTGGGGATCCATTCCATTACTTTAGTTTATCAGTGTAAACTAACAGGGAGTTTATCAGAAGTGCAAACTCTTCCTGACAGACCATGACGGAGCACACATCCTCAATTTGTTCTGCTCACAAAATTCAGGAAATGAAAATAATCATAAAACCAGTTTTACGCAAGTATTTTTTGGATTGCTTGCCTACTGTACAAGTCCAATTGCCAATATTAACATACATATAATTACACAATAGAAACTATGCTTTCTGTAATGATCTAATTTGCAGATGCTCCAAGACTAAGCAGTTCAATATTTTTAAAGGAACCAATTACTCAGGGTTTTTTGCTAATTGTTGTATACTCTGCCTCACACAAATGGCTGGTGCCATACCTTTGCATCCAGGCCGAGTCCTGCTCGGGTCAAGATAATGGAAAGGGCAATATTCCTCAGTGCTGCAGACCAGCGCAGGTTTATCTGGACAAAGTCACTGATGTATGGGGTATTTCTGATTAAGAAACCAGCAAGTAGCATGCCTTCAGGGAAAGCAAATATGCTCTTGTCAAATGACTTTCTTTTTCTATTGCACGAGAAAAGCTTGCATAGCACTCTTAAAAACAGACAACATATAATGTATTTATGAGAGAAAAAGAAACAATTAGTATTCTGAATCATTAGCCCTATTTTAACAATGGGACTGAGGTACGAAAAGAGATAAACACATTTAAAGCAGCGAAAGTGGCCTAAGAACACAGCAGGTCACCAGTTAAAAAATCAGCAGGATGCTAATACTCAGCTTTAGTCTAAGTCAAAAGAATTCAGCTTTGTTCACCAGGTGCATGTCATACTTACCATAAGCAAAGACACCTCTGCATCCTTAAAGATTTTTTTCCTTTTACCTTGCTTTAACACAGAAATAGGAAGATCATCTAATATTGTGTATTTATCTCAGAAGCTGGGAATTGTTAAAAATCCTCTTAGGTGTAAGAAATGCAGACATCACAGTAACCATAATGCTGCATTCATTGGGAAATATAATCTCAACCAGCTCACCATGGACTAGCTTAGACATTTTAAAGTGCTCTGGCAATGAGACTCTTACACAAAGAAGGGACAAAAAGGGGAAGGGAAATTAGAAATTTTGTCTTATCCTCTATTTGAGCTACTTGCAACATATAACCTTTTGCAAATATTAGTAAAACTGTCAAATCAAAGACTTCCTTCAAAGCTATTGAAGTCATAGCTCTGGAATGGTATGGAAAAGTACAGGAAAAGTTGACTTTAAATATAGATCTACAGAGACTCACTGTGAGTCCTGATGATTCAAAGATACATTTTTGTGGCATAATTTTATATTAGTCATGTTCGGAAACAGGAAACAAAAAAAAGGACAAAAAGTAAACAAATCACTGTGCTCAGGTTGGTCCTAGCTTGGTGTGAGCCTTGACTGTGAATTTGATTTGTCCCAGGACACTAAACTTTCAGACATTGTTCTTTCCACCACCTCCCGGAAAAAACCAGTGTCATATTTAATCTGTGGTACCTCATGACAATTACATCAGGCTAGCATTGCTATCACATGCTCTTTGCAACGTTTGCATGAGGTCCAAGTCACTGCAGCTTCCCTGAGCTAGAAATCTACTTAACAAAGCAAAAATGTCCAGCTCAAAGGATATCTTCACCCATCTGCTCCAAGTTGCCTGCCGCAGAAACCCCTCTGCAATGTGCACCTGAAATATACTATGTGGTTGTTTCAGAAAGACAGAGGGTCACTATAAATGTTGCTTAAGTGCTCAGCCAGCCACCTTACACCCTACTGCACCAAGCAGTAGTGGGCTAAAGGCATGTAAAAGTGCAAAAGTATTTTTAATGTAAAAACAGAACATTCAAAAACATTGTCTATCTTGTCTTCTGAATCATAGATTTCTCCAATTTTCCTCAAGACTGGGGTCAGAACAATGAACTCTGTCCTGAATAACTCAACAGACATGTGCTGTCATGCTGAAGTTTCTGTTGTCCAGTATTACTTGTCTGACAAGCAGTTTAATGCTCAACTCATAACTTCTAGATCCAGACGTAATTAAAAAATTCCCAAAGAAACAGAATCCAAATAGACAGGAATAGTTTTCTTTGTTTCTGGGGTGTATTTACTTAGAAAGGGCAGACACCCTGCATGCGACATTCCGTGTTCATATTGTTGCAGGCATGCAGGCCATATGCAAAACTTGCCTCCCTCTCATTTGAATTTTTTTCTCTCTGGTGAAATGAAGCAATGCAAGAATGCACACACTGCCTGGACAGAGCTGTGCATGGAGCTCCTGTGAAGAAGAAAGAAATCCTCTGGACTACCAGTAGTATGGAATTCCTGTAATGTTTTCTTTGGGAAACATTTCCATTGTGTGAGATACTAATGAGAGAGCTCAGCAATGATTTTGCAATGAAATTACTATACTACTGTAAAATGATGTCTGGATTAAGATTCCTTTTTGGTGTTATGAAACCCAAATTTCAAATAACTGTGACAGAAGGGTCGGAAGGACAATAAACTGAGTCTGTAGGCATACAGTTCTCAGACCCACAAAGAATTAGAAGAGAGCCTTAGAAACAATTTCAGCTGAGCCAGGATGGGGAATTTTGCACCTTTCCAAAGAGGATCAGAAAAAGTCATTTGGAAAAGATACAGATTTTGAGTGTGACATAGTTTGTTCCCAATCCAAACATGTCTACCATACTGGTACTGCTTGATGGTTTAAACAACACAAAATATGCAGGAAAAAAAGAAGGAAGAATATCTTACCCAGAAGAGCAGGGAGAGGGGGGAGTGTTCGTATTTTAATGAATCCAAAAATTTTACCTCCAATGACAGCAAAGAAATAAAGAAACAGAATTCCAAACAGATTTCCACCTGGGAGACACTCAGCCCCAGTTATGGACCAAACCACGGCCCAAACCAGGACCACAAATGCAACTGGAACAGAACAAGAAATAATTAATATTTAATCATCTCTCAGAAACAACTCTGCTGTTATATCACATTTGTTTTTCTATTACAGAAAATAGTTACAATGACTTTTAGAAATAAAATTACCTACCTTAAAAATTAGTTTAATCGTAACAGTGCAATTAATCTTTGATGGTCCCTAAACTGAAGGTCTAATCTTATAGATGCTGAAATACTTTAAAATTTGTAACAAGAACATCATTAGAGATGAAAATTAATTTAGTGAGCCTTGGTGTGCTGTGAAAAGCACTTCAGAGGTTCCAAACTTAAAGCAAACACTTTCACTAACTTATCTTGCATTTGCTTATCTTCCTTCAGTTACTTCAGAACCACAGTAAAATCTGCTGCTGAACAGTCTGGCATATCTTCAAGCTGATGACTGCAGCTTCAGTATAATTTTTAAAAGAATTGAAGCATAATTTTTTGGCTGAATGTGTTTGTGCAATACATTGTTATCCCTGGGAAAGGAAAAGAATTCTGAAGAGGGTCATATCTCTGAACGTCTGAGTACAGATATTTCCCATAATACAGCAATCAAAGCAGGATAATATAGAGAGGAAAAAAATCCTGAAAAATATTATGAGAAAGTGAAAATATTATAAAATATGTGAAACCATTATGCTCTTTCAAGGTTCACAAATCTGTTCCTACAGTTGTCCAACAAGAAAAGGCATGCACACGTATAAAAGCAGAAGACTGAAGGAAAAAACATGTTGAATAATTGTACTGCATCTTCAGATTTTTCTTAATCTTAATTGAGAGTGACAGGTGGCAAAGGGGAGACCACTAGATTTCCAAACATAAAAGCCTAAGAATTCCAAGTGGTTGTGGAAGCAGCCAAAGACACACAAAATGTCTTTTGTTAGGAAAAATCTTAAATAACTGGTTAGTCAGGCATCTCTTTTAGGAGCTTTCAGTTTAGGACAATTTCTAAACAAAATGGGTCAGTTTGCCTTGTAGTGAGGACTCTTGGCTTTGCAAGCCTGGGGTATTAAGGACAAACTATCAAGACAAAAATTAGGAGGTCTTTCTTCTGATAAAAACAGTTTGCAGTGCAAAAACATAGCTACCACAGTAAACACACAGGAGAGACTAGAGAAACAAAACCTGTACATTCAAACCTTTGTTTCATCTTTTTTTTTCTGGCTAAAACATTTGAACAATGGTATGGTAAGTAAAACACAGCTATTTCCCTCCATTATTTTCAAGGACAATGGGCAGATATCATCCCATTCAGAGAAATAAGTATTTAGTTTGCCATTTCTCATTTCAATTAAACTCTGTCTCTCTTACATACCATTTGTCACTGTTTGGGCCAATAAACCCCGAGGAGGACAAGCAAATATTTGCCTCCATGTTCTTGCAGGTGTTGAAGACCCTGCTGTTGATTCTGGAGGTTGCTGAATGCAGTGGTTCAGAAGAGCAGTTTCTTCTGTTTGTATATTCCCATCAGCACCTTTGGCATCTGCTGCTGGTCCCTGCTGAATGAAAACAAGGAGACTCCCTCAGAAGTGGCACTGTATATATCTGAAGTAGTGTGCAAGACCTGAAGTCAGCTGAGATGCAGTGGCCATAGATCACTATGTTAACTAAACAACCACTGCAGGAATGTCCAGATTTGTTGTATGGTTGGCATTTTTGGTTCTGTGTTTGTTTTTTGCATGGCACAAAGGACTGTGTGTGAGAGGCTGCAGGACATTTGCCTTTTTATCTGCAACTGACAGGGCTCCTGTCCCAATACAAACAGCACCTGTGCAGTAACAATATTTGCATATTTGATGAAGAAACAATAATAACAGGCCAGGCTCAGCTTGTCTGGAATACAAAATTAAACATTTATTAATATTTTCTACAATTTCATATGGTTCTTCCAGACTGGATTTCACAATATAGTTAATGATTAGCATAATTCCAGTGAGATAGTGATTTTAATATAACTCCTAAATAACTTCTATTGCAAAGCCTTGAAGCAAAATAACAAAACAAAGATGAAAGAAACAGCACAGCTGGCCAGTACAAGCATTACTCACATGATCCATTGCTGGAAGGCTCAAGCTGGTAAGTCAAAGTAGAGATAGAGAAATACTACCCTGGGAGTTATTCCCTTGAAGTTCCTTAAAGCTGTTGTCTTATAGTGGTACATCTACTTATCCATATTCATAGCCAAAGCACTTTTTGACCATTTTTGGATATGTGTCTCACTTTACTTCAGCATTATTTTTGACAAGTTAATCATCTACCTTCCCATAAGATTATTCATGTCAGCATACTGTCACACTGTAGACATGGAATTCTGCCTATAATGGGGTTTGGCTCTTCTCCAGTAATAGTTCCACATTTCCGATCATTTTTCTGTCTCTTCCCTCTCTCTCTATATATATATTTATATTTGCCTTACTCAGAGTCACAATTGGAACACAAATCTCATGAGGGTTCAGCATGGACTTATTTGTTTATTTGACCCCAGGATTCTGTGGTCACTGTATGTATGTGATCACCATGTGCATAAAGATGTACCATACAGATATCTATATGAGATACACTCAATGCTATGTGCTTACTTTTAAGTTCCTTTTACTTTAAGAATTGTATTCTTAAAAAAGGAGAAAGGAAAAGGAGGGTTCCCTCTGACTAGAACTGTACTTTGAGACCCTAGTTAATTACCTCACTTTGCTCATGCATGGGAATCATGCCATTTCTCTCACATACTGATGGTTCAGAATGTTCACTGTCATTTCCAACATCTTCCATTATCATTGTTGCAAACCTAAGGAGAGAAAGAAAGGTGGAAAAGTTAAAGAGAAGGAAATAATCACTGTTTTCCAAATGGCTGACTTCTCAGTGATGCTGTCTTTTCCCCACAGATAGGTGAAAAAATCCTCACAGCCCAGTTACAAATTTAATGGGGTTTGTGTGTCTCTGCATGCTGTACATAAGAACAAGAGAAAGAAATTAGCAGAAGAACAGTATTAAGGTTACAAATTCAAGCACTACAATTTTTTTTTTTTTAAATCCGAGTTTTAAAATTATGATGATCTCAGCTAACCTCTTTGTCCCTTCTTGAAAGTATGGCTGTAATACATCTGTATCTATTTGTACCTCTTTTCGGCACATAATAAAGATTATTTGCTGTCAGCACCACTTAGCAGGACCATTAGTTCTGGAAGTGTCACAGGCCCTGTACACGTGGCAGTGCAAGCAACCATTTAATAAAATTAGAACAACTATAGTTTCTAAAACTCTAAGAGGTTTCTAAAGCTTCAGGAGCGGACACTTTTCCCCAACTTAAGCCTGACTGATCCAGGCTGATTTTCAGAGGAATTTTCAGAATGTGTTTGTTAGATGCCAATAGTCACAAACACATTGACTGAATATCTAAAACAGAGAAGATGCCTGTTTGAATAAAGATCAGGACTTTTCACAGCTTGCAGCCTGATTAAACATGGCTCTTTTTTACTGATTATATCCCATGGAGATACTTTTCAGAGTGGGAAACAAGATCCAAGTAATTTGTGGGTAATTATCATTGTATTTGCTCACTCTAACTGGTCCACTCCTTATCCCATAGATTCTAACAAGAGATATGGCAGTGCACTGTTTTGTATGTCAGATATTTTTTGATGCAAATATTTACTGTAGTTTCACAAGTGTGAGCCAGCAAGGTGGGCACACCTATATCTGGAGACAAGGCTTTAAAGTGTTCTCTGTTACAGCAAAGGTTGGCAGAGAATCTCCATCAGCTAAACTGCTTCAAATCTTTTCAATTGCTCTTGCCATATAAAACACCAGTTAAGCCAGAATTTTAGGGCCAAGAAATTCCTGCCTGGCTAAATCCTGGCTAAATTACAACTTACTTGTTGGAAGTAAGTCAGAGATGATTCTCACAATTATCAAGCCTCAAGTTTAAAATGAAATATTTGATATTTGGGAATGACTGGTGCCATAAACAAAGACAAGGGCCGTTGTGACACCCTTGTGTGACAACAGGTCATTGTGACAGCTCATATTTTGAGCTGTTCTGATATGAAATGGCTCTGAGGCATGGCCAAGGCACAGAGGAAGAATACAGAGCCATAGGCAAACACTTTCAGTGTGTTCTAAGTTAAGAGTTTTGCTTTTTTCCCTTTCCTTTTTAAAAGTGCTTATTTACTCAAATAAGCATGTATTTCTAATGAGTACTTGTGGAACCAAACAGTTGTGTTCTTAAGAGTTTTGTTTAATTACATCAGTGATACTTTTGGGGTTTTGGTGGTTTTTTTTCCCCATCCTTTTGTTGGGGCTGGGAATCCACAAATGCCAGTCCTTCTAACCGGAACAGAAAGTGTCAGACCAGTGCCTCCCTCCTTCCCTTCACTGACCACTTTTCCAGGGTTTATGTGGGCTGTATATATACATATAAAATTTTGTACTTAAGTTTGTGTGCAAGAAAAGGACAGAAAGATATTGTTCTCCATCCAGCTTTGCATGGGCAACATCCCCAAGCTTGAAGTCATGTAGCTGTTGACACAAAATACATCAATACTTCTGAGAAAGGCAAGTCCACCTCACCACGCTCCTGAAAGTGCTGTTCACAGCAGTGTGTGGGAAAGATTGACTAAGCAGGGATATGGGATGTTCTGTTTAACAGGAATGATTTCAAGGAGTGAAGGAGGAGTCTCATAGTGCTGTCCTTATCTGTTTAGTGGCAGGTCTTCACCCGGTTAGCAGGACCAAGAACTTACTTTCAAGAACCATCCTTTTGGACCAATGGGACCCAAGAGAGCAGTTAGTGTACTTATGTCAGCATGTGTATTTTGAAAGCTTACAGGTTTTGGGCTGTTTTTGGGGGAGGAGGGGTTGTTTTGGTTTTTGAATTTCACCTTCTATGCAAACAGAATCAATGACTGAGAAATCACTGAGCGGAATTTATACCTCAGGGTTAAGGCCTGTCCCATGGAAACCAGCCAATAACAGACCTATTGTACTACCTCCCTGTAAAATACACTTCTCTTGTTTTGAAAGCAAAAAGGTTTTAGTATCTCCTCCCATTTTAGCTGGTTTTGGATGGGCAGGTAGGGAGAGCTGACTGACAGGCACAGCCACACGCTGCCTACCCCGACCTCTGCAGCCTCAGGCACTCTCAGCATTCTGCTTCGCACACAGAAGGGACAGAAAGCAATGCAAATTAAACACCACAAACACCATCAGAGCCACTGGCACTTAGGATACATAACGATTAAAACCCTCAATCCATCGTTATCCACAAAAAGGTGCTAAGTAAGCCCCGGTGCAGGCTCTTGCCTGCCAAGCTGCTATCCATTCCCCCGGTCACCGCTCCTCCCACAGGGGATGGGCACGCAACGAGACAAAAGGGCACCAAACTCACCTGGGACACGGCGAGGAGCAGGGCGAAGGATCCTCTCCCTGTGCAGCCTCTCCCCGGGGCCACTCCGAGAGGTGATGACAGCGCCAGCAGCAGCAGCAGCTCCGCTACAGCAGCCCGAGCTCCTCCTCCGCCCTCGCCGCCGCTGCTGCTGGCACAACAGGCGCTCCTCCTCCTCCACAGCCGCGGCTTCCCCACAGCGGCTGGAGCTGGGATGCGCCAAAGGCTTCCCGCTGCCGTGCGGAATGGGCAGCGCGGGAAAGGCGGCGGAGCGCGTTGGTGTGAGGGATGGAGCACGCCTGAGCCCACCCAAGGCTCTGGATGGATGCCTGTCAGGGCGCCCAGGAGGAAGGAGATCTTTATGTCTTTCATGGCCAGGCTTCCCTGACATTCATTGCGTGAGAAAGGCTTTCCGTGCTGCCTTGCCATGGCTGTGGGAAGATGCATGGGGAAGCTACATGCAATCCTCTAACCCAGACTGCAGCACTGGAGGAGTTGGAGGCTTGGTGAAAGCAGAGTAAATGTGGCATGTTGCTGCTCTGCTCCTGGTATCGCGACACAGAACTAAGCTGACTACAAATCCAAGAGAAAATTTAAGTGGTTTTTTGATCAGATTGAATTTTCCAGAAGGACTCTGAATGAGGGAAGTCTATTCTTCCCTCCCCCACAAGAGAAAAGTTTGACCTAGAATCTGAAAAGTCAAAAAGCCTCTTTTATATTATCACTGGGGTGGAAGGAAAACAAAGAGAATTACCCAGTTCCATTAAAAACAGACCAGGGAATTAAGAGGTCATGAGAGCATTAAGAAGCATTTTCCTTTAACAATTCCAGCAAGTCTGCTGAAAAAGCTCATGACATTAGAACACATTTCAGAATTGCAGCTGTTAACACCTCTGTGAAAAGCACTGCTAACAAGGCAAGACACAGCAAGCTCTGCTGATTCTTATTTTTCTGGCCCACCAGGTTCTTGGTCTACTTCTAGAAAAGCCCTTTATGCCTTTAGTGCAATTTAAAGGCAGGTGGTACTTATTTTCTTTCACGACTGCTTTGACAACAACAGCAGCAGCAGTCATTTTTGAGCAGCATCTGTAAACTCCAATTACTGCTAAGTGAGCTTAGAAACATTAAGTAATGATGTTCAATATGCAATAAGTATAAGGAATTTACTCTCAGATTTGTAATTATATTTTCAGAATATACAGTGCAAGTTTCCTGTGCTACTGCAGTGAGGAAATTTTCTCTTTTCAAGGTAAATCTTCTGCACCTACCACAAAAGAAGGACTTTGGCTTTCATATTAAACTCTGAAACCATTGAAACAGAGTCCTGCCAGCCTCAGATTTTAACATTTGAATTTATATTGGTGAACATCCATGGAACTATTTTGGGAAACTTTGGATTTGTGCCCCAACTTGAGCCTGCTTGGCTGCCAGGGTCACTTGACTGGAATACTAGATTCTCTAAAGCCCCATAAACAAACGACACAAGGTCAGAATGCTCCAACCATGATTAAAGGTAAATGTTAAACCCATAATGAACCCAAGGAAGCCAACATACACAAAACTTTTCTCATTTGTAAAACTTACATTTACATACAATTTTACAATAAGATGTTAACTAGACATGTTTATCTTTGAAATAAAGTAATTCATATTAGTGCTTCAGCTGATACTGAAAAAAGCAATAATTTTATGAACATGGCAGTTGTTGTTAGAGAAACACACACAGAATATTGTACATTTTTCCTGTGCTTTGATCACTGAATTCAGTAGCATTTAGTCCTTAATTTCTCCCTCACAAATATATGTAACTATTGTATATGAATATATATCTATGAAATTACATACAGCTTCATTTATGAGCTAGATAAATGGAGTTATGGGCAATTGTTAAAGGTAACCATACTCATAGGCAGTCAGAGCATGTTATCCATGTCGGTTTTTAGTAGTATGTGAGCAAAACAAGTGCTTTGTGAATTCAGGTTATTCATTGCCTTAGATCTCTGGGTCAGGACCTATGTTTTTCCCCAGAGTACAAAACTTGACAATAATAGGTTTCTGTTTTGTGAATCAAAGCTACCATATGCTATCACGATAAAAACATCAACACATACTCTTGTAGAAACAGTCCTTTTACAGAGAAATTTTGCCTTGTGTTTTAGTGTGAACTGTATTGGTACTTGACAATAAGGCACAGAGCACCGAAGCGTAGCACCTAGCAACAAATTTTACAGAATTTGTCTAATATTGGTACATCATTTTGGAGAGGAATATATTGGCTCCATCTAGAGTGGCAAAATCCACTCCTTTTGCTTTTGTGCTACAAGTCAAGTGTATTCATGAAGATCCAACTACGTGTTTAAGAATACTTCTCTCACATATGCCCCCATCCATGCCTGCTAGAGTAATGCCTTGAGTAGTAGTTCCTGTACATGAAAATCTAATTGGGAATATTTAATTTCCAAATAATTCGTAAGTTGAGAATAAAGATAGTATTTAATTCCTTTCAGTCAGATTTGCTTAAAACACAACTCAGATTTTGTACCTTGAATAGTATTTTTAGCCTTCTGAAATCTTAAACATTAAACTGCTGTTCTCCCATGTTTTTAGAGTTGCCATAAATGGAAGCCACATGAAGTATGTTTTACTCCAATGTTTCACTATTTAAGGAAAAGTTAATCAGTAAAATCAATGCAGCAAATCTGTTTGGAAAGACATCACATGCATGATCTTAATCTTTGCAAGACACCATCCTCATTTTTTGCCCTTCATGGTATGATTTTCCATTTGCAGGTAGTCAATCACAAGCTCCATCCTCCATCAATGATTAGTTCATTACCAGTCACATAGGCAGACTGAAATTACATAAAAAGAAACAATAATCTGAAGTAATTTTTCATGGTAAATATAGAGAAACATTCTTGCTTTAAGTTTAAAAATCTGCTTTCTTTTGATACACTTTTTTGTGTTTTACAAAAATATCTGAATAAGTAATATAATATCTAAATATAAACAAACTTAGAAATTGAAGCCTTTTATTTAATTCAAAGAAGTGTGGCAAAAGTATTATTAAAGGAATTAAGGTGAGAATGCATCCTGAGTGTACAAATTCACAAGAGCTAGACTTCAGATCTCTTACTGCAGGAATAAACACCTCACACTATGATGTTTTTAGCCCTGTCCAACTGAGTGGAATCTGACCAGGTCAGCCAATAATTGTAAGAGAACCTAACTGAAAATTTAAATTATACAGATAGTGGGGTAAGCAACTGAGCTATTGACATTCTCTCCTATGTGAGTGCTGAAACATACTAAATATATCGAAAAAATGGAATTATATTTACACATGGTTGAAAACACTGTCAGCAGACAGGAAAAAATTATTAGTGTTATGGAAATACTGAAAACAAGATGAAATTGGGAAAGAGATTCCTGATAGATAGCAACATAAATACTGAACTAAAATCCATTAAAGTATTTTGACATGGACATTAGGACTGCTGGACATGTCCAGAGGAGTCCAGTCCAGTTTTTGAATCATAATAAATTTATAGCAGCCTAAATAATGTTGGTATGTGCTCATTAGTGTGGATGGTCTTTGCAGTGGTCATCAGTGTGTAAAAACCACACTGGAGCTGTTGTTTTCATTATGCTAGAAGGGTAGATTCACCCTGAGTGTTAGCTAAAACCTCCAGCAGCTCTACACAATACTTGCCTTTGAATAGTAAAGGTAGGGGATGACTAATTCTACCTCCTTAAAACATGATCTAGCCATTGGGCAAGCTGGGTAAAGCAGACAAGCCCATTTCTCTTACCTTTCAGGATGATCTAGGGTCAATCCATTTGCTCAGTTGACATGAAACCACCAGGCTATGGCACCAAATGCCTTGCAATCACTGTCAATATTCAGAGTACTTTTTGTATCACAGGTTGAACTCAGTAAAATAACATAATTTGGGTTTTATTTTTGTAATAATCCAGCTCAAAGACAATATAAATTGTCCTGAAACAAATACCCTCTCTACTGTGAAGCAGCAAAGTAGCATGGGATCCTGTGACAGAGCATTTTATTGTTCTGTAATTACTTCATCAGAAGCCAAGTACACAAACAGATGGGCCACTTCTTCAGCAGTAGCCATCCTACCAGTCTTCTGTCTGGCTAGAAAGTCTTTCAGTGCCTGGATATACAAGAGCATTTGGGATATGAAAAATAAAAAAACAATTATTTTAGCCTATTGACATGTACAAAGCGATATTGGAAACAGGCCTCTAATCATAACTTTCTTTAGTGCACTGAGTAGGCAATTGAAGCTAGACAAATATAAAATCAACAGTGATGTGAATTTCAGGTTGAAGAAAAATATGAGACTTTTAAACAGCACCTAAATCTCTAGTTCCAGAATAAAGGCAACATAAAATCCTTCTTCCTCTGGTGGTAGATATTCCCAGGTCCTTCAAATGAGAACTTGCAATTATCTAATAGGAATGGTTAAGCATCCCAAATCATGTTGAAACGCATAGGCCAGAATGCGGTTTCTGTCATGTTTTTGCACTACCTTGTGGCTGACACATGCCACCATGCAAAACGTCCTCTGCTTTTGCACTGGATACTGTAATCTACTTTTGGAGCTGCTTCCATGGATGAGAGACTCTCTGTATTCACTAAACAATAGTATCCTTCTGAGGCTTCAGTTCTGCTCTGGCCTTAAGGCTTCTGCTGTGAGTACATGCTCAACACACTATCAAAGGAGACACTACTGTTAGGTTATCCATGGAACTCTAAAATTGAGGACATTCTTGAATATGGACAGAAGTGCAGCTATATATATATATATATCTTTTTTAACAAGAGTTAAATATATATACACATGTGATCAAGCTAATAAATTGCTATCTCACCTGCTCTGGGTTAGGCCGGGCTTGGATTCTTTCCTGCAAAGATGGTGTGTCAACAGTTCCTAAGCAAAATTTTAAATTCAGTGTTAAAAAACAACTTCATCAGTAATCACGACAAAAGTTTATTTGTTGTATTTGTATGTTTTAACACCTATGCGTAACTTCATGATATAATTCAGGAGAAAGACTGCAAAGCTACTGATACAGCACACAATTTTAAGCTTCACTAAAAAGCAAGAGTTTTGAGAATTAGATTCTACACTTTTCAGATGGTTAAACAATGGCTAGACTCTTAGCTAGCCCTTGCCTGCTTCTAACTTCCCAGACTGGATCTTTGAAAACAACCATTCAAATACTGTGTAATGTATATATAAAGTGCATGTACTAGGTTAATCAGACTACACATACAGCTTGACTACAGAATAACAATTTTCCTATATTAAGCCTTTCAAGCATGCTCTGTTCTTTTAGACTGCTGGTAACTTTAGTTACCACTTGTAAGCCTGTTCTTTGTTGAAAAAGCCAAAGTAAAACCTGGGCTTCTAACACCTGCTCCTAGTTTACAGAATAATGTAAGAACACTTACCAGGACATATGCAGTTGCATCTGATGCCCTGTTCAATGAAATCAGCAGCCACAGCCTTGGTCAGCCCAATAACTGCTGCCTTGGAAGTACTATAGACACACCTGTTCACAACTCCTAACACAAGAGCCATGTTAAGGCATCCCAGAAACATAGTTAAAAGGAAAAAAAGAAAAGAAAGGGTGAAGTTTGTTGAATATGCACCTGCTCCTGGACTCCAGCATTTCCTGTAGCACCTGCTGCCCCTCTCTAACAGCAGGCTAGCTAGAATGCCAGCTGCCAGAATTCTGCTTAGGTATACACCAGAGAAAATCTTTCAATAGTATCAGTTTGGGGACTAGTCTAGAAAAGGTAACAAAGCAACAAAGGTTTAGGAACAGCAGAAACCTATCTGTTAGTCATGATCAGGCTTCCTTAGAAAGCATAGTTACAGCACTTCCATAATTGTCATTTCTTCATTCTGTCTGAAGAATATACGTAGCAAGATATCACTGGAAATAATTTCTTTTTAGTTAATAAAACTGGTAAAAAGGATGCTACAAAACATTGAAAAAACTCAGAGGTAAGGATCTTGGAGTTTCTGCAATTTTCCATCTGTGTCCTTGCATTTATGTTTGAGTTGATGTGCTCACTCTTTTTTCTTAACTGTATCCCTCCACAGGATTTAGAACCAGCTTTGAATTTAGAATGTCCTCTAAATTCAAAGTTGCCCAATATTTATTTTGCATGTCCTTCATCTTAAAGATGTATAAAAGGAACTCTAACAAGCTACTGACCTTTGATGCTGGATGCCACAGAAGACATATTTATAATATTTCCAGATTTCTGTTTAAGCATCTGCAAAAGAGTACTTATGTCATTCAAAGGCAAACTGTTTGTCATCTGCAGGTTCAGCAAAGCAGCCCACAGCCACTCACAGAACAGCCCTACATGCACTTGATATGCAGGGTAACAAAGCTTAATTGGCAGCAGTAGGTGCCATTGACGGAAGCAGTGAAGAAGAGTCTGAAATTCTCAGTCAGTTTCCTTAAGCCATGTCAGGATTTTTTTTCCTAGGTAGCCACCTCTCAATCATTGCCCTCTTTGTTACTACAGTAGGTTACCCTACATAGACATCTGCTCATCTACTAATGCAGTAATTCACTGATCCCACTCAAACTCTTCTTGTTTTGGAGAAGACTAAAGCATGATACTCTAGCATCTGTGAATTGTAGACAAATTTCTTTAAGTTATGACCTTTTTAGGCTTCCCAAAACCTGATATGCCTGATCATGTTAAAAACCCCCAAACTTTGAAAATTAAGTTCAGCTAAGAAAAAACCTACCCACAAACAAAACCAACCAATCAAGCAAAAAGAACTGGAACAATACTGAAAAGAGTAGCTGTCATCCAGTCATGGTCACAGCTTTCAAATCTGGCCTTTGCATTTATGGGAATGCAAACACCTTGGTCAGTCCACAAGTTTTTGCAGACTCAAACCTAGTTATTACGTCAAAACCAAGAAGCGTCCTTGAGCTGCTGGAGTCATTGAATTGTTCTGCTCTAATCAGCATGTTAGCATCAGCATCCCTGAATTTCTTCACAAGATAGTCTCCAGAGCTGTGTGAAATTCACTTTAATATACATTATTTATAAATATTTTGTACCAGTAGTATTGTGCAGCTGTGTGCTGTAGTATAATATGTTAGCACTGTATCACAATGGCTCCCTCACTGCTCTGCATAAAATCTGAAGTATTTTAGCTAGTTTATGTAGGTCAACTCCCCAAATAAATCTTCTCTACCATACCCTTTAGATAAACTGTCTACTTGAAATATCATGCAATGCAGAGAATGTTTTACACTAGGATCACTGTAATCTAAGGGCTCCCCTATCCAAAGCTGCATGCTTGTATTTTGTATATTGTCACAGTGGCAACAACTTAGGTCTCTCACACACTAAACAATGCAGCAGAGGCTATTTGTCATGGGCAACCAAGCCTTGCCTTTGGAAGGAATGTCTTGATCATTAGATACATGCTGCGAACATTGAGATTCATCGTGAAGTCCCAATCTTGCTCCTCACAGTCCAGAATGGTTCCATGATGAACAAACCTAGAATGAGTGCATGAAGTGGATTACAGTCTGTGGTTTATATTTCTGTGGCTTTCTATTGCCCTTTTCCCACTACTATTTTGTAGTAGTTAACTTTTCCAACCTTGAAAAGGAGGGATAAGAGCTCTTTTGAAAAATGCAAGCAGCAGTGTATTTCTTCTGGTAAGTATCAAGGGCACAAAGCAGACTCAGTATGTGCAACAAAATGATTGGAAATAGATAAATGAAAAAAAAAAAAAAAAAAAAAAGTAGAGCCCTGGCAGACTGTTGCCTTTGCTGACTGCTGTGCTAGGAAGGCCAAAGCCATCAGTACAGGGTGCCCATAGACCAAGGAAAACATAAGTTCCAGAGCTGTTCTATCTTGGTCTGGGTAATGTGGCTGTGCACAAAAAGTTCAGTTTTGATGAAAACACATGCATGTTTGTATTAAAGGTATAAAATCCATTAAAACATAAGAAATAAAATGCATTGAAGTAATAGAAAGTACTTCTGGAGGACAAGGAAAACTGGAAAAATAGTAGTAGCAAAGAGAATCTGGTTACCCTGCAATGTTACAGAGGACATCAATCTTTTCAATCTCCTTGGCCAGATTTTCTATCTGCTCCTTTTTGGTGACATCCAGAAGCCGTATTTGAATGCCTAGAAAAACCATGGTATTTGTTTCAATGTATTTGACTAAGGATTAGCTGATTATTTTTCTGATGTGCTGAGGATTGCACTTAAAATTCAGTGCAGTCACAGCTACACTTAATGATTAAGTTAGTGCAAGGGATAAACTGGAACAGCATGTCATGCTATTTAAAATCTCAGGAGAGAATTAAAAGGATCAACTGTTTTAATTGTTATACAGCATGACACAAACAGATGAACTAGCATAATTTACCATAAAAACATTCCAAATAAATTTGAATTCCACTATAGTCTCAAAAAGGAAGACCTATAGAACCTATATAATCATAATGAACTTTCATGCACCTTATAATAGAATAATAATTACTTGGAACTAGTCACATATGTCACACACACTCACGGTAGCATTACACACCACATTCCCATGCATAATCGATATTATGAATGAGCTTTATGTAATTTAATTAATGAGGAAAAATAATTTTGTATAAATTATTAAAATCATGAGGGCAGTCACACTGGAACAGGGTTCTGCAGAGGTTATTGAGGAAATTCCATCCTCAGAGATGTTGAGAACTTGATTAAATACAGCCCTGAGTGACCTGCTCTAACCTGTGCCACTTTGAGCATCAGACGGAACTACATGGCCTCCAGAAGTCCCACCCAGCAGATATGGTTCTATGAAATACTGAAAAGCTGTCTGTAAAGCATCTGAGTGTTGTCTAAATTAAAGGAGAATTTGATTTGAAATGGATAAAGACCTGGTTTTTTTGAAGCCAAAATGACAAGTCTGTGAATAGGCTTTACATGCCTTAGTTAAATGGTACAGACACTTTTGAAGAGATTTGTGTATAATGTTCGATCAGACTGTAGGCTGGTGATTAACATGACATTGAATTTTATCCAGGAGAGGTGATTCCAAAGACCACAATGTGCCAAGTGTTGATGAATTGTATGACTAATCTTATGTCTAAAGGATGGAAATGGCTCTGACTACATGGGATGTTATTTCTTTCCTTGTCAGCACACTAGCAGAGGGAAGAAATGCAACACTTTCCCAAACAACCTCAGAAAGAACCTGAAAAGCCCTAAAGATCCCAAAGAATTACAAAGGGATAGCTCATGGTGAACTCCACACATTCACATTAAAAGCTGTGCCAGCTGTGGTTTTGTGTATTTTACTGTCACCCTGTAGTAGGAATTCATTAAATCCACTTTCTTCTCTCAAATTAAGTTAGAAGCATTTTCCATTGTAAAATACATCCAAGTCTTATTTTTTATTTCAATATTGAAAAAATAATTTTTATTGTAAAACGTCCCCCTTGTGTCACTTGTGATTAAAAACACAGCTATGCAAAACCTGCTCCTTGAAGCCTGTTCCTGTGGTGTCAGTAGAAAAGCAACCTTCAGGCCTGAATGTTTGTGCAAACTAAATAGGCATATCTAGTATTGCTGGAATCAAATTTCTGAAGGCATATGGATTCTATAAGACAGTAAGGAATGCATTAGAAGGACAGTTAAATATAGACCATAGAAGGCAAGACACTAGGCCTACTGTCTCGTATAGTGGGATGCTCTCCTGATCCTGAAAAGCATTCCATGCCTTCTAGAGTGATGCACTTGATGATGAGCCTAGTGATGCCAAAAGGTAACTGAAATGGATCCTATTCTGGGAAACAAATACCAACTTCTTCTGTGACACAACAAACTTTGTTATTCCACACAGCTGGAATAATACTCTGATACGCTGATGTTGCAGTATTTTACATGCAAAATCTCTGTTTCACACCACAGAATAAAGCAATGCCAACATCTAAAGAATTTGTCTGTCTATTTTCCTTTTTTTCTGGCCTTTTGAAGTTTTCCTATCCTCAAATGGTGTTTCAGACAGCCTATAGCAAAACTTGTAGCAGCTGAACTAACTGCTGTAGGCCATTTACCTGGATATTTCCCCAGTTCTTGCAGTTTAGACTCATTGATGTCTGTAGCAATGACTTTGGCTCCTTCTTTAGCAAAAGCCTGGAGAATAGGAGAGAAGTAGTTTATATTTAGATATTCCAGATGGTACCAGAAATAAAATCTGTTTTCTTCTCAGGTCCTTTTTAGCTTGAAACAGAAGCTGGGTGAAGGCAGCTGATCTTTCACTTTTCATTCTGGGCATATCAGGGGGTTCCACACATCCTGTGATATAGTTACAACTATGTAGCTATGCCTGGTAAGACAGATTTAAGGTGTTTTCCCTAAAGTAAGGAATCCATAAATAAAGTATAAGAACAGTAACCAGACTAAGATAGTGGATATTATTATTGCCCTTATTAGAGGCACTAGTAAGCACATTATAAATATAGGGCTAGGATTGTCTGTATTGCTAGATTTAACTAAAGTTATGAAATTTGACATGTAAAGGCAGAATTCATAAACCAGGATTTTTTAAACAAAATCATTTGCATCCAAATAATAGAACAATATTAAAAGCAGCATGACTTTTGATATTTAACCAGAAACACGAGGCTTCATTCTTGATGGTTTCCTCAAAACCCTTTCTTTGTATTGTGATTACTGATAAATCAACAACCAACAAAGTAAACTCTGTTCAAAGTATTCTAGTATATTGGACTGTAGTCCCTGTTCTTCAAAAGAAGTGTCTCAAGTGCAGCTTAAGAGGATAGTGGCATTAAATATACCAACCTTCCACAGCTTGTTGGGTATTTACAGAGTGAAATCATCAGGAAGATCACCTGCTCCTTGGATCAAGTGATTTATGTAAGAGCCAAGAGCAGCAGTCTTCTGTGTTCTTAACCACATGCACGAGAAACTAACTAGTCTGGCAAAAATCCCACAGGATCTTTTCCTGAGTTGCTGATCACTTTACAGAGATAATGAGATTACTGGGTTTCTTATTTGCCATGAGAAGGGAAGTAGAGGGAGAAGAACTGGTCAAAAGGAGTTATAAGCTAACTGGAAAGTTAATGCATATCTTGAATTCTGTTTAACAGTAATCAAACAAGATTTCTAACGGATTTCTTACAGTTGCTAACTGTGAACAATGCTGTAGCTCTGTTGTTAATATCATGTAGACTTGGTTATGTCAACCATGAATATCAGTAAAATACCTTGGCTTTACTGTAAGGAATCCTCACAGTATCCAGCCTTAGACCAGGAAATATTCCTGTATCATCTATATTTTCTCCCAGTAAAAGGCAGCAGAGATATTGGATAAAAGGTACAGACAGTATCAACCATATATTGTTAGAAAAGCAGTTACAGCTGTTCTCAAATCTTGTTCATAACCTTGTCTAACATCTCCACTGAGCTGAAGATTTTCATAAATTCAAACAGCACAAAGCCTGCATGATACAGCAGAGTGGCTACATTATTCCCTGATTATTTTCACTGCATAGTCCTGGCTTCATCTGTGGTTTATTAATTCAAGAACTGGTTTGCTGGAGGTATCATTGGACAAGCTAGCATTAGAGACCTTGCATAGGCACAGCAGAACTTTCATTTTCCAACTTACGATAGCAGCTGCTTGGCCAATGCCCTGTGCTGCCGCAGACAACAGGATGATCTTCCCATCCAGCCGCCCCATGGTGCTGAGCTGTGCAGGCACAGGATGTCACAGAAATTTAACAAAAACATGAGCCAACACCACCCCCTGGCAATCAGATGCAAACACGTTCCCAAAACTAGACATGATCCAGAGTGTATCTCTGCATCACAATTGTCCTGTTTGGCTGCAATGTGACCCTCAGTTATCCAGTTGTTTAGTTACACATGAGGACCTCAAGCAATCAAAAGGCATTTACACTCAGAAGGTAAGCTTCTGAGCTCAAATTTTTTGTTAAACAGGCAAAAAAAAAAAAAAAAAGCCAAGATGAAACAGTAGTACAGTAGTTTGTAATCTAGTGTTTCCACTGCCCATGGTGTTCTCAGAAAGCAGGTCTGTCTTCTGTTTCTCTCAAACTAGACTCTTCAACTTCCTTTACTGCAATAAATTCCACACAATACCCTGGACCTTGCTGTCTGGCAGTTGTCTTAGGAATCTTCCAGCACAGCAGATTCCCAGCCCCAACAAAGCAGGAGGGTGGGGTGGGGAGAATGAAGCTGCCCATCTTGCTTCTTGTTCCCTCTTCTCAGGGAACTTTGGGCATGCTTAGGGCAGTAGGGAACCTCCAGGAGCTGTTGCCTGAGTCTGTATGGAGCAGCCAAAAGGCAAAATACAGCCCTCTTCTGCGCCAGCACACATGTTCAAATGCTGTGTTAGGTTTAACAAAATACAGCATGCAAAAATGCAGACAAACAAGGTAAAAACCAATGCCATCCTCTCATTCCTACAGATTTTTGGTTATTTAAGGAAAAAATTACTTAATAGGATGTTTCAAACAATTTCCTAAAAAGTGAGGTGGCTGTGTTCCAGTCACAGTGCAGTATCTGGAGTATGTTAATTGGGTTCCCCATAAGCAAAACTCCTGCATTTTCATAGTCCCCTGAACAACTTCATCTATGTAGATATGAGTGTAAAAAGGTATCCTAAGAACACAAAGTCTTTAAATATACACATAAATCCAACACACTAAGTACTTCATTGGAAAATTTAAGATAAAGGTGCCATAATCTTCCCTATGTTAGCAGCCAACGCTATCCTCTAGCGGTGCTCATATCCATGCTGTAACTCAGATTACTGAGTTGAATTTAGTGTCCTACATTTTGAATAAATTACTAATTTCTCTTGTTTTGATCAGAAATTATGTTTTGCTAGATATTTTTCCTGACAAAAGTTGCAGCAAAAGTGTTTTCCCGAAGGTCATAGATTCAACAAATCAGACTTCTGAAGCAACGTAGTGGAAAAATTCTTTTCTTTCCAAAAGCCACCTGGATCAGTTCAAATACTTCCCCAAATCACCTTAACATGTGGGAAGCAAAATGCATTATAAATACATTTTTCAATCTAATATCAGGTTTTATGAACATTTGCCATACCGATACTGTGAAGCATTCACAAATAAATATTAATATAGTCACTCACCCCGAGATCTCAAACAGCTTTGTTATATTTACTGACCCTCGTACAAAAGGAAGTTCTACAGTTTTTTTTCTACCGTGCTTCTTGGGATTTGTAGTCCAACCACTAAGTTTCGCTATAAGAACGTAATTTCCTGTTGAAACATTGAGATGCTGCCATCTAGTGAAACTCAGGATTTTAAAAAGTGTGATTTTTCTCCTGCACAGGAAAGGACACAAAAGGATCACCAGCATTAGCTGACCTTGTTCCCAAGAGAATTCAAGAGATCGATAGGATTCCCACCAAAAAAGGCCACAAACACGTTTTTTCAAGTAATCTCTTTTTGCAATATAAACGATCAAATTCCCAGCCAGGACAACCTTATGTGGTTATTTTTTTGTTGTTGTTATACTGATGATTTACCAACGTATCTTCTATTTCTAGTGGTTTAACTTGCATATATTGAAGCAGAATTAATATCATTAGACTGGAAAATTCTAGGACAAACTAATTTAGCTATAAGCTCACACCAGATTTAAACCTACCTGATAGTATTATTAAGAAATTTGGTGGGCTGCCTAACCTGCACTTAGTTTGTCCTCAGAAAAGCCACTTCGGTGGATAAACTGGGACACACATACACAAAAGTTCAGTTTATCTTTTTTGCTAAACCATGATAGCTTTTAAGGCTTTCTAAATCAGCTCCCCAGTAAACAAAATCTTTAATGACTGAATTTTCTGAAAGCATTAATCCTTCTGCCCCTACGCTTTTGCCACTCAAATTCAGACAAACTTGTTGCAATAAGTTTCTGCTTTTTTTAGTTCAATCACCAGACCTACAAATGTTCCAAGCAAGCAATAATTAGGAAAAAAAAACCCACTGGAAATTTCATGTGAAAGAGGTAGATCTATATATTCACCTCCCTTCCCCCTTCTGGAAAAAAAAGTCAGTGTAATTAATTTATTAGAACACCAAAATCCTGGTAGCCAAAAAGGAAATCTTTCATTGTAGTGGGAAGTAAGTAACAAATCAAACCAAACAAAAACCCAACCCAAAACAAATCCAAAAAACTCCCAACCAACTAGCCAAAAAAAAAAAAAAAAAAAAAGCCATCACAAACACACCAGCACTTTGCATTTATCCCTGTCAGAAAATATATACCTATGGCTGTGGTCAGAAAGAAGACATTGCAGTGCTCAACTCTGTAATGGTATTTAGAACCTGTATATTTTTGGCTCATCATGCTTCTAGAAGCTTCCCAAAACACATTCCAGGCCAGAGACTGAGATAAATGCCTGCAGATTTTAGTGGTTAACAGTAGTTGGCAGTTTTCAGCCATTTGAGGTAAATAGAAGGTTGGTTTTTTATTCAAGAAGTACCTCCATCAGATAAGTAATCGTTGTGTGACTCTCCAAAATTCCAGTAACTGCTGAATGCTCAGGAACATGTCAGTGTAGCCATTTGTTTGTCAGTTTGGGTGACCCAAACAAGACCTAGCATCACTGAGAGCTTTATTCCTATAAAATAAGGATGATGCCTTTGATGCAGGTATCTTTCTTATGTATGACTTTCTCATATCATGATGATGATTTCATCCTTAATAGAGTTGATCTCAGGTTTTGAGTGCCAAATTCCTGTTTAACTGGCAGTGGACAGTGTGGGAGGGAGGAAAGGGAGGAGGATCTATGTTTTAGACTTCAACCATTTTCTGACAGACTCAAGGAATTAAACAAAACTCTGATGGCAGACTTGTGCAACAGTAAACTTCTTCACAAGCAATTGTGGCAGAAGGTTATGAAGGACAGACAAGAGGCATAATGATGGAAGTGGTGAAATCAGTACAAAAGATAATCATTTGGTAACATTCAGACACTGAATGTAATCAACATCCTTGGATCATAGCACAGGTTAACAGCAAAAACATTTTTACATATTTAACACATTAAAGTTTATTGTTAAAATAAAGTTTTTTATATGAAACACACAAAAAAGTAGGTCTCACAATACAGGTAAGTAGGTTAATAAGAAAGTCCATCCTGCCCCCATGATCTGGTTTGTTTTCCATTCGCTAGAGAAGCAGAAGAGTGTTAAGTCCATTGCTTAATATGAAAGAAACTCCAATACACAACTTCTGAGAGGTATATTGAAAAATGATGCAAAATTCAAAGTTACTCACAGCACCATAATTGGCTGAGCTGCAGAAACATTTAAGGAGTTTAAGAGGAACCCTTGATTGTGTGCTCTACAAACAAGATTAGTAACTTTGGCTGCAGTGTCCAAAGAGGTCAAGATCATGGTGAAAATGCAGTTTCTGTGGGCTTAAAGAAAGCATGGTATAAAAATCACATGGTAAAACCCAAAAAGAATATTTCTTCCCAAGTTAACAGCACTCTGAAGATACAAATATCAACACCCCAGAAAAGGGCTGTTTTAGGAATGACATAATGAAAAGTTGGAGACTGAGAAGTTTCACAGTAGATTAGTTTGTGTTCTATGCCTTTTTCCATTTTTTTCTTCAACGCATTTCGTTTTTTTTTGCCATCAAAAAAACCCACATCAAAACATCAAAGTAGAACATCAGCAGATTAGCAGGTTCTGGGGCAACATGTCTGGTTTTCCATTTTTGTCTCCATATTCCAGCTTTCCCAGTTATGGGAAGTAGCAACTCCAAGACAGCAAAGATAGAAGAGGCTGATGGCTTTTAACCTGTAGCAGGTTTTTTGTGTGTATGCAGATTCTGGCTGTAGCCACTGCAATGGCAGCTTACAACAGAGCATCTTTACTGGGTGCTACAATCAGGGGCTTTATCTTTGTCTGAAGTCCCAAACAAGTGCTTAAGATGTTCTTCTGTGGACTCTGTGCCCGCAGGTCGTGTATCTGTACAAAAGACAAGAACATTAAAGCTTTTCTCAGTTAGACAAGCAGCAGGAATACAGTGATTTAACCTGTCTAGTGTTTTATATGCCAGCTATCAAAGCTTCCCTCTGAGGAGCTTTGTATTGTGAGGAAAGCTGTGCAATTACCAAGCTGGCCATCACAAAGACAGCAATGCATCTTGTTCTTTCTGGAAGTCTGCTATTAATACCTCAAAAACTGGCTAACTCTTTGGCATGTCTGCTGGGGCAATCTGAATGCTGTGAGAAACAAGTGTACTCATGAGGGCAGTAGATCACTAAAATCAGCAGGCCAGCTATAAGAAGTCTGAAGTGGGGCTGAGGAACAGAAATTATCATCAAAGACTAAAGTCTACCATCTAGAAAACCTTCAGAAAAAAATTAACCAGCACTTAACTTTATATAGTTTTACCAGAAGTCTGTGCTTAACCAATGTAAAGTTAAAAAGCAAAACATTTTAGAGCCCCACTATCTAATAACCATATTTTGCTGATTCACTTTAAAAGTCCCTCATGAACACTTCCACCGCAGAAAAGGAAAAAAAAAGTTTGTATATTCTTCTGTAGAGCATGCAGAAGGTGCACAGCTCAGATGGTCAGCTTTTCAACAGGCAGATGACAAACCATTCAAGAAAACTGTTACCATGCAAGTTTCAGGTCTGAATATATAAGTACAGCATTTACCCACAACTCAGGGTAAATTACATTTTGCATCTCCAAATCTTTATAGGACACTACCACTGTGTTACGTACCTGTTAGCACACCCAAGTTGGAATTATCAAAGAAATTTGTTGGACAAGTCAGAGGCTTTGACAGGTCCTGAGTCACTGTTTCCTGAGAAACAGTTTCCTTGGCAGGTGAAGGCATTTGCTCTTTAAAGAAATGTGACACTGTCTTCTTAGGAGACTTTGGTATTGTGTCTCGAGTAGTTTCTCTTGAAGATCGTTCTCTCCATTTTAGTGCTCTCTCTTTCCATTTCCTAAGCTCCTCTTTCAGTTGAAGTTCATCACTGCAAAGAAAAAAACTCCAGCACTTAAGTAAGAAAAACCTAAAGCAGTACCTTTAAGGAAAAATTCCCGAAGGACAGACAATTCCTGTATTTCCAGATGACATACCACAGACATGGCAATACAATAGCTGTGTATCTTGGATTCAGAGGAACTCTTTTTAAGCTGAAATTTCTTTTAACATACAATTCAAGTGTATCTTCCAGCATTTAAAAGATTCTTATAAAAGTACGCAATTTAAAGTTCAAAAGGCCTTTATGACTACAAGCCATGAAATGCTAGCCTTAAATAAAAGTTTATGATGTGAAATCTAAAATTAATGGTTACTCAATTCTACAGATAGAAACAGTAATGATGCACATAGTTAAATACAACAAATAATTTGAACTGCTGCTAGTCAGCTTTCCACTTGCCTTAGTAGAAGGTCATTTTGTTTCTTCAGGTGCAAGTTCTCCTTCTGTAGCTTAGCTTGTTCAGATTTTAGAACAAGTATTTGTGTGCTCTGCACAATACCACTGCCACCACCACAAGTAAGGGCTTTTTGGGATTGCTGAGGATCTGCTTCTTTCAGCACTAGAAAACAGTTTTATACATATATGTGTGCATTGTCTGGAGAGTGTTTAAAACCAATATATTTTTTTTGCCTACTCCTTCTTGTGGTCTTATATGTGAAACCTCACTGGGTTACAAGTGCTATTACAACAGTTATTCTTTTTTCCACATGAAACACACCTCCCAGTATTTAGACTGCCAGGCAGATATTAAGAAACATGAAAGATTCTTCACTGGGCCATTTAGAGGTCAAACTGTTTCAGGTATGTCATAGGTTTGATTTGAACTAGGTATTCATATGTCAAGGAAAAAGTGGCAAGATGAGCTACCACCACTGCAGCTTACCCCTCCACAAGTGCAAACGTGGCTGGAGAAAAACACAAGAACTGTTGTGATTCTAATGCAGTTTATAGGCAGCTAATATAATCTACTTTCCATCTCATCTTCCAATGCACCCAATTCTCCTCCCACCCCTTGAGGTACAAGACCTGCATCTTGATCTGATCTTCAACCTTATAACCTCAAAACTCAATGTTTAAGATGAGAGAGTCCCTTCTATTTGTCTTGAATTTACCAGTAACATCGTGTTCTTGGTGTACTCTTCTCAGTTCTTCTTTTAGCTTTGTTAACTGTTGTTCTCGGTGTTCTGCAAGGGCTTTATAATTAGCAAGTCTGTATGAGGCAGGAAGGGAGGGAGGAAAAATAAAAACCAGAAAACCTCAGTTTAATAGTTATTACAGTTGAAGCTAAATTCCAATGAGCTATCAAATAGGAGACACACCCAAGTTATACAAGAAAATCTACATGAACATGGTTGTCAGTGAGATTTTAGGTAAAGTGCACTCAAAAGTTGGACTAATTATTTTTGGTGCATCCCTTCTACCTGGTGAACTAGAGAGTGCTTTCAATTATTGCTTTCCCCTTGCCTTCTTTTGTCAGAGCAGTTATTTCATTTATGGTTGAGAAATTTTGGTGGGTGTATGGGGAAGGAGTTTTGTAAGCAACCCAAGGTGCATATAGATTTTACTTTCTCTAACTACAGTAAAAGCTTACAACACCTCAAACTGAATGCTTACTTCTTACTATGTGGGAAAAATAAAGAGAGAAATAGAAGCTAAGAATAAAGTATTGAGAATCTTAAGAAGATAAAACTTGAACTTACTTCACTTCAAAGGAGTTGGATTGTTTCATTCTTTCCAGATCACATTTGACCAACTGTGTTTTGAGATGGTCAATTTCTTCTTTGTACAACTCAGCACCTTTATCTAATTTTGCCTGAAAATAAAATATTTAGCACAAATAAGAGCTTGTTCCGTAGCCATGAAATTAAGGGTTGTTTATCTTGTGTCTTTACTATGACCTGCTAGATTTTGCAGGACAAGACCAGGAGCAGGAAGTTATTTTTCACTAAGGTGACCCACATTACCAACCAGCACTATAGTAGGAGTTGGTATCCTACTCTCGTGTATTACATACAGTCATATTTTAGCAAATTTTACTGACTTCTGTGCAGATATAAATCTGGGAATTTTAAAGTAGAGCCCAAATATATTACATTGAATAAACAGTTCCTGCTTCAGTTTAAAAGTTTTAAAATGTTTAAAATGCTTTGGAAATGCATCACATACAAGTGACACATGAAATTTCTAGTATTGTAACATGGGTTCCGAATGCCGCCACTGAAGGTTGCACTGGTAGAATGTGAAATTGCCTGCTAAACAGGAAAGTGGAGTGTTTCACTCCAGGAATGCCATACAGAACAAACACATTGACTATAGAGAGCTACAGTTTCACCTACAACTGTTGTCAAGCATGCTCTGTGTCTTCATCGGGGAGAAAGAGAAGAGTGAAGTATTTTGCTCATACCTGAAGACTCCGATTTTCTGTTAAGGCAGTCTTGAGGCAATTATCCATCTCATTCAGTCTGGCTTGCAATTGGATGAGCTCACTTGTCTCTGTTCTTGCTCTGATCTGTGCTTGTAACTTGTTTATCCTGTCATCTTTCTCTTTGACACTTTCTCCTACTTCATTTATTACATTTTCTAACTTCCGAATTTTTACTTCCATAACCTATTGAGATATATGAATCACTCAGTTATGAGCAGTTCTGTCAAAAGACAGTAACAGCACATTGCCATGTTTTTTCTTAGCAAAAACAAGCAAAAACCCAAATCACACACCAAAAAAAAAAAAAAAAATGAAACTACAGGCTCTACGGCAACTCTTCATGTCCAGATCACTGTTTTGTGTCACCTTTTAATAGTCTGGAACACTCAAGTCTAAGAAAACAGGAAGTGCTTTGGAGAAGGGTAACTGCGACATAAAAAATACGAGATCTCTGTTTAAATAGAGAATTCTTCTCCAGCTTCACGTTTGACATAGTGAATACAATATACTTACAGGAATGATCAAGAGTATCATCACCCTATTTAAGTCAACACTTCAAAAGCAAATAAAAACATTTCTTATGAACTTCTAAACTGAACATCTATTCGTGTGCAGAAATCAGGCAATTAAAAAAATCACGTTACAGGCAAGAGCTCTAATGTCCACTTTGGAAATAAAAGCACTACTAAAATAAAGTGTACTCTATCTGTATTGTTTAGATTTTCAGTTGCCATCAATCCTTATTTTCTGTTTGGAGTACTCTCATTTAGAAAGCAAGCATCAAAGAAGTTTTCCTTAGGAACAAGTTTTGGTACCTTTTTATCTTCTTCTGCAATCTTTAATTTATTATGAAGCCTATAATTTTCTTCTTCTAACGCCAGACTGGCAGAGCCACCAGGGGCCATTTTTTCTTTTAGAGTGTTTAGATCCTGAAGCAACTCTTCATTTTTCTCTTTTATCTGTTTTAGTTCAACATCAGCATTTTTACTATAATCAGCAGTTCTGGCATCCAGCTCTGAAGAAAGTTCAAGGAGCATCTGAAAATCAGTAGCATCATATAGAATAATTTTAAATAATTTTTTAATCTGCTAGAAATAAGGCAAGTGAAGAAATAGGAGTGTATTATACCTTAGCCTGTATTATTTTCACATTCTTGTTTCAGTGCCCCATTTGAAAATGCTTGTATCAGAAATGGTATCATTAACACTTACAAGAATGGTTTCTTTTCCAAAAGAGGAGAAAGCAGGAAGGGGCACAAGAGAAGATGATAGTGTATTGCAAGTTTACCAGCATTTCTGCATTAACTCAGACATTAATATTAGAGAAACAAAAGAACTATAGTGGAAATACCTCTTGAATGTCAGTAACAAAAAACCATAATTATTCACAGATTTTTTTTTTACTAGAATGTATTCATACACTAAAAGAAATTAAATCTACACATTGGAGTATTCCAGAAACCCACATTTAACACATCAGATACATAAAAACGTTACAATCGTCAGGAAATGACACTGTTTACTAGATTTTTGTTTGTTTGTTTGTTAAAAGCTTTGATCTACTTAACATCAGAGTACGGGAATTCTTCCAAAAACCTTGCCTGTTAACACTGTGAAATCCCAAAGAAGTCAAGACAAGACTGGCTATTGATTCTACTGAAGAAACCTTTTAAAACAGGCTAAACTTAAGATTTAAGCAGAATGACGAAATCTCGTGAAGTCCTGTTCATGAGGCAGTAAATACTGAAAAATACTATCCAGTTTTTCTAAAGAGGCAAGATGTATGCAGGAGAAAGAAAGGAATGTGAATATACATTTCAAGTGAGTTTTAAAAATGGCTAATGAAGTTTTGATAAAGTTTGGCAAGCAAACCTACATTTTCCAGAATTCAGACTAATAAAAGCCCAAATAATCAACTCCACATGTCCTCCCATTTATTACCTAGAAAGTCTTTTAAAAAGCAAGTTGCCAAGTTTAGATGCACAAGGAACCTTAAAAAGACTTCTAAGTATTCCTACATCTTACAGTTAAAGTATGAATAAATACTGATAATAAATGAATGATCATTTAAGAGCCTTTTTTGTGTTTTGCTTTCAATCAAAGGCATTTTCAGAGTGCTTACACAAAATACATTTCTGATTCTAGAACATTTAATTTTACCTTTACTTTAGGAGCCCAGATTTTAGAGACTTGCAAAAGTCTTTCGTTTTGTTTCTTTAGTTCTTCTTTCAGTTCCTCTGCATCCCAGTGAGTTCCTGAACAAGCTTCCCATAAGTGTATTGTTTCCTTTCTAGCA
Organism: Lichenostomus cassidix; assembly: GCF_008360975.1. NCBI lineage: Eukaryota > Metazoa > Chordata > Aves > Passeriformes > Meliphagidae > Lichenostomus > Lichenostomus cassidix. The sequence goes on along the minus strand of NC_139484.1, from coordinate 11,911,804 downwards.
TTTTCTTGCTGCTCCAACTCTGATTCTATGCCAAGAAGTTCATGTTCCATTTCTGATACATCTTTGAGAATGCTCTTAAAAAAAATGGAATTAAAATTTAAATACTGGTATGATTATCACATGTCTAAATAAACCTTTTGTCCTCTCAGCTATCAATATAGCAGGAAGTCTGTTTTAGCATCTAATTATCATAAATAAGGAGTTTTGCTATACTTAAAATTAAACCCAGTTGGGAAAGTAAGAAGACAATCTTCATTCCTGGGGCAGATGGGAAGGGGGAAAAAAAGTGCTTAATAGCAAAAATTTATTCCATTGTTTTAGAACAAGTCATCTTGGTATTGGATAGTATGTATTTTATAGGGGGAGTAAGTAAATAACATTCCCACTATTTTCTATCCTATTAATTTCATTTTCAGCCACTTCACAAAGCAAAATCCTCATATTATAGAAGTAGTAGCATAAAAAAGTACTAATTTTATTCCTTCATCCCCCTTAAGTGAAGTTTTAACAGAGAAACCCAATGCCATTAGATTCCCACGACCACGTGACCCCATGCCTTGAAGCATGAGTCTTTATATCTATTTTTTTTCCAAATATTACCTCTGCATCCAGGTGGAAACTCTGCAGCCCTTCACTGCTGTTTATCTCCTGAGATGATACTTCATCTTGCTTCAAATAAATCTTCCCGAGACATTGAATCTGGGATTGTAGGTGATCTTGTTTTCTCTTTTCCTCAAGCAATTTCATTTTATATTTGTTAACAGTAGTATAATATTCTTCTTTCTTTGCACAAACAGAACTGAACAGGAGCTGTTGCAGAAGCACAGGATGCAGCAGTGAGCAAGCTTTAAAATAGTACCCTGCATCCAGCTAAAATTCTGTATTTTATAATTCAATCTGTTTACTCTGTGAGCCTGTAAATGTCCAGGATAACTAACACATGACTAAGAAAATTAGGCTCACATGTGCATTATAGCAATGGCATATCACCCTTTTAGCTGAGACAGCACTTTTCAAGTACATTATTTTTTGCAGACTCCAAAAAAAGCCAAAAAGTTTAAAAGTCTCTGGACAGCCTTCCACAAATCTAGACTTTGAAAAGCAAAGTATTCTTTGTTATATTTATTTTCTTTTAGAGTTGTGAAAGGTGCAGATGATCCACAAGAATAATATCACTGTGCTGATTTAAAACATTATTCTAGCAGAGATCACTAGTTGAATCTTAAGCATCTTTAACCATGAAAGTTAAAAGCCATCTATGGAAAAAATTAAACCTAAAAATCACTGTCTTAAGTTATAAAATTAGGCTCCTTGGAATATTAGTTCAGCTTTTAAGTTAATAGATATTTATAAACATGACTGACTCTCAGAAATCCCACTCCCTCTTCTACAGGCCTGGGCATGTTTCCCCCCACTGCTCCAAAAAAAAAACCCCAAAAACCCAACCAAACAAACAAACAAAAAACAAACTAACAAACAAAAGAACCCAAACAAAAATAAGAGGAATTCTCTCCAAGCTACCCTTAACTTTTTTGCTGATAGTTTTAGTCCAGTGGAGAAACTGATTCCAAACTGGGGAAGATCTGCAAGGCTGTAAAATCATCAAACTACTTGAGTAGTTTTGCAGAGTAAGCATGCATTTCCCCCGCAAAGAAATACATATTTTATCATCTATAATCTGATTTATAGAGTACAGAAAGAAAATTTCATTTCCCAAATAAAATGAGTGTTAATGAAATAATACTGTGCAAAGCAGCCGAACTACAGTTAAAAACTAAGTTTGATTAACATAATTAATTCCAGTTTTCTAAGGTTTTTCCAGTTTCTAATTACTGTCAACATATTTTCTACAATGTATGGACTCTCAAAAATCAATATTAGAGTATATAAAATCCTAGCTGTTACCACTGAGAGCTTATTAGAAAAAACCCCCAAAACCCAAACCCAAGCAATATGAAGCATCTACATATCCAGCATTTTAAATTGGTACCTTCAGTTTGGTCAGTAACTTCTGGAGGCGACTGTTTGCTTCCACATTTTTAGTTTGAAGTGTTTTGACTTGCTTGCCCTGCTCCAATGGAAGCTGAGGCAGTATCACAGCTAGCAATGCTTTCTGACTATTCAGGTCACTCTGTAGCTTAAGAGACTTTGTGGAGAGACATTCGTATCTCTTCCCCATATTTGAGAATTTCTCAAGAAGCTCCTAAATGCAAGCGAAACAAATTAATTCATTTATAAAAAGGAAAAGTGTGATTAGCTATAAACAGAAATGTAAAATAAATTATGTAACTCCAGGACTAACCCCTACACTGTGTATTGGTTTTACAGCAGAAAAGTTGTTAGGATTAAGACTTCAGTTTTGACTTGCCACAGGGACATGACAAAACCACTAACCTAGGCACAAAAGCAGATAATTTGGTAGTTTTCCAGCAAGTCATTTCACAAGCTCAAATTGTCTTGGTGGTTTAGATTGGCTGGCCACATCAAGACTTGTAGATCAGGCATGAAAAATAATTGTTGCCCATTCACAAGTTTGCCAGCTGGACTTTGCTCAGGATGGACTCCCAAGTTTATCTACTTGTCCTTTCTTAAAGGAAAGGGCTCATGAGGCTGTTCCTAGCACTCTGCCATGAAAAGGAAGGTGTGAACAAGCAGTGAGCAGGCTCAGCAATGCTATAGGCTTGAATGCCCAGTAATCTCCAACTCCACTATCATGTTTAATCATGTCTACGTTAAACATTTTAAAATAAGTATAAAACTCCCTTGGCATACTCCCCCCATCATTGGCTCTTAGTTGAAAGAACCAAGATTCAGCAGTTTTTTAAACTCTTCACCCCACAGTAAAAACAGTGGAACATTGGGAAGAGGCAGCCAAGATGCCACCTAGTAGAGAAGTCAGAAGGGTAGAGTGCCCTTAAAAGGGATCAGTTGATGTTAACTTCCCTCATGATCTCCCTGCTGCTGATGTAGGATAGAAATACAGGAAGAATGGAGAAAACTACACGTGACTGATTTTTGAAATTTGGTTCTTTATCACTTTGGTGTTAACTGAAGAAGCACTCTAGGCTTCTTTAGCCCATACAGAATGATACCTAAATCTGCTGTATATAGACTGCAGTACAGTGATACTGCACTTTAAAGTGTGTCATACACACTTATAAATCCTGGGTTATTTTGGCTTTTGGTAGATCACTAGCACTTCTCATATCTGTGTGAAGTATACTCAGGATAGCTAACTAAGAAAAGGTCTGAGAAATTCCTATTTTGAGGGCAAAAATGCTTTAATGAAATTAATTTATTTGACACCAATTTATTATTTGATGGGGAATAATGGAAGGGAGGGTTTGAGGGGGGGAGGGATTTTACAAAACCAAAGTGGCAAAGTGCTTCTGTTTGAGGTTCAACAAGGTGAAGTGCCAGGTCACAACCCTCCCAGTGCAGTACTACAGGCTGGGGGAATAGTGTCAGGAAAGCTTCCCAGTAGGAAAGGACCTGGGGGTGCTTATCAACAGCTAGCCGAACATGAGCCAGCTGTGCCCAAGTGGCCAAAAGGCCAATGGCATCCTGGCTTGTGTCACAAATAGTGCGGCCAGCAGAACTAGGAAAGGGATCAGCACTAGCAAGGCCACACCTTGAATCCTGTGCTCAGTTTTGGGCCCCTCACTACAAGAAGGCCATGGAGGTGCTGGAGTGTGTCTAGAGATGGGCAAGGGGAGCTGGGGAAGGGTCTGAAGCACAAGCCCTGTGAGGAGGGGCTAAGGGAGCTGCGGGTGTTTAGCCTGGAGAAAAGCAGACTGTGAGAGAATTCTGTGATTCTACATGACTAGTTATTTTCATTGGGCTGGCTGGACAGAAAGTGAGATGTTCTGTAAACATTAAATTGAGCTTCTCAGTTGACACAAGATGTGCAATAACTGAACAGCACAGCCAATTAACTGATCCCATGGTGTGCAGCACTGTAGCAAGATATGCAAATCATTTTATACATAATGCACAAAAGGCCTATGCTCCATCACAAGTGACATTAAGTTTCTACATGCATGCTTAAAACAAGCAGAAAAATAAGCTTTGCTTAATTTTCAAGGTTTTTTCTTTCAGGCTACTTGCTCTCTTATATCCACTGGGTTTACCTGAATGGACATATTGTTCAGGTTTCTCTGCTTCTGTTGTTCTACAGCACATTCCACTTTTGCATTTGTTTCAGCACACTAAAATGAAAGCACATATGTTTAAGTACCATTCAAGAAGAGAAGTTACTCATAACTCAGGTATGCAAACTGCAAAACTCACCATCTCAGAATTTCTTTGCAATTCTGTCTTGAGCTGGTCCCGCTCCGCCCTGACATCCTGAAGAAGTTTTTGTAGCTCATCCTTTTCTCGATTAACTGATGAGATTTGTTCTTTAAGTTGCAAAGAGTGACTAGTTCTTTCAGCTAATAACTGGTCCTTCTCACATGATACGCTATTTAGTGTCTCAGTTAACTGTTGGATCTACAATAAACAGTGGAGAAAAACACAAATCACAATTTGGTGATGGTGGTCTTTATATGCCCCATGAAATACTCCCATCAGTTGGGTCAAATACAGAGAACACAATTTTTAATAATGAAAATTCACACTAGCAGTAAGAAAAGTATAAAAATACTTTTGGTGTTCTAATAACTAAAAAAAAAAGAATATAGAATGAAGAGGAATAGCATGACACCTGAAAAAGTCTACTTCAGTCAACTTTGGTCTTCTGTAAAGCAAAAGGAATCAAAGGAAAAGGCAGTCAACCTATGTCTATATCACAAGTAAAAATACATAGATGAGCACAAAAAAAGGACAATATCTCTCTATTTGCTCTATATAACAGTAATATTAGCTGAACTGAAGCAATCCTCAATTACACTGCTTGAGCTACAAAGGAAGAATTTGACAGGTGAAAAGTTCAGAAGTAAAGACTGCAAAAATAAAGAGTTGGCAAGAACTGAGTGCAAGACTTTCAAACATCATCTGATATTCAGAAAGTGCGCAGAGGACCACGGATACAAAATTCATTTCAATTCATGATGTCTACACAGTGGCTTTTACAAAGCTGGAATCCATGTACAATAACGGATTATTATCTTAAACCTGGACTCATCAGATAAATTGACATTCATTCCAAAGATGGACTAACCCAAGGGGTTATGAAGCTGAGCCAAGTTGAGGATGCCATTTTTAAACATCAATAAAGAAACTTGGACACAATCCTTTACCCATGCTGTTCATGTTCCTTTACCAACCATAAAAATGATGCGCTGAGAATTAAAAACTACATAGGGATGGTGATGAGCAAAAGCTTAGCACATCAGTGACAAAACATCAGAATATAAAACAAAGATCAAACACCAAAACTCACCTTGTCTATTAGGCTTTCCTTCAAAATCTCTGACTGCCTCTGAACCTTTAGCAAATGTTCTTCCCTTTCTTTACAAGTCTCTACCATTTGCTGGAGCTCTTCTTTCTCCTTATTCAATAAAATGATTTTCTCAAGCTGCTGACAAACTTGCTCATTCATTGCTCTTTCAGTTTCTTCCTTTTCTGCCAGTAGCTTGCCATATTCAGCTGAGACATGAGTCAGGTTTTCAGTGACTTCAGCGAGCTGGAAAGAACAAACCAAAACCAGTATTGGTATTTGTACTCACTTCTTGCACAGGCAGAAAGATTTGAAACTTTGCAGAAAAAACAATCAGTAAGACTCTAAGCGACAGTTTTCTAAACCAGCAAAAAGGCTCTGACATAAGAGTGTTATTGGATCATCATTCAGAAGCACTCTCTGTACATATAAGTGCATTATTTTAAGGAAGACATCCCCAATGGTTTCCTGCTATAGTAAGTAAAAAATGATATAACAATACTGCTTAAAAGCTAATCAAGTGTCAGAGCTTTTCTCTCATTGGTAGACAAAAATAAATGGGGAAAAACATGCCAAGCATTCTATAATAAAAAAAAAAAAAAAGGATCCACAGCACAGAGGAGACATTACTGAGTGTTAAAAATGAAGCCTAAAAGCCACACTAGCTTCAGACATAAAAACAATGTTTAGATAAGAAATTGGGAATCGTGCAGCAATATTGAAGAATGAGCTAGAGCGCCTTAAAGTTGCTCAAAGATTTTCAAAATTACATAGCTAAATTATATTATTTGAATGTAAAAAAATTTAGGACTGGGAAAATGCACAGAGTTCTAAGTAGTGCACTGCTGATTCCAAACAATATTCAGTCATTTGGTACCAAGACATATTTAGTCATAAATAAATAATGGCCATAGCTTGCTGATCAAACTGCATTTGATCATCTTTTCACTCCTTCTGTTTTCAAGGAATCCTTCTGGGAAGCAGTACAGAGCAAATAGAAATAAATAAAATTAATTTTCTTATATTTAATGGGCCCCTACAACTGAAGTTTGCAGAAGACATGGGCTGCCAAACCCAAGAGAACTTTCACTGTTCCTGACCAAACTGCTTCTGACCTTCTGCTGCAGTTCATCACTTTGTTCCTTCAGTGCCTCTTGTGCCTTCAAGAGCTGATTTTCCTTCTCTGAAATACTTCCTTTCAGCTCCACAATAGCCTCCTGATGTTGTCCAAGAGATTCACGAGTACATCTCAGCTCCTCCTGCATCTCTGAGTTCTTTGGACACAATTAAAGGACATTAACACCTGGACACCACTTCCCAAATATAAGACAGAAATCTACTAAAGCTCTTCTCCTACAGGAGTAGAGGAAGAAAAGTGTTTTGATTACCTTGCTAATTGTCTCCTGGATAGTTTCTCTTAGCTGGTCTCTCTCATTCTGGAGATGTTCCAGTTGCATTTTAAAATCCTCATCTTCTCTTTCTGTCTGGGTGCTCACCTCCTGGGAGTCATGTGGTTTGGGAATAACATCAGTTCTCCCCATTCCTTCCCATTCTCCTTGATATTCATTGGCCTTTGCTTCCTCCATTTCATGCAATTTCCTTTGTGCCTGGCTCAGCTCTTCTCTCAGAAGAAGTAACTCTTGCTCCATAGACTCTACTTGAATCTGTGGTATCTATTTTATAGGAGATACAAGTCCACACATTCATGAAGCAGCTTTAGGAGAGACTTTCCTGACACCTTTGACAGGTTGATTATGTACAACAAACAGGGGCACTGCTTTAGAGACTTCTGTACTACTTTAGTATAATAATATTTGACCGAACTGCACATGCAATTCAAGTTTCTGGATATACAAGACTTGTAAAAATAGAACTTGAAGCAAGAACTTCCAGAACAAGTTATCAGATGTAGAATGTCATTGTCAGAGTTTAAGCATGGAGGGGAACAAGAGCAACAACAAAACCGAACAACTAACCCATCCTGTCCCAAAGCTAGAGACCTTATCTGTATTTCTACTCTCTGCAGTAGCTAATGCTAGGTAGGCCAAGACAATTATTTACTTGAAATTTGTCCACAACTCCTTTATTATTAAAACAGATGCACATTCCTTGCTCTTCTTTTGAATTGTAAATATATTTTTCTATATATATACACACACACAGAGGTGCAATCATCACATGCACCTACAGGAAGTGTTGGTTGCAATGTCCCTTTCACTGCCAGGAATAATGTCAGCTCTACTTATGCTTTAAAAAACTAGAATTACCCTTTCCAGATGAGCAATTTTTAGCTTCAGCTAACTAATTATAAGAGCCAAATCCATGTGCAGATTAATGCAGGACATCACCATCCTTTATCAAGTCAATATTTTACATACACAAAACAACTTGTCACATTTTGCTAACCAGATGTCCATATGTAACAATACAGAGGAGCATATCTCAAGTAAACAAGAAATCAGCTGTTTAAAAATCGACAGTCAAGTAACACAACCCTTTCCTGCAGTGCATTTTGCAAATTATTCCACTCAACTGACAGTGTAAATAAGCAAGCTTTCCATTACAGCATTAGCATCATTACCAAAGCTCCTTCACCAAACTCTTCTTTCTTCAAAAGTAAACTCTCCAGCTTCTCCTGCAATGAATGGTTCTCTTGTGTAAGGAAAATTATTTGTTCCTTTTGCACCCGAAGCTGATCACTTTCTCTACAGCTGTTACTTTCTGATTTTTCCTCAGCAAGCTGATCTCTCTCTGATGTGAGTATTTTCATTTCTTCTGTCATTTTTGAGATCTATTAACAAATATGGAAGGACAGCAATTTCATCAACTCAAAATAAAATTAAATGCCAAACTTTTGTTAGATTCACTATACTACAGTATTGTGAGCAACAAAGCACTATGGCCAAAGTGGAAAAGCTTCCAAACCAAATCTGGTATTTATAAAGCATGAAAAGAACCAAGGATTCAAAATTTACTTAAGACCAGGCTGTCTACACAGTGGCTTTTATAAAGTTGGAGTCCATGTACAATTGCGGATTATTATTATATTAAACCTGCACTCATTTGATAAATTGATATTCATTCCAAAGATGGACCAATCCAATGGGTTGTGAAGCTGAGCCAAGTTGAGGATGATATTATTAAACATCAATAAAGAAACTTGGACAAAATCATTAACCCATGTTGTTCATGTTCCTTTACCAACCATAAAAATGATGCACTGAGAATTAAAAATTAGATAAGGTTTGTGTTGAGCAAAAGTTTAAAACCAAGGTAATAGAACATCAGAATACAAAATAGTGACCAAACACATAAAGTCACCTTGTTTGTCAGGCTGTCCTTCAAAATCTCTGACTGCCTCTGAACCTTTAACAACTGTTCTTCCCTTTCTTTACAAGTCTCTACCATTTGCTGGAGCTCATCCTTCTCCTTATTCAATAAAATGATTTTCTCAAGCTGCTGACAGACTTGCTCATTCATTGCTCTTTCAGTTTCTTCCTTTTCTGCCAGTAGCTTGCCATATTCAGCTGAGACACGAGTCAGGTTTTCAGTGACTTCAGCGAGCTGGAAAGAACAAACCAAAACCAGTATTGGTATTTGTGTTCACTTCTTGCACAGGCAGAAAGATTTGAAACTTTGGAGAAAAACAACCAGTAACACTCTAAGCGACAAAGTTTTCTAAACCAGCAAAAAGGCTCTGACATAAGAGTGTTATTGGATCATCATTCAGAAGCACTCTCTGTACATATAAGTGCATTATTTTAAGGAAGACATCCCCAATGGTTTCCTGCTATAGTAAGTAAAAAATGATATAACAATACTGCTTAAAAGCTAATCAAGTGTCAAAGCTTTTCTCTCATTGGTAGACAAAAATAAATGGGGAAAAACATGCCAAGCATTCCATATTTTAAAAAAAAGTCTCAGTTGTTATATCCACAGCACAAAGGATACATTACTGAGTGTTAAAAATGAAGCCTAAAAGCCACACTAGCTTCAGACATAAAAACAATGTTTAGATAAGAAATTGGGAATCGTGCAGCAATATTGAAGAATGAGCTAGAGCGCCTTAAAGTTGCTCAAAGATTTTCAAAATTACATAGCTAAATTATATTATTTGAATGTAAAAAAATTTAGGACTGGGAAAATGCACAGAGTTCTAAGTAGTGCACTGCTGATTCCAAACAATATTCAGTCATTTGGTACCAAGACATATTTAGTCATAAATAAATAATGGTCATAGCTTGCTGATCAAACTGCATTTGATCATCTTTTCACTCCTTCTGTTTTCAAGGAATCCTTCTGAGAAGCAGTACAGGGCAAATAGAAAAAAAGTAATTATATTTACTGGGCCCCTACAACAGAAGTTTGCAGAAGACTTAGGCTGCCAAACCCAAGAGAACTTTCACTGTTCCTGACCAAACTGCTTCTGACCTTCTGCTGCAGTTCATCACTTTGTTCCTTCAGTGCCTCTTGTGCCTTCAAGAGCTGATTTTCCTTCTCTGAAATACTTCCTTTCAGCTCCGCAATAGTCTCCTGATGTTGTCCAAGAGACTCACGAGTACATCTCAGCTCCTCCTGCATCTCTGAGTTCTTTGGACACAATTAAAGGACATTAACACCTGGACACTACTTCCCAAATCTAAGACAAGAAATCTACTAAAGCTCTTCTCCTACAGGAATAGGAGTGTTTTTATTACCTTGCTAATTGTCTCCTGGATAGTTTCTCTTAGCTGGTCTCTCTCATTCTGGAGATGTTCCAGTTGCATTTTAAAATCCTCATCTTCTCTTTCTGTCTGGGTGCTCACCTCCTGGGAGTCATGTGGTTTGGGAATAACATCAGTTCTCCCCATTCCTTCCCATTCTCCTTGATATTCATTGGCCTTTGCTTCCTCCATTTCATGCAATTTCCTTTGTGCCTGGCTCAGCTCTTCTCTCAGAAGAAGTAACTCTTGCTCCATAGACTCTACTTGAATCTGTGGTATCTATTTTATAGGAGATACAAGTCCACACATTCATGAAGTAGCTTTAGGAGAGACTTTTCTGACACCTTTGACAGGTTGATTGTGTAAAACAAACAGGGGCACTGCTATAAAAACTCACACACACAGGTATAATCAGCACATCCAATTACAGATAGTGTTGGTTGGGATGTCCCTTTCACTGCCAGGAGAAAAGTCTGCTCTACCTGAGCTTTACAAAAGCAGAATTACCCTTTCCTGATCAGCAATTTTTAGCTTCGTATATTTAGTTATGGCACATTCCTGTGCAGACCAGTACATATCATCACTGTCCTGTATCAAGCTATTATTCTATTTACAGTCATAGTCTGCCACAAGATGCCGATATGTTACTGTATGTGTGGGCTATTTCTCAAGTTTACCATAAGAAACCAGGAGTTTAATGAGCTACATTCAAGTACCATGACTCTTTCCTGCAGTGTCTTTTGCAAATTATTTCACTCAACTGAAAGTTTAAATAAGCAAGCTTTCCATTACAGCATTAGCATCATTACCAAAGTTCCTTCACCAAACTCTTCTTTCTTCAAAAGTAAACTCTCCAGCTTCTCCTGCAATGAGCAGTTCTCTTGGGTAAGGAAAATGATTCGTTCCTTTTGCACCTGAAGCTGATCACTTTCTCTACAGCTATTACTTTCTGATTTTTCCTCAGCAAGCTGATCTCTCTCTGATGTGAGTATTTTAATTTCCTCTGTCATTTCGGAGATCTATTAAAGAAAATATGCAAGGACAGCATTTTTATCAATTCAAAATAAAATTAAATACCAATGTTTTGTTAGATGCACTCTCCTACAGTATTTTTAACATGAAACCACTATAACCAAAGTAGAAAAGCTTCCAAAGCAAATCTGTTACTCAGATAGCGTGAAAAGCACCAAGGATTGAAAACCCACATAAATTCATGCTGTCTACACAGTAGCTTTTAAAATATAGAATCCATGTACAATTACTGAGTATTATATTAGACCTGGACACATTAGGTAAATTGATATTCATTCCAAAGATGGACCAACCCAAGGGGTTATGAAGCTGAGCCAAGTTGAGGATGCCATTTTTAAACATCAATAAAGAAACTTGGACACAATTCTTTACCCATGTTGTTCATGTTCCTTTACCAACCATAAAAATGATGTGCTGAGAATTAAAAATTACATAAGGTTTGTGTTGAGCAAAAGTTTAGCGTATCCGTGACAAAACAACAGAATACATAAAAGACATCAAACACCAAAACTCACCTTGTTTGTCAGGCTGTCCTTCAAAATCTCTGATTGCCTCTGAACTGTTAACAACTGCTCTTCCCTTTCTTTACAAGTCTCTACCATTTGCTGGAGCTCATCCTTCTCCTTATTCAATAAAATGATTTTCTCAAGCTGCTGACAAACTTGCTCATTCATTGCTCTTTCAGTTTCTTCCTTTTCTGCCAGTAGCTTGCCATATTCAGCTGAGACATGAGTCATGTTTCCAGTGACTTCGGCGAGCTGGAAAGAACAAACCAAAACCAGTATTGGTATTTGTGTTCACTTCTTGCACAGGCAGAAAGATTTGAAAATTTGGAGGAAAAACAAGCAGTAACATTCTAAGTTACTAGGTTTTCTAAACCAGCAAAAAGGCTCTGATATATGAGTGTTATTGAAACATCATTCAAAAACACTGTCTGTACATATAAATACATTATTTTAAGGAAGACATCCCCAATGGTTTCCTGCTATAGTAAGTACAATAAGATATAACAATTCTGCTTAAAAGCCAATCAAATGCTTTTGTCTCATTGGTAGACAAAAGTAAATGTGGAAAAACATGCAAGGCCTTCTAAATTAAAAAAAAAAAAAAAAAAAGCCTGAATTTTTTTATACACAGCACAAAGGATACATTACTGAGTGTTAGAAATGAAGCCTAAAAGCCACACTAGCTTCAGACATAAAAACAATGTTTAGATAAGAAATTTGGAATAGTGCAGCAATATTAAAGATTGAGCTAAACTGCCTTCAAGTTGCTCAAAGATTTTCAAAGTTACATAGCTAAATACTATTATTTGAACGTAAAAAAATTTAAGACTGGGAAAATGCACAGAGTTCTAAGTGTACTGCTGATTCCAGACAATACTCAGTCATTTGGCACCAAGACATATTTAGTCATAAATAAATAATGGTCATAGCTTGCTGATCAAACTGCATTTGATCATCTTTTCACTCCTTCTGTTTTCAAGGAATCCTTCTGAGAAGCAGTACAGGGCAAATAGAAAAAATTAAAATTAATTTTCTTATATTTACTGGGCCCCTACAACTGAAGTTTGCAGAAGACACGGGCTGCCAAACCCAAGAGAACTTTCACTGTTCTTGACCAAACTGCTTCTGACCTTCTGCTGCAGTTCATCACTTTGTTCCTTCAGTGCCTCTTGTGCCTTCAAGAGCTGATTTTCCTTCTCTGAAATACTTCCTTTCAGCTCCGCAATAGTCTCCTGATGTTGTCCAAGAGATTCACGAGTACATCTGAGCTCTTCCTGCATCTCTGAGTTCTTTGGACACAATTAAAGGACATTAACACCTGGACACCACTTCCCAAATCTAAAACAAGAAATCTACTAAAGCTCTTCTCCTACAGGAATAGGAGTGTTTTTATTACCTTGCTAATTGTCTCCTGGATAGTTTCTCTTAGCTGGTCTCTCTCAGTCTGGAGATGTTCCAGTTGCATTTTAAAATCCTCATCTTCTCTTTCTGTCTGGGTGCTCACCTCCTGGGAGTCATGTGGTTTGGAAATAACATCAGTTCTCCCCATTCCTTCCCATTCTCCTTGATATTCATTGGCCTTTGCTTCCTCCATTTCATGCAATTTCCTTTGTGCCTGGCTCAGCTCTTCTCTCAGAAGAAGTAACTCTTGCTCCATAGACTCTACTTGAATCTGTGGTATCTATTTTATAGGAGATACAAGTCCACACATTCATGAAGCAGCTTTAGGAGGAACTTTTCTGACACCTTTGACAGGTTGATTATGTACAACAAACAGGGGCACTGCTATAAAAACACATACACAGAGGTATAATCAGCACATCCAATTACAGATAGTGTTGGTTGGGATGTCCCTTTCACTGCCAGGAGAAAAGTCTGCTCTACTTGAGCTTAAAAAAGTAAAACTACCTTTCCTAGATAAGCAATATTTAGCTTCATATATTTACTTATGGAACATTCCTGTGCAGACCAGTACATATCATCACTATGCTGTATCAAGCTAATATTCTATTTACAGTCATATTCTACTACAAGATGCCCATATGTAACAATATGGGTGGGCTATATCTCAAGTTAACCATCAGAAACACAACCCTTTTCTGCAATTTCTTTTGTAATTATTTCACTCAACTGAAAGTTTAAATATGCAAGCTTTCCATCAAGGCATTAGCATAATTACCAAAGTTCCTTCACCAAACTCTTCTTTCTTCAAAAGTAAACTCTCCAGCTTCTCCTGCAATGAGCAGTTCTCTTGGGTAAGGAAAATGATTTGTTCATTTTGCACCCGAAGCTGATCACTTTCTCTACAGCTGTTATTTTCTGATTTTTCCTCAGCAAGCTGATCTCTCTCTGATGTGAGTATTTTAATTTCTTCTGTCATTTCGGAGATCTATTAAAAATATGCAAGGACAGCATTTTCTTCAATTCAAAATAATGTTCAATACCAATGTTTCGTTAGATTCATTTTCCTATAGTATTTTTAGCAGCAAACCACTATAACCAAAGTAGAAAAATGTCCTAAACCAAGTCTTTGGCCTTTGCCACCTGTTTTGTTTTAAATTCTAACAATTTGGCAGTAACTCCTGTGATATTGGCCAGATTTTTAACTAGAAAATGTTTGAAAATAAGAAGCCAAAGAAACAACCTATTGGATTATGATTTATCCATCTGTCTTAAAGCATGCAAATTCTGAATCCACCACCATGGACTTACAAGTAGCTAACACACTTCAAGAAGAATCCCATGTCACACTCTGTGGATTCTCCTGCCAGTGAAATTGTGTCAGCAGAGCACTAGACAATATTCTCAGCACCTTTCTTTGGCAGTTATTGACTAAATAGGCACAAAAACCAGTGGAACAGCCTTCTGCTGTATGTTGGGATCTGAGCTGCCACTGTCAATCACATGTTATAGTTCTCATTGGGACTATTATAAATCCTTAACCTCATTTCCACGCTTAAGTAACCCTAAACTTCTCTTCTGCTTGCCATCCAATGCCACCACTCAAATCCACAACCACAGGGCACTCTAGTTAAGCAAAGTTTTATTAGAGTGTACATTACAGCTTGAAGCTCTACAGAAACAGAGCAGCAGCTGGTAAAGACTTGGATAAGGCAGTACTGTTTTCTTGCCCACTTGCTACCAAGAGCCTAAAAAATTTTTAAGGACACATAGAAGAAGCTACAAGTAGATTAACTGGGCTTGTTTTAATTATTACATAAAATTTTACCCGTATTTGGAGTTCTTTAATGGTTTTCCCTAGTGCCTCTTCAACACTTAGAATCTGAGATTCTTTTTCAGAAATACTTTTTTCCAGCTTCTTGATAGTGTTCTGGGATTCCTTCAGAGAACTTTGTGTATTTCTCAGATCTTCATGTGCCGAGATGTTCTTTAGAATACAAGACAGAAAATCCACAAAGAAAATAGAAATATTTTGCAATATTAGGAAGCATTCCTTGATTTTAAACAACTACACAAACTCCTACTCCTGTATTCTCCTAAATATTTTAATACAGTTTATAGGTCTTCCTCTTAACATGAATGATCTATTTCTGAAAATGCAAAATTCCTACCATTGAAACAGTTTCCTTTATATCCTCTCTGAGTTGCTCTGTCTCAGCTTGGAGAGACTCCCCTTTTTGCTTCAGGTCATCTCTTTCCTGGGTTAGAGTTTTTATTTCTTCCCGACATTCAGAAAGCTGCTGCAAGACTGCCTGGATCTCCGAATCCTTGGCCTCCAGTCTCAATTCACTAATCCTTTCTTCCTCTTTTAATTGCTCCATTTCATTTAACTTCTGCTGAGTCCGAGTAAGATTTTCTCGTAGCTCAAGAAGTTGGTTTTGCTCTGCTGTTTTTTCTTCCAATTCTTTCATTTTGCTAGAGAGCTTTAGTTTGCAAAGGAAAAGGCCAGACACTTTCATTGTAATGCAGAACTCCATTATGTGCATGTACTCACAGATTCTTTCATAAGCTTAGAAAGGATGAGAGATGCTAGCTAGCAAGTTCATAATTTCCCTTTAAGTCACTGCTTATACTCTTGCCCAAATCAAATAAGCATTTGTTTATGGAACCTTCTTGTGGCTTCTCCTTAGCAGGAAAAGTCTTACTAAAACATAGTACAACACATCAAACTGTAGCATAGCTTAAGAATTATCAAAACCATAGCTGGAATATGACAACCATAGAAGTGCCAAAGCTTTGTCAAAAATATCTATCTTTAGCTTCCTTTTCTTCTTAAATATTTTTTTTAATATTTATTTTTCCTTTCTCATGGCCACTTTCTGTGGTAATTCTCTGATTTGAACAAATTGTTTTCTAAAAAGTCTCCAGTTCTCAATGAGGAAACTTTGTTTCTATGACTTGATACAGAGTAGGTGAGAGCAGCATTTACAGAAAAAAAATTACATAATAAAGATATTATTTAAGAATGGGAAAAGAAGAATTAAAAGATCAAGTACAGAAGGAGTATCTGGAGCAACATATATTTCTTTGACTACAAAAAGAGACCATTGAGCTGAATAATCCTTCAACATTATACCCCTGGCACAGAATAAGTAATATTCACTCATGCAAGAGAAAGTCAGTGATATACCTTATGCCTTTAAGAGTATTTCTCCAAAACTTTTTCTTTTAGCACTATGAATTAATTCCTCAAGTCTCATGTGTACAAAAGAGCAAGCTGACACTGACCTCTAATTTCACTTCATCCAAAGTTGTTTTAGACTCTTGTGCTTCTTTAGATAGACATTCTATTTGGAGCTTCATTTGTTCATTATTTTCTGATGCAGCTATGTATTTTTGTTCTATTTCTTCATGGAGCTGTTTAAGTGCTACATATTCCTGATCAGACTTCACATATTTCAGCTGTGCATCTGCTAGATCGTCTTTTGATTTTTCAATTTCTTCAGTCATATGTTTAAGTCTCATTTCATTATCAGCTACTTCAGAAAGCAGCTTTTCATTTTCCAATTTTAATAAGCGTAACTGCTCACATTTTTCAAGAATCTGCCAACAGAAAAGCAATATTAATATGCAACGTTTTCTAAATCCGTATTTGTCATAACTACATAATAAAACACAGGTACACATGCAGGTATACAGGCAAACAAACACCACAGTACATTGAGTTTTGCTTTGTTGGAAGGGAGCTGTCTAGCAAAGAATCTTTAAAAGAGAAGGAAGACAGTCAAGGCCCTTCCTGACTCTCGAAATCTCTCTTCTAACTCTTTTGATGGTATTCAGTACTTCCTTTTTCCTATGTTTGAGCTATGACTGGACTTTTAAACTGAGTATTCACATGTATCAGGACTTTCTTCATAATACAGAGATTAAGTTGTTAACATCTAATTAAGTTTTGTTGATTAGTGGAAGTAGACCCCCGGAGGGTTTGGAACTTTTTGCAAAGTATTAATGAGTTTGTACATTATTTGCCCTGAATGCTTTTCACTGCATATACTTACTAGCAAGGGATTCTTAGGACAGAGAAACCTAGGAAGTATTTGCAAACAATCCCTTTAAACCATTTACAGCATACTTGGTCTACTAAGACTTTACCTACTAGGAAATAAAAAAGTTTGCTAACAAGTTTTCCAGAATGCGCAAGGTAAATCTCTCACTTCTCAAGCAGAATTTCTGCTAAGAGATCTTGAAATTTTCTCTTTGCCCAATTAGACAAAAAAAAAAAAATCAGTTTTAGAATAGTATCCAGGATCAAATGCCATCATAACTATCCATTCAGTTATCAATGGTGACCATAGCAAATAGACACGCAAATGTTGGACTAGAAAATAATGATTAATTAAAGTAGACAGGGATTAAACATATGATCTTAAAACTAATCTTTGGTACAAATATTAAAAACCTGAGAAGCAACAATTTAACAAACTTAACTGTAAAATCTCAAGTTGACTCAGGACAACTTTAGGCTTTAAAACTTTGTATCCAATAGGCCTCCATTAGTACATTAGCAGTCAAGTACAATACAAAACCAAGGAAAAAGTTTAGATTTTTATTTTTTACCTCTTTTTTCTGCATCTCAACAGTATTTGGTAGGGATTGAAATTCTGATAGCTCATTTACTTGTTTTTGCAGAAGTGCATTCTCTTTCAAAGCATTTTCTAGTTCTCCTTTTAAGTCAGCTGCCTTTTTTTCCAGCTCCACATGAGAGAGCAAATCTACAGAATAAAGTTTAGACTATTAAGTGAGTGCAAGAGAAGAAAAACATGCTCTAAATTAAGCAGAAGATTTATAGTGCATTCTGGATGTCATATCAGCATAATTTCAGCAAAGTATATTTTACTGTGGCAAACAATTAGTAGATTAAGCTTGTGGTCTGAATTCTGTCAGCACTTCTTAGGTTGATACCCAGTTTATTTTAGATTCTCTCCAAAAACCTTCTTTAACCTGACTAACCTGACTGTGCAAAGTACAAGACTTTCTGTAAGCTGCAGTTTTCCAAAAAGTTCAATGAAGTTCTCAAGTAATTACTGCATGCCAGCAATACCAGATACTCCAGTATTTTTATACTGACAGAGTCTCCAAGTATTCAGGAAGACAAGAGCCAAAGCCTTGCTCTTGCTCCCACCATTAGAGGGAAAAGGGAGGAGTGGGGGAGCAGGGAAAAGGCATGATCTGGAACAGTACCTTTTGGAACTTTACCCTCCATCAGTGAAGTCAGTCTTGTGTTTTCTTGAAATAAAGATTGCAATTCTCTCTGCAAGTCAGCTTGCATTTTTCGGTAACTGGTTTTTCCTGCTTCTATTTGGCTTTGATATAACTGAACATCCTTTTGCATTTGGTTGTGGTTATTTAAGAGTTCATTCTTCAGGAAAACAACACAACATGCAAGTCACACACAAAATAAAAGTCTATGTGCTTAATGTTTTAATAATGCATCTGGTACATTTTCTGTTGTCTCTCTGAACAGCTTTGACCTTGATAAATATGGTAGAATAAGGCACAATTTACCAACTGCATTTCTGTCAGAGCCCTCTAACGAAACATACCTTAGAGGTCAGGGCCATAACTGCTGCTACTATTTTGTCTTTACTCTTTCAGAGCTCAAAGTAAGCTCCATACCACTTCTGAGTTCACATCTCTTATTCTCCTTTGCTCTCTGGTAAAATTAGCTCTGAAGTGTAATGTCCTAATAATGACCTAAACACTGCTCCTTTGCTCTCTCATTCTCTCTCTCCTGGTAAACCTAAAACTAACAAACCACTCCTGTGGAAAAAACCCTTTACCTTCTTTTTATCTCTTTCCTGAAGACCCATTTTCCACAAATTGCATGATAAAAATATTACTTAGAGTATTTGGAGAAAACTAATGGCTAGTGCTCCACCACACTGATTGCTTTCTTCACTAGTCTGGAAGCAGATAGGCCCTTAACAGCATTTGGTACAGCTATAAATGCAGTTCAACAAGTACTTGCCATCTTCTCTT